>NW_006294243.1:1459252-1463238 GCF_000327345.1 Myotis davidii
TTGGTTACTTATAGTAGGGTTATTGTCATGAGTACATTCGTGCTTTGGCCCCTTTGTGTTTTGTCTTGTCGCGGTGAATTTTATCCTGTCTGGCCAGGTGCTAGAGAGTGAGCCTCATAACCAGTCACCTGGAGAGGAAACTCCATCCACAAATGGGTCAGTAACACACCAGACCCAACTACAGAGACAGAAAGAAGGTAGCAGTGAGGGAGAGCGTGAGTCAGTGAGGGACCAAAAGAGGAGGGTGGGGTCATGTGGGATGTGTCTGTGTGTATGTGAGTGAGGCACAGATAGATCCTGCAGGGCCTTCGGGGTCAGGCTAAATGGGCTCGCCTAACTAGGCAGCTTCTGCTACCGTGTAAGCAGTTCCAGGAGACCGACTCATCCCCAGAAGCCTAGCGTTTTTTAAGGGGAGAGCTGCTTTAACTGGGAGCCAGGCCTTAGCCCCACCGAGGGTGCCCTCAGATAACACCTGGGACTCTACAGACACCCCTGCCAGGGACCTGCTACTTTGGCTGTGGTCCCATGGTCAACAAGTCTCCAGCCACCCTGGGCGCAGGCTCCTGTGAGTTCTGAAGCATGCTCCCCTCTGATCAGCCCAACGCCTAAGCCCAGGGCACTGAAACCACGCGAGCAGCAGACACCTGAGCAGCCCAATCCTGTCCAAGGAGCAGCAGACACCTGAGCAGCCTGACCCAGGCCTAAGAGCAGAAACCTCACGTGGCCTGCCCCTCTCCAAGGAGCTGCAGTTGTCAGCTGTGTGAGCAGCCTGCTCCCTCATCCGAGGAGCAGCAACCACATGAGCAGCCTGCCCCATCTGAGGAGCAGTCTGCCCACAATTGAGGAGCGGCAGCCCCACGCAGCCCGCCCCCATCCAAGGAGCAGCAGCGGTATGAGCAACCTATACCTATATGAGGAACAGCATTGCCACAAGCAGCCCACTCCCATTCAAGGAGCAGTAGCTGCACGAGCAGCCTCCCCCATTCTGAGGAGCAGCAGCCACATGAGCAGACCACCCACGTCTAAGGAGCAGCAGCCCTGCACAGTCCACACTGGTCCGAGGAGCAGCAGACGATGAGCAGCAGCTGGGTGAGCGGCCTGCCCCCATCCAAGGAGCAGCAGACATACGTGCAGCTCCCTCCCACCAAAAGAGAAGCAGCCACGCAAGCAGCCCATCCCCCGTCCAAAGAGCAGAGAACCCCTGTATGAGGAGCAGCAGCTGCACGTGCAGCTCGCCCCATATGAGGAGTAGCAGCCACAGGAACAGATAGACCAACCACCTCTGAGGAGCAGCAGCCCTGCACAGCCCTTACTGGCCCAAGGAGCAGCAGTCTCACACAGCCTGCACCTGTACAATGAGCAGCAGCTGGGTGAGCATCCTGCCCCCATCTGAGTAGCAGCAGCCACACATGCAGCTCACTCCTGCCCAAGGAGCAGCAGCCACAGAAGCAGCCCGTCCCCCATCTGAGGAGCAGTAGCCCTGTAAGCAACCTGCCCCTGTCCAAAAAGCGGCAACCTCACAAGCAGCCTGCCCCATCTGAGGAACAGCAGTAGTGTGCATCCAGCCCGATCCAAGGAGCAGTAGCCACATCAGCAGTCCGCTCCCATCCGAGGAGCAGAAGTCATGTGAACAGCCTGCTCCTGTCCAAGGAGCAAGAGCTGCGCTCAGCCTGCCCCAACCTGAAGAGCAGCAGCCTCGTGATCAGCCCACCCCTGTCCAAGGAACAGCAGCAAGTGAGCAGCCTCACCTACCAGACAGAGGAGACAACACTGCTGTGAACAGCACCCACCAGAAGAGGCGTTGCCAACTGAGGATCAGACACTACCGCGACCACTTGAAGGGAAACGGCAGCCCGAAGAGCCACTACCATCCAAGGAGCAGCCCCTGCACAACTCGACATCTAGATCATTTGGTGAGACCAAAAATGGGTAGACAAAATAGCCCCCAAAGGAAAGAAAAGGATAAATTGCCAGAAAAGCAGCTAAGTGAAACAGAGGCATGCAGTATGTCAGAAAAAGAATTCAGAATAAGGGCCTAGAGCAGCCGTGGGCAAACTTTTGAAATGAATAAAACTAAAAAAAAATAAAAAAAAATATCGTACCCTTTTATGTAATAATGTTTACTTTGAATTTATATTAGTTCACACAAACACTCCATCCATCTTTTGTTCCGGCCCTCCAGTCCAGTTTAAGAACCCATTGTGGCCCTCAAGTCAAAAAGTTTGCCCACCCCTGGCCTAGAGTGCAAAAACCAGATGGAGGAAAAAAATCAACAACTTCTGCAAGAATCAAGAAGAAATGGATGAAAAAAATCAAAACTTATGAAAGAATCAAGAAGAAATGAAGAGTAATATAGCTGCAATAAAAAACACCATGGAAAGTTTCAAAAGTAGACTAGGAGAAGCAGAGGACTGAATTAGTGAATTAGAAGACAGGGAAGCAAAACACACCCAAACTGAACTCCAATTGGAGAATAAAATTGAAAGACAGGAGGAGAGCCTAAGGAGCTATGGGATCCCATTAGATTATTAAATGATTTCTCAACAGAAATACATCAGGGCAGAAAAGAATGGATGGAAATTTACAAAGTGATGCAAAGGAAGGGACTAAATCCAAGAATACTCTATCCAGCAAGGCTATCATTCAAAGTTGTAGGGGAAATAAGAAGCTTCACAGACAAAAAAAAGGCTAAGAGATTTTTATCACCACCAAGCCAGCAATGCAAGAAATGATAAAGAGACTGGTATAAAAAGAAGAAATAAAAAGCTAAGAAAGAACACAGGCACAAAAAATAAAAACGGCTAAAAACAAGTACTTTTCAATACTAACTTTAAACGTAAATGGACTAAATGCTCCAATCAAAAGATATTGAGTGGCTGAATGGATAAAAAAACGTGACCCATATATATGCTGTTTACAAGAGACCCACCTCAGAACAAGGGACACACACAGACTGAAAGTGGAGGGATGGAAAAATATCTTTCAGGCAAATGGAAATGAAAAAAAAGCTGGGTCAGCAATACTTATATCTGACAAAATAGACCTCAAAGTGAGGCCATAACAAGAGATAAGGAAAGCCACATCATAGTATTAAAGGGATCGATAACAAGAGGATATAACCCTGATAAACATATATGTACCCAATTTAGGAGCACCCAAATACATAAAAAAACTCCAGGAAGATAGCAAGGGAGAGGTCAACAACAATACAATCATAGTAGGGGACTTTGATACACCACTGACATCACTGGATAAATCCTTTAGACAAACAATCAGCAAAGAAACAGCAATCCTAAATGACTCACTAGATCATATGGACTTAATTGACATCTTCAGAACATTTCACCCCAAAGCCGCAGAATATACATTCTCCTCAAGTGCACATGGGACATCTTCAAAAATCAACCACATATCGGGTCACAAGCAAAGTCCCCCAAACACAAGAAGATTGAAATCATACCAAGCATCTTCTCAGACCACAATGGCATAATATTAGAAATAAACTACAATAAAAACAATCCAAAACACTCAAACACTTGGAAGCTGAATAGCATGTTATTAAATATTGATTTGGTTACGAGTGAGATCTAAGAAAAAATTAAAAACATCCTGGAAACTAATAACAATGAAAACACAACAATCCAAAACCTAAGGGACACAATGAAAGCAGTCCTGAGAGGGAACTATATAGCTCTACGGGCCTACCTCAAAAAGCAAGAAAAAATAGTAGTTTATCATCAAACTCTTCAACTCAAAGAATTACAAAGAGAACAACAAGAAAATCCCAGAGTGAGCTGAAGGAAGGAGATAATAAAGATCAGAGCAGAAATAAATGACATAGAGACCAAAAAAAACACACACACAAAAAAAACACAATACATAAGATCAATGAAACCAAGAGCTGGTTCTTTGAAAGGATCAACAAGATTGATGATCCCCTAGCCAGACTCACCAAAGCACAGAGAGAGGACCCAAATAAACAAAAT
>NW_006294243.1:1465579-1472471 GCF_000327345.1 Myotis davidii
TCTGCCCCTTGCCCAACCTTATTTTTCTCCTTAGCATCTGATATAGTACATATCTATTTGATTATTTATTCATTATGGAACCTCCCTTTCAAATATAAACTCCATGAGAGGGGAGACGTTGCTTTTGTTCGAAGGTCTTAATAGATCCTGAGACAAAGAAACACTGAACAAAACATCCAACCTCAGAGAGAAGGCAGGGGGGAGGAGGCGGTAAGAGATCAACCAAAGGACTTGTATGCATGCATATTAGTATAACCAATGGACATAAGACACTGGGGGATAGCGGAAGCTGGGGGGATGTCAAGAAGGGGGGGAAAAGGAGACATATATAATACTCTTGTAATACTTTAAGCAATGAAACAAAATTAAAAAGAGAAATAGTTTAGAAATAAATTCAACAAAAGTTATAGAATAATTATATTGTAATAATTTAAAGACTTTTATAAATGTATTTACTATTGGAAAACTCAGTATTATGAAGATATCTGTATTTAAAAAACTGAGTTGGGGATTCAGTTAAAGGTCAGATATTTTGTGGAAATTTACAGGCTGAATCTGAAGTTTAGTATTAGAACAAAGAGCAAAGTATAAGCAAAATTTCCCTAAAAATAAGTCTAAGGTGAGAGATATGTTTTAGAATTGCATTAAATAAAACATTATAGTCTTTATGCTCAAGTACAAATAAATGAAAATATAACAGAAATGGCATTATCCTATATAATAAAACCCTAACATGGTAAGTGTCCAGTTGACCTGTTGGCTGTTCAACCAATCACAGTGTAATATGCTAATAATATGCTAAGCCTGCTCAACTGTTCGCTATGACATGCACTGACCACCAAGGGGCAGACAGTCAACCAGTTGGTCAGTCTCTATGACAGCGGTTCTCAACCTTTGGGTCGCGACCCTTTTGGGGGTAGAAAGACCCTTTCACAGGGGTCACCTAACACCATCGGAAAACACATATATAATTACATATTGTTTTTGTGATTAATGACTATGCTTTAATTATGTTCAATTTGTAACAATGAAATTGGGGTCACCACAACATGAGGAACTGTATTAAAGGGTTGCAGGATTAGGAAGGTTGAGAACCACTGCTCTATGACATGCACTGACCACCAGGGGGCAGACACTCTGACCAGTAGTTTAGCCTGCTGCTGTCCAGTCAATTGGAACTGAAAGAGATAGGCCCTACACGCCCTAGAGTCCTCCCTGCCTGGCTGGCCAACCTCCTGTGTCCCTCCCCGGCTTGATCATGCACTGATGGGCTTCCTCAGCCTGGCCTGCACTCTCTCACAATCTGGGACCCCTCAGACCAGGTCAAAGAGCTGGTTTTGGCCTGATCCACAGGCCAGGCCGAGGGTTCCCATTGGTGCAGAAATTCATACACTAGGCCTCTAGTAGATTATAAAAGAAGATGAGCAATTCTAAATAAGAGTCAGTCTAAGTTTTACTTTTTATTCTTTGACTGTTTATAAGATCTCCCTCCAATTTTTTGCTTTCCTTCATTTTTTATAACTTTATTTTTATTGTTGACACTATTACAGATGTCCCCACTTCCCCCCCTTTGCCTACCTCCACCTAGCCCTTGCCATCCCTTCCCTCTGGCCATTGCCATACTGTTGTCCATGTCCATGGATTATGCATATATGTTATTTGGCTAATCTCTTCACCTTCTTTCATTCAGTCTCCTCCATCTCCTGCTGCTCTGAATGCTGTCAGTGTGTTTCATGTATCCAAACTTCTGTTTCTACTTTGTTCTTCAGTTTATTTTTTTATTATATTCCATATATAAGTAAGATTATATGGTATTTGTCTTTCTCTGACTGGCTTATTTTGCTTAGCATAATACTCTCCAGGTCCCTCCATGCTGTCTTAAAGGGTAAAAGATCCTTCTTTTTTACAGTTGCATAGTATTCCATAGAGTAAATGTACCAAAGCTTATTTATCCACTCATCTACTGATGGACGCTTGGGTTGTTTCCAGATTTTGGCTAGAGTAAATAACATCACTATGAAGATGTGGGTGCATATGTTATTTCTGATTGGTTTTTGGAGGTTTTTAGAATATATTCCCAGAAGTGGGATCACTGGGTCAAATGGCAGTTCCATTTTTAAGCTTTTGAGGAAACTCCATGCTGTTTTTCACATTGGCTGCAATAGTCAGCATTTCCACCAACAGTGTGTGAAGGTTCCCTTTTCCACACATCCTGGCCAGCACTTTTGTTTGTTGATTTACTGATGGTAGCCATTCTGGTAGGTGTGAGGTAACACTTCATTGTAGTTTTAATTTGCATCTCTCTGATGATTAGTGATATTGAGTATTTTTTCATATGTATGTTGGCCATCTGTATATCCTCTTTGAAGAAGTGTCTATTCAGGTCCTTTGCCCATTTTTTTTTTTTTTTTGGATTGTTTGTCTTTCTGGTGTTGAGTTGTATAAGTTCTTTATATATTTTGGAAATTAACTACTTATCAGATGAAGCATTGGCAAATATGTTCTCCCATACAGTGGAATCCCTTTTCATTTCATTGATTGTTGTTGTTTTTGCTGTGTGGCTTTTTAGTTTGATGTAGTCCCATTTTTTTTATTTTCTCTTTTGTTTCCCTTGCCTTAAGGGATATATTGGCAAAAACTAGTGTTCCAAGAAATGGCTGATATTTTACTGCCTATATTTTCTTCTGGGATTTTTATGGTTTCATAACTTACATTTAAGTCTTTTATCCTTTTTGAGTTTATTTTTATGTATGGTGTAAGTTGGTGGTCTGGTTTCATTTTTTTTTTTTTTGCACATACCTGTCCAATTTTCCCAACACCATTTATTGAAGAGACTGTCTTGACTCCATTGTGTGCTCTTGCCTCCTTTGTCAAATATTAATTGAGCATGATGTCTTGGGTCCATTTCTGGAGTCTGTTCTGTTCCATTGATTCATATGCCTGTTCTTATGCCAGTACCAGGCTGTTTTGATTATAATGGACTGTAGTAGTTTGATATCAGGTATTGTGATACCTCCAATTCTGTTCTTCTTTCTCAAGATTGCTGAGGATATTTGGGTTCTTATTTGGTTTCATATAATTTTTTTGGAAAGCTTGTTCTAGATCTGTGAAATATGCCATTGGTATTTTAATGGGAATTAAGTTGAATCTATAGATTGTTTTGAATAGCATGGACATTTTCATAATGTTAAACAAAATTAATTTTCTTGACCTAGTTGTGGTTTGCTTTGCTTACATTCAACTTTGATTTCATCATGCTATGAAGATGACATTAATTGATATTGCTCAGCAAAATTTTGATAATTCTGTGCCATTATGTCTTCAAATAAATTCATCTCTTCTATTTTTGCTCTATTTCCTTTGAGATTCCAACTTCAAGTATGATATACCATTCACTATATCTTCCATATCTTTTGTACAATTTTTATATATTCTCTTTGTTTCATTCTCAATAGTTCTTCTGTTCTATATTCTCATTTTCTACTTTTTCCAGCTTTGAGTCATATATTCATCTGATCCTTCAAGTTCTTAATTACAGTTATTTATAATCTTTGGCTGTAGAATTTCCATTTTATTTTCTCTGAAAGATCAAGACCTCTGCAAAAATTATTAAACTTCTCATATATTTTAACAAATGAAACACAATTTTTAATGCACATGTGACTCCTCCCTCATCTAGATTCCCTATGAATCTGTATCTAATATTAAGTTATCTTGCTCTATATGTGATCATTTTTTATTGAGTGCTGAACATTGTAGATAAAAATAGTAGAGTTAATTTGAGCTCTTCACAGAGCAATTATATTTTTTTCTGCCAGATGGCTGAGGTCAATAGCAATTACAAATCAACTTAATCTGATTTAGTTTTGAGATTGTTTGAAGCTATGCTTCTATCTTAGTAAGGCTGGTTTGTTTCCAGGAAACCTGTAACATTAAGACACAACACTTTGCTTTTTCTCCATAATGTCTGTTCAGTTCATCAGTGCTCTCACTCCTGGTTAGAGCAAACTCCAATTGTTGTCCTCTTAGCCTTGTGAGTCTGTTCAAAGTGTCTCTTAATTTCTAAGGCCCATATGACAAACAAGGTCCCAAAAGTTTAGATAAAAGTTTTTTGGGTTTTTTTTTTATCCTCTCGGATCCTGACTCTGAACTCCTTATTACATTGCTAGCTATAAATATTACAACATATATTTTCAGTTTATATTTTCCAGCTTTTCTAGTTCTTATTATTTGGGTTTGCTCAAGTTACCTAATGCATTGTTACAGGAAAGAGAATGCTAGTAACTTTTCTTTAGACCTGAAAATCAGACCTTATTTGTAACATCTCACTATAGTTGAAGTCTGTTACCATTGTTTCTAATATACATAGATGATTCTGTTGAAATTTGGACAGAGTCTACTAATTTTAACCATTGACATTGCTGCCCAGGTCTACTGATTGATTCAACAGAAAAAAAAAAAATGTGTACTCCAACATCTTCTGCTGACCTCTTCATTTTCTTAAAAACCAATTTACTTGCAGATAGAAACAGAAAGGCAGGGTGTGCATACTGGTGAGAATTATGAAACAAAGATTAATGAACGGGGCTTGTCAAAGATTTGCTGAAGTCAAGTATTTTGCACAGGCTGCCTGATATAGCAGTCATGCATTCATTCAGTCTGTAGAGTTCAGGACATAAAAATGGAATCATGCCAGATGAGCGCACTAAGGAAATTTGAGTGCTTGAATGGTAGCAATGCCTCCTACATACTTCACTTTAATAAAGTCTGGCAAGTCACCCTTCTTAGACCTCATTTTCCCTCTGTCAGCTGAATGTGGTAACATTTCTAAGAGATAAAGGATAGGAGTGGTATGCAAAATACTGGAGCAGTTAATGTACTCTGAGCTCAATGTTTGACTTTCCAAGCATGTTTGCCATGGTGCCAACAGGTCATTTAAGAGAGTTAATCTCCATTTAAAAGACTAACTATAGATACATTTCAAATTGTAATATAAACTGTACCAATTCATAGCGCTAGTATAATAGACTGACAGCGTTTGTTGATATCAGGTGGAATCATTTTTAGATTACTAGAAAATAAGAATTTAAGTTTTTATTGTATCCAAATGTCCCTTTTACACACACGAGGAGAGCTGTATACTAATTAGCTTCTAAATAAAATATTAGTGCCTTAGTTTGGATGATGAGCTATCCATATAACAGTAACTTATTATTATTCCAATATTCAGGTTCTAAAAGACTCATAATGTATCCTGCGATACCATTTCCCTTTGTTTGTCAAAAGAAATAGCAAGAATGCTGGGCAGTAACAAAATTCTTCTCTATCGAGCAAGACATTGTTTATATAGAGTGGAAAACACAGTTTTAAAGGTAAATCCAGTTCTCCATTTAAGAATCCTCTCTGCTTTAGGGTTATTCCATGTCAAATATTTACTTGCCATGTAGAGATAAACATTCAATTTCTGTTTTGACATTGTACTTAAATTAAAAGTATCATGTTCTCAAATAAAACTATATGGCATACCATTTTGATATTACACTGACCTTTTGTTTGTTTCAAAATCTTATTTACTGGAAATTTTAAAATGTAAAGTTAAACTTAAATTAAGTTAGAAGTATCTGTGCTTAGATAAGAAAAAAGTCTAACTGTCCCTGAGACAACTTTAAAACATGATTTACATACTTTCAGCATTAATTTTTTAATTTTTTGTCAGATATGGATGAGGTAATGACAAATTCAGTGACATTACAAAACAAACCATAAAATGTGAAAATAAGAGAAGGCAGTAGTTATTAAAGCAATAATGCCATTGAGCTCTGTATAAGCCAGTAATGGCAAACCTATGACACGTGTGTCAGAGGTGACATGCAAACTCATTTTTTTGGTTGATTTTTCTTTGTTAAATAACATTTAAATATATAAAATAAATATCAAAAAAATAAGTCTTTGTTCTGGTATGGTTGCAAATATCAAAAAGTTTCTATATGTGACATGGCACCAGAGTTAAGTTAGGGTTTTTCAAAATGCTGACACGCCGAGCTCAAAAGGTTCGCCATTACTGGTATAAGCCATGGCTGCTGAGGCACTAGAGACTTAGTGGTGCACAGACAGTTTTCTGGTAATTGATAAGATAAGATAAACCTTTTACCTTGGGTTCTAAGAAATAGCTCTCTCATTGATAATAATAACAATAATCCTATCTAATAAAAGAGAAACATGGTAATTAGCATATGACCACTACCCTTCCCATTGGCTAATCAGGGCAATATGCAAATTAACTGCCAGCCAAGATGGCCGCCGGCAGCCAGGCAGCTTAAAGCGAACATGAGGCTTGCTTGCTTCAGTGAGGGAGGACTCCAACATTCCCCGCCTGCCTTGCCAGCCTCTGAGCCTGCAGTTTAAGAAACATTGTAACAAATATAGAAGCTAAACAAAAGCCCAGAAACCTGCTTGCAGCAAGCCGGGATCTCAGAGCAGGAGTTATACATTGTTTCGATTATAGAACCAAAACAAACCAGATACCTTCTTTCAGCAGCAGAAGCCTCAGAGCTGGAGCCAAGCCTCAGAGCTAAAGCTGGCCCAGAATAAAAAAAAAGAAAAGAAGGAGCAGTTGGGAGCTTCAGTCACCTGCAAGCCTGAAAACAGCCCTCAGCCCGTCACGCAGACTGGCCAGGCACCCCAGTGGGGACCCCCACCCTGAAGAGTGTGTGACCATCTGCAAACAGCCCTCAGCCCCTCAACCAGACTGGCCAGGCACCCCAGTGGGGACCCCAACCCTGAAGGTTGTGTGACCAGCTGCAAACAGCCATCATCCCCTCACCCAGGCTGGCCAGGCACCCCAGTGGAGACCCCCACCCTGATCCAGGACACCCTTCAGGGCAAACCAGCC
>NW_006294243.1:1472612-1483155 GCF_000327345.1 Myotis davidii
GATGGGCCCTGCTCTGTGCGTGACAGGGGGTGGTGCCGCAACCTTCCCATCAACCCTGCCTTGAGTGTGACAGGGGACGGTGCCCCAACCCCCCAATCGGCTCTACCCTGAGGGTGGCATCGCAACCTCCCAATCCGCCCTGCTCTGTGCATGACAAGGGGCGGCGCCTCAACTCCCCAATCGGCCCTGCTCTGAGCCCGACCAGGGGCTGCGCCTAGGGATTGGGCCTGCCCTCTGCCACCCGGGAGCCGGCCTAAGCCAGCAGGTCATTATCTCCTGAGGGGTCCCAGACTGTGAGAGGGCACAGGCCAGGCTGAGGAACCCCCCCCCACCCCCCGAGTGCACAAATTTTTGTGCACTGGGCCTCTAGTCTATATTATAAAAGGCCTGTGGCTGTAACTCCATAACACCGTAAGGACCAATGACCGGAGTCATCAGAAGGTACATTGATGGGTCTTGCAGAGACAGCGGGAGGGATTCTGGTGTCCCACAGTGGTGATGGGAGGGGGTGATGGGAGGGGGTTCTGAGGCGTGGAGGGTCGGGGTCTCATGTGATTTTGTGTGCTGGGCCTCTAGTAAGAATAATAATTTAATACTTTCCCATTTCCCAATCATCTTACACCTTGCTTTAGCAAATAAAATATTTTCCTGGGGGTGGAGAAGAGAATGTACCTAGCACCACCCAGAGGGTGACAGCAACCTGTTAGTAGGAGATTAAGATAAAAGAGCTGGTGGTCACACTCAAAAAAGTTTAAGTATTTTTTTTTTATTGCTGTTGTTATTTTGCTGTAGAACTTCTTAAAGCATGTATTGAATATTTGAGTTTAGATTATGAATTGAGAGTTGTCCCATGCACCACGAGCTCTCCAGTTGGATTCCTGGGTTGAAGCCCCGATCCCCAGTAGGGGTCTTGCAGGAGGCAGCTGATCAATGTTTCTCTCTCACTTATGTTTTTATCTCTCTCTTCCTCTCCCTTTCTCTCTCTCTCTCTAAAATCAATAAAAAACATTTTATAATTTTTTAGATTATGAATCTCTTGGAGAGTGTATAGGACATGAACAATATTTAGTGTGTTTATAGTCACAGTGTGGTATTGTAGGAAGATTCCAATGATGTCACCTCAAGATTCTAGGCCCCTAGAGTACAAACACTGCACACACACTTTTCCCCTGTTTTTAAATCACACACTAATGTAGGTTCTGCTTTGAAAGGCTTTTGCAATTTTAATTAAAGTTCCAAATCAGTTGTCTTTAAGTTAGGCAGATAATTCAGAGGCCCTGAGAGAGTCAGGTGAGGCCTTTAGCAGCAGAGGGTTTTTTCTAGCTCATTGCTGAACAGGACATCAGACATTGGAGAACCAGAAGGATATAATGGGCCATTTTGTCCTGAAGATAGAGGTGCCCACATAATAAGGAATGCATGAGACCTCAGGGACATTAGTCCTTCATTCATAAGGAACTGAATTGTGGCAACAAGAATGACCTTGAAAGCACATTTTCCCCAGTCTTCAAATCAGAACTCAGACTGGCCAGTGCTTTTATTCAAGTCTTATAAAAATCCTGACCAGAAAACCCAGCCACGGATTCTAGATTCCTGAACAACAGAACTGTGAATTCAGTCATTTGACGACAACCAGGGGTGTCAGGCAATGAAACCAAGCTGTGAATCTATTTAGAAAAGAAATTAAGTGGATAACTGTCTCAGTATAACTTTTCATATAGCCACACCTTTATTGATTGTTAATTCTCTTAAGTTATTAATTCTTTTCATCTCCTTAAGAACTACAGATGTATGTTACCTAAAACATTTCTTTAGAATTCAAATGTGACTTTCTGCTTGTTTCTAAAATTATATATATATATATATAATGAGAAACAATGAATAATATAATAAAGGAGACACTATACTTATCTGACAGGAAGCCAAATTATGTTGCCAAATATTTTAAACTAAAAACACTAGTTCCCTAAATTTTAAGTAGATAAATGTAAACAATGTAAATGCTTATAGTATGTTTATACTTGTTCATTCATTTATTTAATAACTAGAGGCCCAGTGCACAAAATTCATGCACTGGTGGCGGGGTGGAGAGGGGTTGTCCCTAAGCCCAGCCTACACCACTCCAATCTGGGACCCCTTGAGCAATGTCCAACTGCCAGTTTATACATCCCTCTCACAATCCGGGACTGCTGGCTTCTAACCGCTCGCCTGTCTGCCTACCTGATTGCCCCTAACTGCTTCTGCCTGCCAGCCTGATCCCCCTAACAGCTCCCCTGCTGGCCCAATTGCCCCTAATTGCCCTCCTCTGTTGGTCTAGTCCGCCCAAACTGCTCTCTCCTGCAGACCTGGTCCCTTCCAACTGCCCTCCTCTGCCAGCCATCTTGTGACAACATGGGGGAGGCCATCTTGTGACAACGTGGGGGTGGCCATCTTGTGATGACATGGGTGGCCATCTTGTGACAACGTGGGGGTGGCCATCTTGTGATGATGTGGGGAGGCCATATTGTGACAATGTGGGGGCGACCATCTTGTGACAACATGAGGGTGGCCATCTTGTGATGACATGGGGGCAGACATCTTGTGACATGAGAGTGTGAGGGTCAATTTGCATATTACCTCTTTATTATATAGGACTAGAGGTCCAGTGCACAGATTCATGCACCAGTGGGGTCTCTTGGCCTGGACTGTGGACCTCTGTGCCACAGCAGTCTGGCCTTACTGCCAGCTCATCGGACTCCAGCCTGCTGTCTGCGTGGATCCTGCACAGCATG
Source organism: Myotis davidii (assembly GCF_000327345.1). NCBI lineage: Eukaryota > Metazoa > Chordata > Mammalia > Chiroptera > Vespertilionidae > Myotis > Myotis davidii. The sequence goes on from NW_006294243.1 coordinate 1,475,384, forward strand.
AAGTAGTGCAGGAAGTGGCCGGGATGGAGCCTGAGCCCAGACTGGACTACACACAACTCCCACTCATTCCTGACCCACTGTGCCTGGCCGCTGCTCGAGCATGCAGGGGGAGTGTCGCAGGAGAGGCTCGTGCTGCCACAGCTGTGCTCGCCAGCCGTGAGCCCGGTGTCTGGTGCCCATCCATCAGCTGAGTGGTGCTCCTGCTGTGGGAGCACACTGACTACCAGGGGGCAGCTCCTGCATTGAGCGTCTACCCTTTGATGGTCAGTGTGCATCATAGGTACTGGCCAGTTGTCTGGTAGTCTGGTCATCTGGCCATCTGGCTGCTTAGACATTTATATATATATATATATATAGATTGATCACTAATGCTTACCATCTGGGAAAGATTCTCACTAGAAGAAAAGAACAGCTAAATATTATATACAAACTCAAGAATGAAATTGGGACAAATTTGTTTGATTTCAAAAAATGTAAAAACAGGGAAAGGAATTGCTTTTATAGCTTACCTCATTTAATGCTAATTCTGCTCATCAAAATTTCTGACTCTAATCCTGTCAAAATGGAACTCAGATATCTCTCTAAAATGTGTCCTCTCCTCTTCCCTCATTGTTCCTGCCTCAGTTCAGGTCCTTGTATCTATCACTTAAAACACTGTAAAAACAAACCTTCTAGTTGGTTTCTATACAAATTGACTTATGCTGCCATTCCAGTTACCACACTTAAAATGCAAATAAATCATCTACTTACTGGTATTAAAATTGCATTGGCACCCTAGGCATATGGAATAAAATTCAAAACATCAACTAGATATAAAATGTAGGCACATGTTTTACAGCTTAACCCTGATCTATATTTTTAAACTTATTTGCTACGCCTCATTCCAGTCTTCCAACTCCATCTTTCACTTTGTCATCCATGAAACTTTCTACTATACCCTAGACCAGCGGTTCTCAACCTGTGGGTCGTGACCTCTTTGGGGGTCGAACGACACTTTCACAGGGGTCACCTAAGACCATCAGAAAACACATATATAATTACATGTTGTTTTTGTGATTAATCACTATGCTTTAATTATGTTCAATTTGTAACAATGAAAATACATCCTTCATATCAGATATTTACATTATGATTCATAACAGTAGCAAAATTACAGTTATGAAGTAGCAACGAAAATAATTTTATGGTTGGCGGTCTCCATAACATGAGGAACTGTATTAAAGGGTCACAGCATTAGGAAGGTTGAGAACCACCACCCTAGACATATTAGGCTCTTCCACAGTCACACAGATTGGTACAATTTGCCTTCCACTGCCTGGAATTGCCTCCCCCCATTTTCAATTTTTTTTTGGTATTGAAGTCCTACTATCATTGAAGATCCAGCTCAAATATTACTTTCTCATATGACATTCTTTGAAATGCCCAGAAATGCTAATTCATGCTATCTTCTATGTTCCCTTAGAACACTATACAGACCCAAATAAAACTATTTTTTAATATTTTTTTATTGATTTCAGAGAGGAAGAGAGAGAGAGAGAGAGAGAAACATCAATGATAAGAGAGAATCATTGATCAGCTAATTCCAGCACGCCCCACATTGGGGATCGAGCCGGCAAAGCAGGCATATTCCCTGACCAGGAATCCAACCATGAGTTCCTGGTTCGTAGGTCAACATTCAGCCACTGAGCCATGCTGGTCAGACTAAAACTATATTTTTACATTGCGTTGTAATTTATTGGCTTCTGGGTCTTTCATCTTACTCTGATAGGTAAAATAAGTTAAAAGTTCACTCTCATCTATTTTTTTTCTTAACACTTAGTATAGTGCCTGGCATAGTGAAAGTAATAACAAATATTTGTCCAGTAAATGATTACATGTGTTGAAAATCCTGAGGAGATGCTCTGTATTTATATGTAAATTATAGATCTTACATTTGTTACTTTTTATTTATCAAGCTTATATTCATATTCTAGTTTAACTACATTAGCAGGGAGAAAATAAAGTTTTGTGAATAAAATTTATTTACGGTCATATATTTTCTTAACTATGGTTTGTTTGGTCTGTTGAAGTAAAATATCTCCTCCTCTACCACCAGTTGTATTTTGTGCCTTCTTAGTATGCCAATGATAGGACAAGATTAAAATATATTCTGTATTTTAAACCTTGAAGACAGTAATTAAAAACATCCATGGTGTTCTTGCAGAAAATCTCCACAAAAGATAAAAATAAATTCAGAAATTGGTAAAACATAAAAACAAGGTATTTCTTTAGAAAGTGCTCAGGGTTCAGAAACTTTTTTAATTGAAACTTTTTATAGCTTCTGCTATTTATTTTATATAATACTAGAGGCCTGGTGCACAAAAAGTTGGGCACTTGGGGGGGGGGGGAGAGGGGTCCCTCAATCTGGCCTGTGCCCTCTCGCAATCTGGGACCCCTCGGGAGATAACGACCTGCTGGCTTAGGCCTGCTCCCAGGTGGCAGAGGGCAGGCCCAATCCCTAGGTTCAGCCCCTGGTCAGGCTCAGAGCAGGGCCGATTGGGGATTTGGGGCACCGCACCCTGTCATGCAAAGAGCAGGGCCATCGGGAGGTTGTGACGCCACCATCAGTCACGCTCAGGGTAGGGCCGATTGGGGGGTTGGGGCACCGTCCCCTGTCACACTCAAGGCAGGGTCGATGGGGAGGTTATGGCCCCACCCCCTGTCATTAACAGAGCAGGGCCCATCAGGGGGGTTGGGGCGCTGCCCCCTGTCACACTGATCCCGGTGCCGGGAGGCCTCGTGGCTCCGCTGATCCCAGTGCTGGGAGGCATATTACCCTTTTACTATATAAGATAGAGGCCTGGGGCACAGGTGGGGGCCGGCTGGGTTGCCCTTTAAAGTGTCCTGGATCAGGGGGGGGGTCCCCACTGGGGGGCCTGGCCAGCCTGGGTGAGGGGATGATGGCTTTTTGCAGCTGGTCACACACCCTTCTGGGTGGGGGTCCCCACTTGGGTGCCTGGCCAGTCTGGGTGAGGGGCTGAGGGCTGTTTTCAGGCTGAGGGTGACTGAAGCTCCCAACCGCTCCTTTTTTTCTTTTTTCTATTTTTATTCTGGGCCAGCTTTAGCTTTGAGGCTTGGCTCCAGCTCTTAGGCCTCCGCTGCTGAAAGTAGGTTTCTGGCCTTTGCTTACAATGTTGCGATCCTGCTGGCTGAAGCCCAAACTAAAGCAGGTTTCCAGGGTTTGGTTTAGCTTCTATATTTGTTACATAGTTGCTTAGAGTTGCAGCTCAGAGGCCTGCAGTGGCAGGCGGGGAACGTTGGTTTCCTCCATCACTGAAGCAAGCAAGCCTCGTGTTATTTTCATGCTGCCTGGCTGCCGGCCGCCATCTTGGCTGGCAGTTAATTTGCATATTGCCCTGATTAGCCAATGGGAAGGGTAGCAGTCGTAAGCTAATTACCATGTTTCTCTTTTATTAGATAGGATATTTTAAGGACTAGATTTCTCTGTCTTTCAGACAGTGAGATGTTCACAATTGGTTGAAAACCAAACAATTAATTTATTAGACTATTTCTAAACTCACTTTGATTCCTTAGTGTGTTCTAAAAACATGATTGGTGTCCCCTTCTCCCCCCCAAAAAAAACCTCAAACTATTTCTTTACTTTTCAGCTCTAAGAAATCATGTATAAAGGCTGAGTCCATACTGTAAAGATATTAGGTGATGGTTGATGGAGTGAGGACAGGAGTAAATATCTTCCCTGCCTGCAAACTCTTATTTCTATACCAAATCCTCTTACTTATGGAGCTAGGAAAGAAAGGTTAGGAAAGACAAAACAGTGGTAAGGTGAGATAAATATACTCATATTTATCATAGCCTACTCTAGAGAGACTGTGTAAACTCAGTATGGGAATAAAAAGCAGTCCTTCTAAACTGCCCAGAATCCTCTTAAACACCATTCCACCATGACTCCAACATCTTACTAGTTATCTTTATTGGTTCCAAAAGTGTTTGTCATTATTATAGCTTATTTAATGAATACTGAATCAGATGTATTGTTATATCTAATATACAATGGTAATTTTTTTTTTCATCTTTCTAAATCACAGTGCATTTTTCTTTTGCATGCTGGCATAATGTATTGAGCACAAAAGTATACCTTTAAGACTATACTGATTTTACTTTATACCACTTATTTCCCTAAAATTAAATGCTATCAAATAGCTAAGTTGATAAAACTCTCCAATAATCTTTAAACATTAGTTTAGTTTTTAAAAATATTACTGGAAAATAACAAATAGCATTTCCAACTAAAACTTTTAAAAGAAAGATATGATTTTAAAATTCTAATGAAATCATGATTTTCAATTATACATGCTTCCTTTCAATTTTTACCCATATATGCCTATATAATGTCATAGCTATTGTCATATAACTAATTTTGGTTGCTTAATTTAACATTGTATTGCATGCATTTTCTATGTTGCAATGTATAATAAATCACTCATTTGATACAATATAAATTAATTTAGTTGCCTTTTCAATTAATATTTTATGGTTCTAATATTCAGGTATTATCCTCTATAATAAAAGGCCAATTGCAAATTGTCCCCTTAGGTAGGGAGTTTGACCAAGAGGCGGGGACTTCCAACCAGCCCCTCCCCCCAGCCAGTCTCACCCCCAATAGTCCCCCCTAACCCTATCAGAAGCAGGGCTGGCTGGCCTAACTCTTGTGGCTAGCCTGGCACAATTGGCCTAATCAGGGGGCAGCCAGACAGACCCCATCCATGTTCTAGTAGATAATATTTCATTAATGTAGAAAATTTTCCTTGGAATTTTTATTTAGATTCCTACTTAAGTTGGGAAAAAATACCTATGAAGAGAAGCGATTTTAAATGTATGTGTTTGATTTCAAGATATTTTTAATAGATATTAACTCAAGAAAACTTATGAATAATATGATTGGTTCTTGATATAGTAAATGATATATTAAATCAAAACTAGTTATATTAATTTTTAAACTAATATAGTTTATATTTTATCATAATTATTATATTAAGCAATGAATTATGTTAGCTTGAGAACTGACATGATTATATATAGTATTTCATGTGAAGAAATAAAATGAAACAAAGGCACAAAAAACTTTCTCTGATATCTTGGTTGGATTATTTAAAATCAGAAATTTTGCAGTCTCCTTTGTGCATAAGAATGACAGTCTACTTAGCAGGGTTTTTGTTTATTTGTTTTGATGATTCTTTTTTTTTTAAGCATAACATGTCCTACTCTGCTGTTTAGTATGTAGCATAGGATCAAAGCATAAAAAACATTATACCCCAATTTTTCAGATTTTATTTATCTGGTAAATTATTATTTTTATCTCCATGTTTATTCTTAAAACATCCTGTTTTTATTCATTAACTTACCTCTTGAAAATAAGAGAGATTAACATTTCAGTTAAAATATGGGTTAGTTTGCATTCTTGCTTAAGTATATACTTTTGAAATCCATCAAGGCAGAAACAGTACTATGTTTCACCTCTAAATAATTAAAGTCATTATTAACCTATATTTTTTCACTTTTTTATTTTAAAATAATTGTAGATTAAGAATCAGAGAGGTCCCATGTAACCCTCACCCAAATTCTCTTCTCTTACAGTTTATATACTACTAGAAGCCTGGTTGGTGTACAAAATTTGTGCACTGGAGGGGGGGGGTGTCCCTCAGCCCAGCTTGCACCCTCTCCAATCTGGGGCCCCTTGGGGGATGTCTGACTGCTGGTTTAGGCGTGATCCATGTGGCAGTTGGACATTCCTCTCACAATCTGGGACCACTGGCTCCTAACTGTTTGCCTGCCTGCCTGCCTGATCACCCCCTAACTGCTCCCTTACCAGCCTGATTGACACCTAACTGCTCCCCTGACAGCCTGATCACCCCCAACTGCCCTCCCCTGCAGGCCTGGTCACCCCCAAATGACCTTCCCTGCCAGCCATCTTGTGACAACATGGGGGTGGCCATCTTGTGACATGAGGGCATGAGGTTCAATTTGCATATTACCTCTTAATTATATAGGATAACTTAAAATCAAAACTGGGAAATTGACCATATAGTTAAATGTCATTTTCTCACATATGTAGATTGGAGTAGCAACCACCAGCCAAAGTACAGAACTCTTTCATTGCCTCAGACGTTTTCTTTGTGATCTATAGTCACATCTACCCTCTCCCCAGCCACCATCCATAACTCCTGGAAACCATTAATCTGATCTACATATTCATACTCTGTCATTTCAAAAATGTTTTACATGTAAAATCATACATTTTGCAGTCTTTAAGATTGTGTTTTTTATTTAACATTAGAGGCCCGGTGCACAAAATTCATGCACTGGCGTGGTGTCCCTTAACCCAGCCTTCACCCTCTCCAATCTGGACCCCTTAGGGGATGCCCAACTGTTGGTCATCCCTCTCACAATCCAGGACTGCTGGCTCCTAACCACTCACCTGCCTGCCTGCCTGATTGCCCCTAACCACTTCTGCGTGCCAGCCTGATCACCCCCTAACCACTCCACTGTTGGCCTGATTGACACCTAAATGCTCCTCTGTTGGCCCAATTGCCACCAATTGCCCTCCCCTGCCAGTCTGATGGCCCCCAGTTGCCCTTCCCTGCTGGTCTGATCACCCCCAACTCCCCTCCACTGCTGGCCTGTTCACCCTCAACTCCCCTCCCCTGCTGGCCAGATCGCCCACAACTTCCCTCCTCTGATGACCATCTTGTGGCGGCCATCTGTGATGACATGAGGGCACCATTCTTCTGACAACGCGGGGCAGCCATCTTGTGATGATGTGAGGGCACAAGGGCCACCTAGGCTTTTATTAGTGTAGATAATGCCTTTGACATTTGTCCAAGTTTTTGCATATATTAGTCATTTATTTTACTCTTGAGTTGTATTCAATTAAATGTGTATACTACAGTTTATTTATCTATTATACAACATCTGTGTTATTTCCAGTTTGGGGCTATTACAAATAAAAGTTGTTATATGAAATTGTGTGCATTTTTGTGTGTACACAAGTTGTCGTGCCTCTGGGACAAATGGTATGGCCTGTGGGGATCAGGCTGATACTGGCAGTCTGATGATAGTAGTGTGCCAAGGAGGAGCCGGAGCCTGGGCTGGATGCTGCGCTGTGCTGTGCTGCACTGCTCCTGTTCATGCTGGCCCTGTTGCACCTACTGCTGCCCTGTAGTGCTGCCGCAGAGTCAGGAGAAGTTTGTGCTGCTGCAACTGCATTTGCCAGCCATGAGCCCTTGGCATCTGGTGCCCGTTGGTCAGCTCAGTGGTGCTCCTGCTATGTTAGTGTACTAATCACCAGGGGGCAGCTCCTGCGTTGAACGTTTGCCCCCTGGTGGTCAGTGCACATCATAGCAACCAGTGGACGTGTTGTTAGGTCATTCAGTCATTTGGTCACTTAAGCTTTTTTATATATAGACTAGTAGCCCGGTGCATGAAATTTGAGCACATTAAAAGGGAATTAATTAGCTGAAATATTTTAATATTGCTATTTCTAAAATATAAGTATGAGAGATGAAAGGAAATTAGTAAAATGTATATGAAAATAATATATAAATTTATTAATAAATAAACAGTAACAAAAGGATATGACAACAACAGAGGCATGATATAAAAACAATAAAACATGATATGACAACAACAAAAACATGATATAAAAACATGTTGTTTTGATATAGAAACAACAAAAACATGATATAATAACAACAGTGATGTAAACAATGATTGAT
>NW_006294243.1:1483212-1484831 GCF_000327345.1 Myotis davidii
CCGGTTTCGGCGTCCTTGTGATTTATTAATAGTCATCACAAATGCTGGCCTCATGGAAACTGTAGTCAAATCAATTTAAATGGGAGGCCAGTGTCAGATGGGAACAAATCAATTCTTGGAATCAGAATAACCTCTCTCTCTCTGCAGATCCTGTTAATATATCAGCTTCGATAATGTTAGGTCGTAATCTTTTGTCCCATGTGAAGGTTCCACCTTTGGGCTCAGGAGTGGCTATAGTGACAAAATGAGAAGGATATGGTGACAAATTAGAGGGGATATCAAGGCACAAAGATCTGCAGCTTTTGTAAACAGTAGGGGAAAGGGACTCAGTGGGACTCTTTCCTCCTCCCCAAGTGGGAGTCTGTGCTTGTTCTTCAATAAATTTCCCTCTTTGCTGTACCATCTTCCATCCGTGGTTTCATCCTCAGCTCCAATGGACAAAGAGCCCAGGGAAGCCATCCTGCCCAGGGGAACACCAGGAGTTCCAGTCTAAAATTCCCGTATCATTTACATACTCATTGCTAATATATAGAAATAAAGTTGATTATTGCATATTTATTTTTATGTTCTGCAAACTTGCTATGCTCACTAATTAATTCTAAGAATTATTTCAGCAGATTTCATAGGATTTTTTACAAAGACCATCATGTCATGTGTGAATAGAAATAGTTTTATTTTTTTATTTATGATCTCTATACCTTTTTATTTCCTTTACTTGCTGCTTTTTTTCTTTTTCTATTTTCTTTTTACTTTAGTTTTCAGATGTTTGGCTATGATACGTCTTGGCATAGATATTTTTAAATGTTTATACTATTCAGGATTTGCTCAAAGTCTTTAATCTGTTGGTTTGTGTCTTTTGCCAAACTGGGAAAATTAAAAGCTTTTTAAGCCCTACCCTCTCTATTCTCCTAATGGACTATGATCACATAATTAACCAATTAGCATATCCCACAAATTCCTGAAGCTGTGTGCATTTTAATTCCCACCCATTTTTCGGCAGTCATTAAGATTGGGTGATTTCTATTGTTACAATCTTTAAATTCACGGACTGTTTTTCTGCCAGCTTTGTTTTGTTCTTAAGCCGACCATTGTGGAGTTTTTGTTTTGTTTTGTTTTGTTTATCTTACTTCTTATTTTAAAATCTACACTTGGTAATGACTTATATACTTTATTTCCTTGATGATAACCTCTATTTGTTTGAGAAGACACTTACTTTTTATAGTTTTAATCTTGTTCAAGTTGCCCATTGAAATATATTTATGATAGCTGCCTTAAATTTTTGTCAGATAATTTCAAAATATTTTTCATGCATCCCAGTGTTGATACATGTCAATTGACTTTTTTATTTCAGTTGAAATTTTCATGCTTCTTTACATGACAAGTTATTCAGTCAAGGGTTTTTTTATTTGTTTATTTGATTGTTTGTTTGTTTGCTGTTATTGTGTTTTTCTTAACTAGTATTTCTAACATTGATCCATAAGTGAAGGGAGCTGTGAGAGTGCACGTTTTCCTCTTGGTCTCTACCAGCTCCTGGGCTGGAGAAAGGCTTTCTCATTATTGCTGACAAGGGTGGAATTATAGCTGCTAGTATGCCTCCAGGAGACCTAGTGAGCCCTGAG
>NW_006294243.1:1484871-1486400 GCF_000327345.1 Myotis davidii
CCTCCACTGTCACTGCTGGAAGAGGGAAGGCATATGAACATTGAATGATGGTGAAAGACTTGTCTTGCCCCAAGGCCTCTTCTGACGCCACCCCAGAAAAGAAGGGGCTCATTTTCAATGGGGGGAGGGGAGTAGAGACTCTAGTTCTGATCTCCATTGCCCTTAAAAGAGGGGATGTATATTCTGGCTCCCTACTTGGGCTTGTGGGACATTAACACCAACGGAGGGGTTGAGGTGTTTCATCACTGTCCGGTGGGTATGGAAGACTTGGCTCCCTACTTAGCCTTTGCAGATGTGGGCCCACAGCTTTTTCTGTGTTATTTGACTATAATAGAGGATTTTTGTATAAACGATTCTGTTTTATTAAGTTGCCCTTTTTCTTGGTCCTTAGTTAAAGAGATCAAGTTGGGTTTTTTTTTTAATATACATTTTTATTGATTTTAGAGAGAAAGGGGGAAAGACAGATAGAGAGATAGAAACATCAATGATGAGAATCATTGATAGGCTACCTCCTGCATATCCCCTACTGGGGATGAAGCCCGCAATCCAGGCATATGCCCTTGGCCAGAATTGAACTTGCGACCCTTTAGTCCGCAGGCCAACACTTTATCTACTGAGCCAAACCAGCTAGGGCTGTTTTTGTTTTGTTTTTATATATTCATAGAATACATTTATATTTCTTTTTTTAGATCTATTTTTTAAATTTTATTTTTAAACTATAGTTTACATTTAATATTTTGTATTAGTTTCAGGTGTACAGTATAGTGGTTAGACAATCATATACTTTACAAAGTGTTCCCCTCAATATTTCCAGTACCCATATGGCTCCATACATTGTTATTATAGTATCATAATATAAAGTACTTAGTACAGCATAGTATCACTATGCTGTACTAAGTACTTTATATCCCCATGACTATATTGTAACTACCAATTTGTACTTCTTGATTCATTCACATTTTTCACCCAGTCCCTCAACTTCCTCCACTCTGGCAATCATCAGTCTGTTCTCTGTATCTGCTCTTTTAGTTTTGTTTGTTTATGTTGTTCTTTTTTTAAAAAAATATATTTTATTGATTTTTTACAGGGAGGAAGGGAGAGGGATAGAGAGTTAGAAACATCAATGAGAAAGAAACATCGATCAGCTACCTCCTGCACACCTCCCACCGGGATGTGCCCACAACCAAGGTACATGCCCTTGACTGGAATCAAACCTGGGACTTTTCAGTCCACAGGCCGATGCTCTATCCACTGAGCCAAACCAGTTAGGGCTGTTTATGTTGTTATTTAGATTCTATCTGTGAGTGAAAACATATGGCATTTATCTTCCTCTAACTGACTCATTTTACTTATACCCTCTAGGTACAGCCATACTGTCACAAATGATTTCACTCATTTTCATGGCCAAGTAATATTCCATTATATATATACTAGAGGCCCGGTGCACAAAAATTTGTGCACTCAGGGGAAGGGGGGTCCCTCAGCCTGGCCTGTGCCCTCTCGCAGTCTGGGACCCCTCAGGAGATAAC
>NW_006294243.1:1487487-1489846 GCF_000327345.1 Myotis davidii
AAATGGGTGCATATATTTTTTGAATTAATGTTTTTGTTTTTATGTTTTTCATATATACACAGAAGTGGAATCACTGCGTGATAAGTCAGTTTTATTTTTTACTTTATGAGGTCACTCCACACTGTTTTCCATAGTGGCTTCATCTGTCTGCCTTACCACCAACAGAGCTGGAGGGTTCCTTTTTCGCCACATCCTTGACAACACTTGTTTGTTGATTTATTGATGATAGCCATTCTGACAGGTGTGAGGTGATATTTCATTGTGATTTTAATTTGCTTTTCTTAGATGATTAGTAGCATTGAGCATCATTTCATGTGTCTATTGGACATCTGTTTGTCTTCTTTGTAAAAGTGTCTATTCAGGTCTTTTGCCCATTGTTTAATTGAATAGTTAAGTGTGGTTGTTTTATCTGTTTGTTTGTCTGTTTGTTTGTCTGTTTGTTTGTTTGTTTTGTGTGTATGTGTGTGTGTGTGTTTGTGTTGATTTGTATGGGTTCTTTATAAATTTTGGATATTTACTCCTTATTGGATGTATCATTGGTGAATATTTTCTTTCATTCAATAGGTTGTCTTTTTGTTTTATTGATGGTTACCTTTGCTGTGCAAAATCTTTTACATTTTATGTAGTCCCAATTGTTAATTTTTTCTTTTGTTTCCCTTGACCATGAGATATATCATAAAATACATTGCTAAGATAAATGTCAGAATTTTTACTGCCTATGTTTTCTTCTAAAAATTTTATGCTTTTGAATCTTACATAAGTCTTTAATCCATTTTGAGATTATCTATAATAATAAAAGGGTACTATGCTAAATAGACCTGACCGCAGAATGGCCTTCCAGACATCCTTCTGGAGGAAGCTGCAGCAGTGGGGGCTGAGGCAGAGGTGGTTAGGGGCAATGAGGCAGGCGAGTAGAGTGATTAGGAGTGATCAGGCAGGCAGACAAGCAGTTAGAGACAATCAGGCAGGTAGGTGAGCAGTTAGGGGCAATCAGACAGTCAGGAAGGCGAGTGGTTAGAGGCCAGCAGTCCCAGATTGCAAGAGGGATGTCCAACTGGCAATCTGACATCCCCCGAGGGCTCCCAGATTACAAGAGGGTGCAGGCTGGGCTGAGGGACTCTCCCCCCACCCCCATGCATGAATTTCATGCACTAGGCCTCTAGTTCTTTTATATAGTGTATGAAGGTTGTCTAGTTTTATTTTTTTTGCATGTACTTGTCCAGTTTTCCTAATATCATTTATTGAGTAGTCTAGCTTTGCCCCATTGTATGTTCTTGCCCCTTTGTGAAATATTAATTGACTATAAAGACCTGGGTTTATTTCTGGGTTCTCTATTCTGCTCCATTGGTTTATAAGTTTCTGTTTATTCCAGTACCATGCTGTTTTTATTTCTATGGCCTTGTAGTATTGTTTAATATCAGGGAGCTTGATACTTCAAACTTTGTTCTTTTTTTTATAAGAGTGCTATGGAGGTGGCTGCATAGGTAAACATCTGAAATGCTGCCTTGCACAACCACTTCAAAAAATACAACTAAAAGACAAAACGGACATCATCCAGAACCACAGGAAGACTGGCTGAGTGAAAATTCTACAACTAGAAGGAAAGAGAAAAGAACACTGAGACTCAGAGGAGGTGCAGAAGTAAAGTGCAGAGGTACTGAGGAACGCGCAGAGAGGGCTGCCAACTGAGGACACAGTTGTCTTTTCAATCCGGAGGGAGTTTCAAACTCCTGACTGCTCTGAACTCCAGTTCCAGGAGAGTCTATGGGGACCCAGACTCAAATGGGGAGAAACTGGACTCTGTGGCATTGGGCAGAACTCGAGGGAGGCTTTCTCTCAGAGGTGCTTGCAGCAAATACCATGCAAAACTGAGACCTGAGACTTCTTAGGGCAGAGCTGAGGATCAGCAATAGCTGTTTGCTCCGCCCTGTTGATTCCCTGAGAACCCGCCCCACCCAAGCTGTGTGTAGAGGCTTTTGTATATGAATTGCCTGGCCCTTTGCAATCTAAAATTACCTAACAAACTGCAGCTGGGTCAGAGAGACCCAGAACTTCCAAAAGAAGGCCAAAGACCCTACAGCAGCTTGCATTATTTCACAGGTGGGCCTCATCTGGGCACCTCCAAATCCCAAACAAAGAAGAGGAATCTCTCCATAGCTCCGGCTGGGTAGTCTTAGGAAGAGGCTAAATTAGCACCTCCTTAGAGATTCAAGAGCCAGTGTACCAAGTGGTCAGAGTGGGATCAACCAGATTACAACTCCTCAGATCCATAAGGGACACACTCAGGGAGCAGACTCAGTGAGCACCAAAGCCCCACTGACGCAAGTCTTGCCCCATAAGGGTGTCTTCAGCACAGCAG
>NW_006294243.1:1490710-1498259 GCF_000327345.1 Myotis davidii
TTCTGACCACAGGGACACATTTCAGATGGAAATAGCAACATTTTCCATGTGTATTACCTTTGACCTGGCAACAAAAAGCTTACACCTATGGATGAGGACAGTGCAGGGGAGGGGTTAGGGCAGAGGGTGGGGTGGGAACTGGGTGGAGGGGAGCTATGTTGGGAAAAAAGAGGAACAACTGTAATAATCTGAACAATAAATATTTAATTTTAAAAAAAGAGTGTTGTGGCTTTTTGAGATTTTTTGTAGTTCCATATACATTTTTGGATTATTTGTTCTAGTTCACCATTGGTATTTTGATAGCAAATGCATTAAATCTATAGATTACTTTGGATAATATGGATATTTTAATAATTTTTTCTTCATATTCATGAGCATGCTATATGCTTTCCTTTATTTGTATCTCCTATTTCTTTCTTCAGTGTGTTAAAATTTTCCATGTATAATTCTTATACCTCTTCTTGTTAAAATTATGCATTTTACTTTTCTAGATATAGTTGTAAATGGGATTTTTTTTACTTTCTCTTTCTGATAGTTCATTATCTATAACAACAAAACGTAATATGCAAATCGCCCAGACATTAGAATGACCGTCTGGATGACCTTCTGGACGACCACACTATGCCACCCACTGGCACCAGGCCAGCCAAGGCAGGTGTGATGTGATTGTTCTGGGATCCGGCCATCACCCCATGATCACCCTAAAGAGGGAGGAGCAGGCCACCCTCTTCAGGGCGATCAATCAGGGGGGCTCCATAGAACTGGGAACTAGGGGTTTGTGGTGGTGAACATGGGCAGTGCCAGGCCAAGGCAGATGCGGGTGGGGGCCGGGTCCACATGGCTGTGAGGCAGCTGGGACCAGGTGGCAGCTGGGGCTGCAAAGACCTACCCTTGCAGAATTTTGTGCATTGGGCCCCTAGTTAGTGTATAAAATAAAACAAATTTCTAAATATATTGTATCCTTCTGTTTTATTGAATTTAATTCTAGTGTTTTTTGGTAGAATTGTTGTGTTCTCTATATACAGATTTATGTTATCTTTAAATAATGACAGTTTTACTTATTCCTTTTCAATTTGGATGCCTTTTATTTCTTCTTGTCTGATTGTTGTGGCTAGGCATCCCTGTCTTTTTCTTGATCATAAAGGATAGACTTTTAGTTTTCCCTCATTGAGTATGATGTTAGCTGTGGGTTTTTCATATATGGCCTTTATTATGTTGAGACATGTTCCCTCTAGTCCAGCCGTGGGCAAACTGCAGCCCACGGGCCAGATCCAGCCTGGTTGAAATGAATAAAACTAAAAAAAAAAAAAAAAAAAAAAAAAAAAAAAGACCATACCCTTTTATGTAATGATGTTTACTTTGAATTTATATTAGTTCACACAAACACTCCATCCATGCTTTTGCTCTGGTCCTCTGGTCCAGTTTAAGAACCCATTGTGGTCCTCAAGTCAAAAAGTTTGCCCACCCCTGATCTAGTCCCACTTTGCTGAGAGTTTTTATCAAAAATGGGTGTTGGATTTTGTCAAATTGTTTGCATTTACTAAATAATAATATGATTCATCCTTCATTTTGGTTATGTTAAAGGAGCAAGCTTTTGTTTGTGTGTTTTGTCCATGACTGTTGACATTTCTGGATTCCTAGCTTTTTAGCACCAATTTGGAAGAAAATGGAGGAAGAAAAAACACCTAGTGATCTCACCACCATATCATTCCTTGCATCTCAAGACTTCTTGCTGGTCTGTCTGCACTGTCTGCATCTTTCTACATCTCAGGCTTAAGTTTGTTTTATATCTATTATGATGGGTTGTTTTTAATATATATTTAGTGAGAGAAATGGGGAAAAAGTACTTCTACTATATTTGTCCAGAAGTGAAAATACCAAGTCTATTGGGTTTTAGTGAAGAGTAAATAAGATAAATTTTATCAAGGGTCTAGAATAGTGACTATTATTTAGTGACATTTAATAATTATTAGTATTCTACTCTGATATCTGCATAAGTATTCTGAAAATTAATTAAAAGACTGATTACATAAAATGAAGATTTTTTCATTGATGGTATGATGCATATTTTAAATTCACACATTTGTTAATCATCTTTTATCAATAACTTGCACTGGTTTGTTAGAAATTAAAGATTTTTTGTATACATTCTACTAAATGAAAGTCATATTTCTTCTGTACAGCCCTTGCATGGGTTTAATTATTTTAAAATCTTTGGTACAAGCTCCCAATTTATATTTCTTAAGCATAATTACTAAAAAGTAATTACATCAACTGGTCTCACTGCCCTATTGCCTTCCCATCTGTCCTTGACATTTAAATGGATTTTCTTGGGATGAAAGAGCATTGGAAAAAAAAGAGAGAGAGAGAAAGTGATAAGAGCTTAAATAAAAAGAGCTCAAACTACTGAACTCTCTCTCCTGTTTAGCAGTTTGAAACTGTAGAGAAACAATTGTAGAAATACTTTCCAGGTAAGCTGTTTCACGTCCAGTTTTCATAATGGTACAAAATTAAAAACCAGATAGTGGATAAGGCAAGATCAACTTAACAATCTTTATCCCTTTTTCTCTTTATTTGAAGACTCATAGATTACTTGTGTTATTTTTCAGGAATTGGTCCAAACAACCTTGACTGAGAATTTGCAAATTTGCTGTTAACTACTGTTCCTACTGTTCTCATCCCAAACCTTTGTTCTACCCAGCACCTTCTCAATTTTTTATGTGTGTCTTTTCACTTCTTTATATTAAAGGTTACTGTTTCCAAATTCTTTGCACAGAGCTCTGTGATCTTAGGAAGAAAAGCACTATATAAATCTAACAAGCAAAGCCAAGATTGAAATTCAATATAGAAGAACCTCCAGAAATTATTAAAGACTTCACTGAAAGAGAAATTAAACCTAGATATCCCATTTCCTCATATTTTCACTGCAGTAGAATCAGTGAAATCAATATATCTTAAATGAACCGCATGCAGTCTATTCAGGAGAATGACTCTGGGACAAAATTGAGCTGCTTCTAAAACGTGTTAAGATTGCTCATTCCCTGAAACAGTGTGCACAGAGTTTTAGCAAGATTTTTAATCTAAATTGCAAAAGTGAATTCCAGTGCATTTGACAGAACTAAAAATAGATGCTAATGGACCCCAGTATTAAAAATTGAAAATTTCACAGCAAAGTTACAATATTATTAAGAGATCATACTCATTTCACAGTTGGAAGTAAGGAGCTTCAGGATTAAACTGTTTATAAATATGACAGATAAACAAATAATTTAAACAAATAATTTATTTGGAATTTATCTAGAGTTTTGCAAGTATCCAATTTTCCAGAAAGAGAGTAACCAACACCTAAATTAGCATGGCAAAGTACATATAACCACCCAAGAGTCCAAGAGATAACAGATGGCAGAACACAGATTATTTGAAGATCTTTTCATATTTCTTCTATTCTGGCCACACAGATTCATTTTTTCTAAGTTTAAGGAATAAACATATATGATATATATATATATCCCTATATGTGAAAGGCAAACTGAAAGATAAAATAATTAAAACAGAATACACCAAACACATAGAAGATATATATAAGGCATTTTTGCATAAATTTTTCTCATTTAATACCACCAATTCCCCTATGAGTAAGGAGGTAATAGCTTATTCTAGAGTTGAAAGTCACAATTCCTTATGGGCTCCTAGCCTCTTCAGAGATGCTTCATCTGTATAGGCCTCATTAAAAATACAGCCTAAGGTGGTCATGAATTATACCAGGTGATTGTCACTGCATTAACTTCATTTATATGTGATTTGTTCTGGAGTGAGCACCTTATTCAAGATCTTTCAAAATGTGAGCTGTGGCAATAAATAAATAAATAAATAAATAAATAAAGGAGAGAGAGAGAGAAAGAAAGAGAGAGAGATTGCAAACCAAACATATTCCTTCTTATAAGCCTTCAACTGGACAAATGGAAATAATCTATTATTGGGTGACTATTTGAGTCAAGGCCCAGCCAAAGACATATCTGATCTTTGAGAAGAGAGAATTTATTAGAGAACTAGAGGCCCAGTGCACAAAAATTTGTGGACTTGGGGGGGGTGTCCCCCCTCAGTCTTGCCTGGGCCCTCTCACAGTCTGGGACGCCTTGGAGGATGACCACCTGCTGGCTTAGGCCTGCTCCTTGGTGGCAGAGGGCAGGCCCAATCCCTAGGTGCAACCCCTGGTCGGGCTCAGAGCAGGGCCCCGCCCCCTGTCATGCACAGAGCAGGTTCAGGCTGGCCGGCTATTGAAGCTCCCAGCGTCTCCTTTTTTCTTTTTATTCTGGGATTTATTTACCTTCTATAACTGAAACTCTGTTGCCGTCCCTGGAGCTGAGAGCCGGTTCCTACTCACTCCAGCTCTGATGCCATGACCTGCTGAAAGCAAGTATTTGGGGTTTGTTTAGCTTCTATAATTGAAACATTTTTGCTTTCGGAGCTCAGAGCCAGGCTACGGCAGGGGGGGGCCCTAGAGGTGTCAGGCCTGGGCAGGGGACCCCATCTCCCCCCAGTCACCGGCTTCTGGGGGCTTCTGGGGCCAGCCTGCAGCCTGGGATGTCAGCTCGCGCTGGCGGCTATGCTGTCCTGCCCTGTCTGCAGTATGCAAATTAGCTGCCATATCTTGGTTGGATTAATTTGCATATCGTGCTGATTAGCCAATGGGAGGTGTAGCAAAGGTATGGTCAATTACCATGTTTGCCTATTATTAGATAAGATTGTTACATATATTACTTAAAAGACAAGAAGAAACTTTAATTATATCATTTTTTAAAGTGAAACACCTACCACCCCTAGGACTGTGGAATAAAAGGAAAAAGTTTGAATGATTAAGATTTAGAAGCTTAGACAAAGTGCTCCACAGAGCAGACATTCTGGCTTCGGAGGAGGTATTGACCAATGGTGCTGAAGTTTCTGACCACGGAGGAGGGGGCTTAATTGTCTGGTACCCGAGCCAGATCTTTAAGAAGCAGGCATTAGCTTCTGGAATTAATGTCTCAGAAAAAGGCATGATAAGTCTAGGCCTGCATAGGTCGAAAAAACAAAACAAAACTATAAACTTAATTCATTATCTCCTTAGGAAGGAACTGCCCCTTGGGGTAGCATTGCTAGGGTAAGTCTCACAGAAACAAGTAGGTAGAAAACAACCAAAAAGGAGCAGGCAGCCAGCAAAACCAATATGTGGTTTAGAATCCTGCTCCAGCATCAGATAACAAATTATAGAGGGAAGGGTTTGAATCGGAGAAAGAAAAATTTAATAACTCTCTGCTCCTTTGGCTACTCAGTTTTTATACAAACTCTTCTATACATATTTTAACTTCCATAATAACAAAACAATTAGGCTTCCACTTATTATGATACAACTATCTTTCATTCAAGTGAAGATATTCTTTCACTCTACTGAAATAAAACGGTATAAATTCCAACAGTTATTATATCTGAATCTGGGAAACTGTCACATTATTTATCTTTGATCTATGTTAATTTATCCTCTAATTCAGTCACAGTCACATCTGCATATTTTATTCTCTGAATTATAAATCTTGTTACATGAGTGGTAAATTCTGTCACAGAATTATAAATTTAACCTTATACAAAATAATGAAGGAAACAAAGAGATAGAAAAATAAAATTACACACATGCACACACACACACCTAAATACAACATACAATTCATATATATGACCTCCTTATTTCTGTATCTTGAGGGTATGGTTTATATTTATAACTTCTATCTTACATGCTATATCCTTTTTTTTTCTTTTGTCCTAAACCCAGAAGCTTTAGACTAGAAGAATTCCTTCTATGTTTGTTTGTTTTTTGTACCTTCAGCTGATAAAGTAATGACATTTTTTAGTATGGTATCCTCTAAATTTTATATATTTAAGGTTCTAAAATTTTAATGGTCCTTATTTTTTTTTTGATTGCTGTATTTTTCTGTTACCTTATATTAGTTACCAGGCATGAAAATACTATGAGAGTTCACAAAGAATTCTCTGGTTTCCAAGCATTATCTTCCCTGGATCCATATTATAGCAACAACTTTCCCCTTGGTAATCTGTGTCAGCCACCCCACTGAGGAGTAGAATAACCACTTTATTTATCTTTGGGTCAGGGGCATGAAGAGCAAAAAAGGGCCAGATGACAGTCTCAGTTGCAATTTAATAGAACCAAGGCTGTAGGAAATTTCTCTCCCTTGGAGACAGAACCTCCAAATCAGCAGATATCAAAGTTGAGGGGATAGAAAATAAAACTCTGTGATCAAAACTGTTTTAGTAATGATAGGACCCACTCCTATTTCCACTCTGATTCCGAGGCCTATGTATTCTATAGGGTGTCCCAACATTCACGCAAGATTTGAATTTTGTGTGAGCATTAACAACAACAACAACAACAAAAAAAGCCTAATTTTACTTGGTTTATTGAATCAGATTCTAATATCTGTTGCCCTTTGATTTCAATCCCTTCAATTTGATAAGCATTACCAAGTACCAATTATGGCCTAGGAGCAGGGACAATGAAGACCAATGAAGACCACGGCTTTGCATATGTGCCAACCAAGCCGTGGAGGCCATTTACCCGACGTGTTATTCCATACATAACCCTATACTGTATACTTTATGAATCAATAAAAAATTTACAATTTTTAATTATAAACCTGTGTTTTCTATCAAAATTACTTCTTGCGTGAATTTTGGGACACCCTTATATCCCTCATTACTTATAGTCAATTTTCACCAAAATAAGAGGATATATAAGACAAGTAATTCACTCAGAACTTTAGGAATCTGGCACAAAGGTTTTCATACCATTAAAATCAATTTCTCTAAATTATCTCTGTGTAACTATCTAGGTGTAGACAAAAGGAAGTCAATATTATACTAACCGGCCATTCAGCCAATCCCCTTTAGGCTAGAAAACTGCCTTTTTGTTCTAAGGGAAACAAACTAAAAGCCTTATTCATGAAACCTCAATCCTCAAATCACATAAACCTAAAGAAAGTCATGTAAACTTATACCTAAGGCAGGCTTCACCAGATGAGCACTAATAAGATCAGCTGGAAGGTAAGGCTTTTCTGGAGACAAATGAATTGTGTGCAAGACACATAAGCAGCCAAACACTCAGAGCTCAGATCAGTTGCTCACTTATAGCTCTTTCTTAGCAATGTCTAAAACAGCACCAAGCCTCTATCCTATATAGTAAAAGGGTAATAAGCCTCCCAGCACCAGGATCAGCAGAGCCGCGAGGCCTCCCGGTACCAGGATCAGTGTGACAGGGGGCAGCGCCAAACCCCCTGATCGCCCTGTGGCTCTGTGTGTGACAGGAGGCGGGGCCACAACCTCCCTGAACGCCCTGCTGTGTTTGTAACAGGGGAAGGCACCCCAACCCATAGATCAGCCCTGCTCTGTGCCTGATAGTGTGGAGCTCCCCAACCCCCTGATTGGACTGCGGCTCTATGTGTGACTGGGTGTGGCGCCCCAACCCCCTGATCAGACCTGCTCTGTGTGTGACAGGGTGACG
>NW_006294243.1:1498645-1510658 GCF_000327345.1 Myotis davidii
GCGGGCTCCGCTCCCACCTCCGCTGCAGACAGGCGGTAAGGAGCGAGGGTGTCCCGGGCTGTGAGAATCCCAAACTGCAAGATGGATGTCTGACTGCTGGCTTAAGCCAGCAGGTAGTATTCTCCTGAAGGGTCCCAGACTGCAAGAGGGCACAGGCCAGGCTGAGGGACCCCCCACCCTCGAGTGCACAAATTTTTGTGCACCGGGCCTCTAGTAGATATATAGAAAACAGTGCACATTTTGGTCGATTATTAAAACACATGCAATGTTCCAAAAGCTAGAACTCCATTCTTTTAAATGTCTGAGATATATGTGTGTGTTTTTTTTTCTCTAAGCTAACACTCTGAGCCTTCAGTAGGCCTTTCTATCAATGGATTAGGACAGCTGATATGAGACTAATAAATTCCATGAATAGGAGCTCTTTGATTATCTTTTTTTTTTATGAAATACTGTATTTGCCAGCGTATAAGACTACTGGGCGTATAAGACGACCCCCTAACATTTCCACTCAAAATACAGAGTTTGTTATATACTCGCCGTATAAGACTACCCCCTCTTCCGCACACCTTCCACACACCAAATAAAAGGTAAAACAATATCAGATTTGATTTTAACATTTTAATTTATATTCAAATGCTTATGACATGCAGGAAAACTGTCACAAGGCTGTATGTAATCAAACATATACATAAAACAGTGCAAGTTTATTACCGGTAAACATACCGGTAATTCACTAAAGAAAACACACTCTATAGACTGGTACCGTAGATGCTTCTCAGGAACACAGGCAAGCAGCCCACAACCTAGAGGGACTGTCAATGATAGAAGTAAGATAACAAATAGAGGTAGAGAGCAAGTGCCGGGCAAGTCCCTAGCAAGCCTGATTTGATTGGTCCCTGCTCCCTGTTTGCCCGCCCTGTCACTATAGCAGTCTGGTCCACCCTTGCATCAGCATCTCCCTGGGACCTCACTAGTGCGCAAGTGCGAGCTCTTCAACATTCTAACAGGCACCATGATAGCGCAAAATCGCGAATCTTCAATGCATATGTAAAGAAATATACGGTAACCCGAATTTACCACACTCGCAAAATCGCACACAGCCAACCATACACCCAGTATGGTATCGCGATTCGTGATTTTGCGCTATCATACTGGGTGTATGGTCGGCTGTGTGCGATTTTGCGAGTGTGGTAAAATCGCATAACAGCAAAATCGCATAACAGCCGAGCGTACACCCAGCAGCGCTGCTGATGCCTGAACGGTATGTGGAATGAAGTGGGCGGGCATCGGGAGGCCACTATGGCACGGGGCAAGCACTATGGGCAGTCTATCTGAAGTGTACCTGGCGTATAAGACGACCCCCCACTTGGAGGCATATTTTTCAGGGCCAAAAAATTGTCTTATACGCCGGCAAATACGGTAGGTTTTACTAGAATCAATGTTGTACAAAATGTCATGTTTATGGATAAGCCATACCATAAATCCATAGGTGGTAGTTTTGGCAGAAGCATTAAGGATAGGAAGGTAAATCCATATTCAGAATGCATGTCTGTTCCAATGATGAAAAAGTTTTGTACCCTCCTTGATTAAAGTGGCACAGTATTTGTTGTTTAGTCGTCCCAGGAAGTGGTTCCATACCACGTTCACTACTGGCCTCTGCTGTTGGCAGGTAATGCACTTAGCAGTAGCTAGTTTAACATTGGTGAAAACATCCATGTAGATAAGCCCCATGGATAGGCTCCACCCCTGCTGTTATGGTTACCATGGATACACTGAGGGGAAAAAATGGTGGCTGGATAAAGAGTTTGACAGAAACCCATAAAATGTGTCATTGTGTCAACCTAAGAACCTCTTCTGAATCAGATGATCTTTGCAAAGCATTCAAATAGGACACAATTCTTTTCAAATTCTGTACTCACTGAGCGCTTCATCCACACACCTCTTACACAGACCCCATGTCACCTATTTCCCAATCCTGTTCTTTACAATTTCCTAAATGTCCAGGAAAACCATTAGTCACGACTCATAAATTCATGTAGATTTGTTCTTTTGGCCATCACTTGGCCTAGACAAAGTGAACAACTAACTACAGCACTTGAAGCTCTGAGCACTGGAATGTTTTCCTTCAAATTTTCCGCCAAGGTCACCTCTGAGTGAAGCTATCATGGTTGGTGGTGAAGTAGACCTAGGTATTTTGCTCCTTAGCCAAATGGTCATAAGGTAATCCCTAAAGGCCCACAGGAATAGATCGCGTGAAAGAGGAAACATCACAACAATTATTATCAAGGATGTTTGAGCCATATACTCATTCAATTTACATGTACTTTCCAGACTGCTTCTTCAAGCTCGAGTTATTATATTTCCTCTTGTTGATTGAATGTTGTTTCATATGCCCAAACTTATGAATTGGTCAGTTAGGTAACATCATTTCATAATGAAAAGCACAGGTCACATGGGCCGTTGTCCCATAGTGTTCAGTATCTTTCAGGGCTCCGCAAGCAAGGAGTTATGTCTCAAAGGAGTGAACAGCTATTTGCAGGAGAGAGCAAGCATTTCCCAAATCCCCACAGGGCTTCTCTATGATTCTCTCATCAGTTCTTGCTAGATGATTCATGCAGACTCCTGATTTGCCCCAGACACTTTTAAAAATAGTAGATCTTTTGTCCATAAGGTGAAACAAAATATTAACTGGGACTTCAGCCTAGAATTTCTGCTAAGCCATTGCTTGATCTAGTTCTCACTAAACACTGGCAGACCTACAGGTGAATAATTTAAAATAACATACTTAAGTAGGTATATGATGCTCCCTAATCCAAAAGGCCCAACAAGCACTGTATTTCTTTCTGACAGTTCTTTTTCTTTAACTTGTCTTTCAATGTGAGGGGAATATTATGACATGTTTCAGACCTTTGTACTCTTAGAAATGTCCCTGAGTTAGCAGGCCCCTAAGTATTCTTGGAGTTTATATAGTACCCTCGGATTCACATAAACTGTGCTACAAATCTAAAATACCTGCTACTTTCTGTTCCGAATGTCAAATAAGCTATTATGTCAGTGGAATAATGTGATGCTGTACAGAATACCAAAACGATTAACATCTCTGTGGAATACATTATCACAGAGACCAGAAGACCTGATATAGTCCTGAGGGGAGATTTCAAAAAAATGTAATATTGGTCTTGCTAGGTAAAAGCAACAGCCCTTGTAGCCTTTTAAAATTGATATGTAGAAAACTGCATTATCCAGGTCAATAGCTGCATATCAAATACCAGAGAGCTATCGGTTTGCTCCATAAAAGGCACTATGCCTGGAACAGCAGGGGACACTGGAGTCTTTACCTGATTCAGACACAATAATTCATGTTCTCCAAGATTCACCCACTTTCTGCACAGCTAAAGGAGGCAAGTTAAATGGTGCTATTAATCATCATGCATCTTTCAAGAATTTGATGTTGATGTTCACCCTAATATCCACAATATCCTAAAAATGTGGCACTGCTTCCCATCTATTATTTTGGAAAAGAAAGAAAAGTTCTAGAGACTTCCACTTCACCTGTCTTAATATAATGGCTCCACATCATTGGTCAGATGTCAAATCTTGGTATTCTACCAGTTGCCAATTACAACTATTTCCATTGTGCATTCAGGAAATGAAGAGATAACCATAGATAGAATGAGACCTCAAGCATACTGGGCTCCGTGTGATGTAAACTAAAGCAAAAATCCCATTTAGCACTGAATCAAATAAAATCTTCTGTTGGCTGGTGGGCCGTGAACAATTATTACATTGTGTATTCTCAGGACTTGCTATCAACTCAGAGGAAATGTCTGACAATTTCCAAAAGTTCTGAATAGCTACTTTTTCACAGTGTGAAAATTCTCCAGCAAATGCAATGATCTTTGGGAGGTGTTTGAAAGACCCATGAGCCTATATTGCATACTTGTGGCATTGCTGTAGGGCCTTTCCCCAGGGAAATCTAGAATCTCCTTTAATATATGTTTTTTAGGCTTAGCCCTGGAACCTAGATGAAAAACAATGATTTATTATTGTGGTAATAAATTTAGGGTTAGAACCACCAGATCTAGAGGTTTTTCCCTGTTATCTAAATCAAGTAAATTTTAGTAACCAGACTATATATTCATTAATAGAGATGCTATGATCAATTAACAACCAACAAAAATCCCTGAGAACCAAAACTTTCTAACTACCAATTTATCATCCCTACTGTCCTTGTCACCTCACATCTGTGTTTCTGGTACCCACTTATTCCATACCTGGAGTACTCATCTCTATCATCATACTTGTTCTACAAAGGACAGCTAACAGCATTGGTGATGCTCTACTCATCAATGTATTTCTTGATATCTTAATCAATGGAGAGTTCTCTGGAGCCTCTTAGTGTATGCATTGGGAGAGTAGGTATGTATATCATGCATAAAAACTCCCTGACAATATTCCTCATACTCTATTTATTCAGATTTATTTTCCTTAATGACTTCAAGCAATTTTTAGCATCTCCACCTCATTAAATGCAGATCATGGTTGAGTCCAAGCTTTAGTCAACCAACCAAGCAAACTATCACAGCCACTTCCAGGTGCACAAGTTAGCATATTAACCCAGAATCTCTCATAAGCACATTCATATCAACAAATTCAACCTGATTCAGTGTTTATTTCATCCTCCTTCTTCTAACATTCTTGAATATATTCTCACACATAGTTCACATTTCTTCTGATATGAATTAGCAAAATCTTGAAATTATTTTGACACATAGCTATTTTCTCCTGGGGATTTTTTGTACTTGCCTGTTTGGAGCATGTTGCAATATGTCCTTGCTTATGGGCCTAGTGCAGTGATGGCAAACCTATGACATGTGTGTCAGAGGTGACCCATGAACTCATTTTTTTGGTTGATTTTTCTTTGTTAAATGGTATTTAAATATATAAAATAAATATCAAAAATATGTCTTTGTTTTACTATGGTTGCAAATATCAAAAAATTCCTATATGTGACACGGCACCAGAGATAGGGTTTTTCAAAATGCTGACACTCCGAGCTCAAAAGGTCCGCCATCACTGGCCTAGTGACAACAAGATATTATGGGGATTATTCTTTTTTTTAAAATATATTTTATTGATTTTTTACAGAGAGAAAGGGAGAGAGATAGAGAGTTAGAAACATCGATGAGAGAGAAACATCGATCAGCTTCCTCCTGCACACCCCCCACTGGGGATGTGCCCGCAACCTAGGTACATGCCCTTGACCGGAATCGAACCTGGGACCTTTCAGTCCACAGGCCGATGCTCTATCCACTGAGCCAAACCGGTTTTGGCATGGGGATTATTCTTAAATGAAAATGGTATCTCTTTGCAAGAAAACTACTACAAATATTGTTATAAGATATTCAAGCAAGAAAAGATTTATGAGACTAGTGCAGAGAACCTCCTTCCAGAAGCTCAAAGTGACACAAGTTTTAGATGCTCAATTCTTCACTTTGTCATAACATTCATGTGAGATAACTACACATCTGAATATGCCTCATAATTCTGCAACCCAATGAAACTTTGTGTTTAATTTTAGCCATACTGGCCCTTTATTTCTTATTTTTAAATATATTTTTAAAATTATCTAAGAGAGGAAGGGAGAGGGAGAGAGAGATAGAAACATCAATGATGAGAGAGAACCCTTGATCAGTTGCCTCCTACATGCCCCCTACTGTGAATCGAGCCCACTTGCAACCCAGGCATGTGCTCTGACTGGGAATTGAATCATACCTCCTGGTTAATAGGTCTATGCTCAAACACTGAACAACACAGGCCATACTGATTTTATTTTATTTTTTTGAGAGAGAAACATTCATTCATTGTTCCACCCATCCATGAATTCATTGGTTGATTCTTGTATGTGCCTTGACCAGGGATTAAACCTACAAAACTTGGCCTATTGGGATGAGGTTCTAAACAACTGCGATATCTGGCATTGATATTTCTCTTTTGAGAGAGGAAGGGAAAGGGAATGTAAAGAGAGAGAGAGAGAGAGAGAGAGAGAGAGAGAGATAGATAGAGATCAATGTAATAGAAACATTGATCAGTTGTCCTCTATATGCTCTTGACCAGGGATCAAACCGCAAACTTTTGGTGTATAGGACAATGCTCCAACCAACTGAGCCACCTGGCCAGGGCAGAGCTATATATTTCTTGATGGTTACTTGACCTGAAGAATTAAAGACGTGACCATGTCATTTTGTTTCTGTAAGCACTTCAATGAACTTGGAAAATCTGCAACACAGACTTTATAATTATTCAGTAACAAGTCTCACCCACCCAGCCTTGCTATCTCTTTCTAAGGTCTTCTGCTAACAGAACCTTGTTAGAATTAACTGGCAAAAAGGAAATGTGGTTTACAGAGTTTAAGGCTGAGTATCACAAAACAGAAATAGAAGTGGGTATTTGGAGTTGAGAGACAATACATTTTAAAAGTGGAAGAGTAGCTGAATAGAAAGAATCAAATTAAAGGCAGAGTATTACGGGGAAGAAGTTGGACTCTCTAATTGATCATTCGCTTGGGTCAGTTGCACGTATATTGCTAATTGCATAAGCATGCACATCCTTAGAATAATCTTTGTTCTCATACTTAAGGACATTTGAGTGAGTGCATTTCTTCTACCAAATAAAACACATCTAAACAATTCTTCAATTTAAAGTTATCAAGAATCATTGGCAACTATGTTCTTCTCTACAGTGGGCTTTTTTTTCCCATTCTGCTAATAGTTTCTTTTGCTGTGCAAAAGTTTTTATTTTTATGTAGTCTTATTTGTTTATTTTTTTAGCTGTATCAGCAAACATATTGCTAGGAGGGATGTCTGAGATTTTGCTACCTATGGTTTATTCTAGCTTCTGCACAGCAACATAAACCATAACCATTAATAAAATGAAAAAGGAGTCCACTGTTTGTAAGAACATATTTGCCAATGATACATTTGACTAGGGGTTAATTTTTAAAATATATAAATAACTCATACAACTTAACAAAAGACAGACAAACAATCCAATTAGAAAATTGGCAAAGGAACTAAATAGGCACTTCTCCAAAAAGGACATACAGATGGCCAAGAGAGATCTGAAAAAAATGTTCAACGTCACTAATGGTCACAGAGATGCAAATTGAAACCAAAATGAGGTATCACCTCACACCTGCCAGAATGGCTACCATTTACAAATCAATAAATGACAAGTGATAGAGAGGATGTGAAGAAAAGGGAACTCTACTACACTGCTTGTGGAAATGCAGATTGGTGCAGCCATCATGGAAAACAGTATAGAGTTTTCTCAAAAAATTAAATATGGAGCTGCCATTTGACCCAGTGATCCCACTTCTAGAAATATATTTTAAGAAACCTGAATCACCAATCAGAAAGAATAGATGTACCCCTATGTTCACAGCAGCACAATTTACAATAGCTAAGATCTGGAAACAGCCCAAGTGCCCATCAGTAGATGAATGAATAAAAAAGCTGTGGTACATTTACACCATGGAGTACCGTGCAGCAGTATAAAAGAAGGATTTCTTCCCATTTGAGATAGCATGGAGGGACCTGGAAGGTATAATGAGTAGTGAAATAAGCCAATCAGAGAAATACAAGTATCATATGATCACATTCATATGTGGAATCTAATTAATAAAATAAACTGATGGACAAAATAGATCCAGAGACGCAGAAGCATAGAACAAACTGCCAAATCTAAGAGCGGGTGACAGAAAGAGATTAACCAAAGAACTTATATGCATTGCCCCTGGACACAGACAATAATGTTGTGAAGGCCTTGGGCAGGGCTTGGGAGCCAGCGGGTGGGGTCATTGGAGAAAAAGGGGAACATTTCTAATACTTTAAACAAAAAAGATTAGATAAATAAATAAATAAATAAATGTAACAAGAAAGGCAGCACTCAGTGAATTGCTCACTGCTTACTTGACAAAATTAACAGTTTAATAAAAGTCTAGATATGTAATTCTAGAAATTGGACATCTCATATTATAATATTTAAAATTGTGTTAACTTATACACCTAGATTTTCTTTGGTTTGGTTGCAATGAATTCAAATGTGTCATTCTATTTTATGATAAAAATATTCATACACATAATACATTTTGCTAATTTTTTTTCCAAATTTATTTGTTACATAAAAGTGGAGGGATTAAAACAAAAGCATCCTGACTAATCCAAATAACTGTACTGAATTCTTTCTTTAGGAAATTTGAATGTCCAATCCACTTAGAATAACATTTTACCTGAGCTATGTATAATCCCCACTAGAAATTAATTGACTTTAGCTACAAAATTTTTCTTGTGAATTTGGTTTCTAGAACCATCTGCTAAGGAATGATTATCTAAGGGCCTGTTCACAACTAAGCTTTCAGAATCACAAGGTGAGCAACCAGTCCCTTAAAGAAGTAGTGATCACCCTGAAGCAGAATGTTACTCTGAGCAACCATCACTATTCCAGACAAGCAGCTATAATTACATTCTAGTTACAACAAAGTGTTACTATGGTAATAAGACAGCATTTCTGATGCTTTCCTTTTTAATGCTTAACTATATATATTTTTTTACTACAGTAAAATTATTATAGTCTCTATGTACACTATGGTGCATCCACATTTTTAAAAACAAGAATGCATTTAATTGCATGTTGGTGGTGCATAATATATTTTGGTTAAGATTGCTAAATAAATGTTCCTAAAGAAAATTATAAAATAATTTTATAGTTCCTCAAGACAGAATCTATAACACTTTATGCTAGCGTGTTATTCTATTTAATCCCAAATGCAACTCTCCCATCATCAAATTATAATAAAAAAATCATATCTAAGCCATGCTTTGGCTTTACACACCTCTCACATTCTTGCTTTATCTAAATTACTCCATGATTTTTTTCTATAAATTAATGCTTCATTAACTCTATTACTGCCTAGAGGAGTAAGGCCTTGTTAAATATATGTGAATATTATAATGTAGTTATTCTCCACAATTTATTAACTTTTAGACTGACCTACTTACAAGTAGTGTGCATGCAACTGTGAATATTATATACACACTAGGAGCCCAGCACACGAATTCGCACAGCACTGCCCACCCTGGAGTTGCCTCAGGCTGGTCCTGTCTTCTGCTGCCTCCCTGCCTCTCTGCTTCCCCGCTCCTGCCTCCCTGCTTCTGCCTTGTCACACCACTTCCCAGCTCCTGCCTCCCCTCTTCTCCACTTCTGCCTCCCCACGTTCCTGCTTCCTCCTCCCCGCTTCTGCCCTGCCTTCCTGCTTTCCCGCTGCCACCTCCCCACTTTTGCCCTGGAGCAACGCCCGAGGTGCACATAGGCAGGCTTCTGATGATAGCAGCTAATAAAGAGGTAATATGCTAATTGTCTGGGCGTGACGCATTATGGCACCCTGGCTAATTTGCATATTACCTCTTTATATGTGTAATATATATATATTAGAGGCCAAGTACACAAAAATTTCTGCACTTGGGAGGTCCCTCAGCCTGGCCTGTGCCCTCTTGCAGTCTGGGACCCCTCGGGGGATGACCACCTGCTGGCTTAGGCCCACTCCCTGGGGGAACAGGCCTATGCTGGCAGTCAGACATCCCTCTGGCAGCCCGGCAGCCCCTGGGGGATGTCCACTTGCCAGCGGGGAGCAGGCCTAAGCTGCAGTTGGACATCCTTAGCGCTGCTGAGGAGGTGGGTGAGGCTTCCACCACCACTGCTGTGCTGGCAGCCATCAGCCTGGCTTGTGGGTTAGTAGAGCTCCCCCTGTGGGAGTGCACTAACCACCAGGGAGCAGCTCCCGCATGAGCATCTTCCGCCTGGTGGTCAGTATGTGTCATAGTAACCAGTCATTCCCAGTCATTCTGCTGTTAGGGTCAATTTGCATATTACCCTTCAAGGGGGGTTCCCCCCTGGTGTGCCTGGCCAGCCTGGGTGAGGGGCTGAGCGCTGATTTTCAGGCTGACCACACCCCCTTCAATGTGGGTGTCCCCACTGGAATCCCTGTTCATCCTTGGTGAGGGGCTGAGGGGCGTTTTCAGGCTGGCCTAACTCTCTTCAGAGAGTGCCTGGCCAGCCTGGGTGAGGGGCTGGTGGCTGTTTGCAGGCTGACAAATCCCCCCAGCAGGAACCCTCACCCCATGAGGGTGTGGCCAAACTGAGTGAGTGGCTGATGGCTGTTTTCAGGCTGGCCACAGCCCCTTCAGGGTGGGAGGTCCTGCTGGGGTGCCTGGCCAGTCTGGGTGAGGGGCTGAGGGAAGTTTTCAGGCTGGATAAGCCCCCCAGTGGAGACTCTCACCCCATGCGGGTGTGGCCAGCCTGGGTGAGGGGCTGATGGCTCTTTGCAGGCTGGCCACAACCCCCAGCCACCCAAGCTCCCAGTGGAGGCTGGCTGGAAGCAGGTATCTGGGATTTATTTGTTTTCTATAATTGAAACTTTGTTGCCATGAGCAGATGCCACAGCCAGCTCAGGGCTGATGGGAAGCTTGGCTTCCTCCATCGCCCAGGCAACCAAGCCTCCTGCTTGCTCCAGCTCCGTGGCTGCCGGCCACCATCTTGGTTGGGTTAATTTGCATATAGTCACTCTGATTGGCTGGTGTGTGTGGCATAGGGCATAGCGAAGTTACAGTCAGTTAGCATCTTTGTCTTTTATTAGTGTAGATATGAAGTTGCAAACAATGTATCTATAGCAAAGAGCTAAAATCATAAAATAATACTTATTGATATCATGCTCTACACTAAAAATTTAGTGTAAAGGAAAGAATATAATGTAGATGTAAGGCTACACTGTTACACAGGGCTAATTTTAGCTGTTATTTGTTAACTAATTTAAGTAACTACATTGATTCTTGCAATTAAATAAAATTCTATAATCTTAAGTTTGTTGCTCTAATATACATATATTTATGGTGATTATCCTGAATCTGTACAGAAAATAGTATGCCAACATTTCTTCTAAGAAGTTATTTCTTAACTTACTACTTTCTATGAAAATCATTGACGTTTCCAGAAAAACGACAAGCCCAATCATAGAGCAGTTAGAATGTTAACAGAAGACCAGGGTAAGAGAAGTTGAATTTTCCTTATTTGGAACAAGTTTCAAAGCTTTGCCTCAAAAACTACCCCTGCAAAGAGATTTGGGATTAATAGGATCAAACTGTGAAACAATTCATACCCTTGAGAATTAGGAAAAATAATAGATAAATTAGCTGTCAATTAGTAGAGCTCCAGAGCTGGGGTGATGCAAATAGATGCAGGTTATTTAAGAGAGATCAGGTAAAAAGGCAAAGCCCTGAGAACACCATTGTCCATCCCAGCTGACTGGGAGCATGGCCACGGCCGTGCCTTAGGAGGACTGACATCAGAGGCTGCACATTATGAGGGAAATAAACTCTACTGAGCCAATCCAGCCAATTCACTGAACAAGCAGACAAGCAAACTGTAACAGAAACAATCCTACAGAAGTGTCTGGGTCAGTATCCAGAATGACCACTACATATTGTCTAAATTATCCAGCTTTCAACAATAATTACAAAAATATATGAGATATGCAAAAAAAATAAAAGAGTGTGCCACATACATTGGGGAATAAAACAGACAACAGAAAATGCTTTCTTAGAAAGCCTAAATGCCAGCCTTAGTATTTTTTTTTAAATTAATAAACCAATTTTTATTTTTCACTGAAGATCATTTCATGACATCTAAACATATCTATGAGAATATTCAACAGATAGTCTTAACATTTAACTCTTAATTTTCTTCTAGATTTTTTAGAAATAATTGACAAATATAATTGCATTTAAATTAAACAATGTAATGATTTGATATATTACACACTGAAAAATTACCAAGGTCATTAACACATCCATCACCTCACATAGTGAGCTTTTCTGTTTCTGTGAGAACACTGAAAAGCTACTATCAGCAAATTTCAAGTAGATAATAGAGTATTATTACCTGCAATTATATATATATA
>NW_006294243.1:1511673-1511940 GCF_000327345.1 Myotis davidii
AGCTCAGGGCTGATGGGAAGCTTGGCTTCCTCCATCGTCCAGGCAACCAAGCCTCCTGCTTGCTCCAGCTCCGTGGCTGCCGGCCACCATCTTGGTTGGGTTAATTTGCATATAGTCACTCTGATTGGCTGGTGTGTGTGGCATAGGGCATAGCGAAGTTACAGTCAGTTAGCATCTTTGTCTTTTATTAGTGTAGATATGAAGTTGCAAACAATGTATCTATAGCAAAGAGCTAAAATCATAAAATACAACTTATTTATATCTTGC
>NW_006294243.1:1512908-1523253 GCF_000327345.1 Myotis davidii
CTCAGTTGACTGTTCGGTTGACCACTCAGTTGACCACTTGACCAGTCGCTATGACCCACACTGACCACCAGGAGTCAGATGCTTTGACTGGTAGGTTAGCTTGCTGCTGGGTCTGGCTGATTGGGACTGGATGAGATGGGCCAGGCATGCCCTGGAGCCAACCTCCTGCCGTCATTCCTTGGCCTCTAAAATATTCCTTCTAATTAATTTCCTTTCAATGTGCAGGAATTTGTGCACCAGGCCTCTAGTGTTATAGAATAGATTCTCAGAATTTAGTCCTCCTATCTCTGAAAGTTTGAATCATCTTCTCATTTTCCCTTCCAGGCCTTTTAGCAACCACCATTATATTCTGTTTCTATGAAAACAGATTTTCTTTTTTATATTTTACATATAAGTGATATCATATAGTAAATACTGTTTCTGACTTAGGGTGGTTTTACACAAGATATTTCAACTTAAAATGATACCAAACAATATGCATTTAGTAGAAATTGTACTTCAAATTTTGAATTTCGATCTTTTCTCTGGCTAGTGATATACAGTACCTATATTTCTCACAATGCTGGAAATGGCAAACAACTGATACTCTCTAATGTAGTATGAAATTAATTTCAACTTACCACACATTCAATTATGATGGGTTTATTGGGATGTAACCCTCATCGTAACTTGAGGAGCATTTGTATTTGTCTTTCTCTGTCTGGCTTATTTCACTTAATATAATTGCCTCCAGTTTCATCTCTCTTGTAGCAAATGGATTGCAGAACAAGGTGGTAGAGCCTACGGAGATCATGGTTGTTACACTGAGCAAGGAGGGAGTGAATAGAGGTGGCAAAGAAAATGGGGTCTATGCAGAGAAGAAACCCCAAATCCTTTCTTTACCAAATACTAACTACCCATGAAAAGGGGGAAATCTGAAATGCATGGAAAGAAAGAATTATGGGGAGCTGTGAGCTGAACCATGATTCTGGATGCCACACATTATTGGTTGGTATAGGAGTTTCAAATAGCTGAGTGGAGAAATTATAGTGAGCACCCCAGATATTCAATTAAGACACCAGAAGAAATACTTGTTAGAAATAGCACCCTGAAGTCAGGGTGCCATAGATGTATTATGAAAGAAACATTGGGGGGAAAAAGCCAAAAAGGATCAGGATGATCCTAATTGATTACTAAAACAAATGTTCTTTAAAGGAAGACATCAATAGAGAGACGCTCAGTAAGGCAACGCCCACAACAGCCACTTTCCATTTCTTTGTCACATGAAAAAGGAATAGGGCATAACCTGGAAATAAAAAAGACAGGTAGTAACAGTTTTAGAGATGACAGAAATATTTAAATAAGCAAACAAGAAGTTTACACATTTGGGGGCAGAAAAGTAGCTTGTTGTAGACTCCTCCCTGCCCCCCGCTCCCCCCACAAATAAAAAAAAACTTACTCCTCAGTTCCAAGAAACTCAAAAAGACTTTAAGCAAAATAAATACAAGCAATCTAAACATAAGAGCATGATTGTTAAAATCTCTAAAAAATTAAAATGTGTGTGTGTGTGTGTGTTAGAGGGAGAGAGGAGAAAGAGAGAGAGGGAGAGAGAGATGTAATAATAGGAAAATGGATAAACAAAATGTTTAAAATGTGTGTGTGTGTGTGTATGTGTGTGTGTTAGAGAGAGAGAGGAGAAAGAGAGAGAGGGAGAGAGAGATGTATTAATAGGAAAATGGATAAACAAAATGTGATAAATCCTTACAGTGACTTATACACAGCAATAAAAAGGAACAAACTACTTACTAATATACCATAGCTGAATCTCCTAAGCATGCTAATAATAAAAAAGGCAGACACAAATAATATGTTCTGCATGTGTTTATATACATGAAGTTCTAACCAGGCAATAATACTTTATGATAATATAAATTAGAACTGTTTTCTGCTAGGGGAAGGTGGCATGAAAATGCTCATCCCTTGTATGGGTATTGATTACCTGGGGGTGTACATTTGTCAAAAGTCATCAAAGTAAGACACGTACAGTCTGTAAATTTACTTGTAGAAAAATTATTAGAAAAAAGTTAAAAGTAAAAGCAAAAAATTAACAATTTTTAAAAGTGAGAGAACCTCAATAATTAATGAAGAAGAAATATCACATTGATAATGTTGATTACTTTGTAATCCACTGATTCTATTGTTTATGTTATGTTATGCTTCCCAAAATGACCCAGTTGAAAGTGGCAGAATTTCTTTGATAATTATGTGTGGCACAGATGATACAGTTTCTTTGCTGCTTAAAGATGGTAGTAGAATCATGTGCAACCATCTATGATACATAAATAGGCAATAGAACTTCCATTAGCTTATTAAACAGATATTTATTAAGTAGCCATTAAATGCTTGACAGAAAGCTAAGGATCAGAATACAATGATTCATGAAGCATCTGTTCTCTAAAAATCTCCATCAATATTAAATGAAATAGAGCAGGCAAATATTCCATAGCAATGCAAATTCTATATTTATCCAATAAATCATAATTGCATGTAAAACAGAAGATTTTTTTGGTGCCTTGAGAATTTGATAAAAGCTATAGGTAAACAGTCATGAAAAATATACATAGGCATATAATATTTTCCTTAAAAGGAATTCTTCTTTGGAGGATTTTTGGTCTCCTGAAGTTGTCCTATAAAGTCCAAGGTCAGGGCTTAGAAATTCTTATTATATGTGCATAAGTAATGTATGTGCATAAGCCTTATTGAAATAGGATTTTTTAGGGATGTAATAGGTAGGTTTTGGGAATTTTTTAAATTAAGGGGGGTCCATGGAAAAAGCACAGGCTGCAAAGAGGCAGCAGGCACATGTCCATAAGACAAGGGAGCTGGGAGAGGCAGAAGTTACATTTCCATAAGACAAGGGAACTGGGAGTAGCAAAAGATACACATTTACAAAATAAAAAAGGAGGAAGAAAGGCCAGAGAGTATAGGAGAACAATGAGGGAGGAGGGCCTCACAATGTCCCATGTGAGATTTTGACCTATGAGCTCAGGACTTACTATAGTGCCCAAATCAAAGGGGAATAGTGACCAATCAGAGGAGATATCAAGGCACAAAAACTGAAGCCTTTATAAACTGTTAAAATCTCTAAAAAATTAAAATGTGTGTGTGTGTGTGTGTGTGTGTGTGTTAGAGAGAGAGAGGAGAAAGAGAGAGAGGGAGAGAGAGATGTATTAATAGGAAAATGGATAAACAAAATGTGATAAATCCTTACAGTGACTTATACACAGCAATAAAAAAGAACAAGCTACTTACTAATATACCATAGCTGAATCTCCTAAGCATGCTAATAATAAAAAAGGCAGACACAAAAAGGGACTCAGTGGGACTCTTTCCCCCTCCCCATGTGGGAGTCTGTGTTTGTTCTTCAATCAATTTCCACCTTTGCTATACCATCTTCTATCTGCGGTTTTATTTTTTTACTCCAAGGGACAAAGAGCCCAGGGAAGCCATCCTGCCCAAGGGAACGCCACATGTTCCAGTCCAAAATTCCTATATCATTATCAGCAAAACAATATGCTGTGTCTTTTTAAGGAAGTATCTGATTACAAGATATACCACCAGAAAGAGAAAGGTTTCTGTTAAATGGATTCTGTGATCAAAATTAGTTTCAACTTGCTTATTGCCAAATCTGGATTGACTGGTATGAAAGTATTTTGTTTGACTTAAAATATGTAAGTTTTGTTTGTTTGAGTTAACTTAAAAGTTGTGATACCGAATTTTTGGATTGGAACCCGGGCTCTTTGTCAGCCGGAATCGAAGAATGAATTCATGGACAGAAAGTGGTATAGCAAAGGTGGAGATTTATTGAAGAACAAGTACAGACTCCCATGTAGGGAGAGGGAAGGGTCCCACAAAATGGACTCCCAGTAGGGAGGGGGAGAAGGACCCCACTGAATGCCTTTTCTCTATGGCTTATAAAGGCTGCAGTTCCTGTGTCCTGATATCCCCCCTGATTGGTCAATATTCCCCTTTGAGTTGATCACTATAGCAACCCCTGAGCTTAAAGGTCAAACCTCACATGGGACAAGTGAGGCTTTCCTCCCTCATTGTTCTATTCCTTCTGGGCTTTTTTCCTTCTCTTTATTTTGTAAATATAGACCTTTCTTGGCTACTTCCAGTTCCCTTGTCTTATGTAAATGCAACTGTTGCTGCTCCCTTGTCTTATGGAGATGTAACTGCACCTGGCTTCCTTGTGTTATGGAAATGTACCTCCTCCCAGTCTCCAGCCCTGTGCTTTTCCGTGGACCCTAATTCTAGAAAATCCCTAAGCCTGCCTACATTCCCCCCAAATTCTTGCTTCAGTTACAGTTTATGTGAGCAGTAGCATACTGAATTCCAGAGTCAGACTGGTTTTAATTCTTGTCCTATATAATAAAAGGCTAATATGTAAATCGGCCGAATGGTTGAAAGACCAGTCACTATGATGCACACTGACCACCAGGGGGCAGATGCTCAATGCAGAAGTTGCCTCCTGGCTGTCAGTGTGTTCCCACAAGGGGAGCGCCACTCAGCCAGAAGCCCTGAGCCAGGCTCATGGCTGGCGAGCACAGCAGCTGTGGCGGGAGCCTCTACCACCTCAGCAGCAGCACTAAGGATGTCCAACTGATAGCTTAGGCCCACTCCCTGGGGAGTAGGCCTAAGCCATCAAAATGGACATTCCTGAGGGTAGAAAAAATAAGCACATAAAGATAGCTTGCATTCTGTCCCTGACCTCAGATTCCTGGACTGCGAGAGAGTGCAAACCAGGCTGAGGGACCCCCCAAGTAAACGAATTTCATGCACTGGGCTTCTAGTTTATAATAATCATTACCTCTAAAATCCTGAATTTATTTTCCTTTGTAAAATGAATCTAATAATAGCATCTATCTCATGGTGCTTTTTGAGCTTTAAATTAGCTAATTTTTGTAAAGAACTAAGAATGACATATGGAAATACTCAAGGATATAAAAATGAATGTTAAATAGTATTTCATGGACTTTGTAACTATGTAAGGAAATTCTGAGATAGTGAAAGGAGTGGGTAAAATTATTGAGAAAGGCAGGAGAGTACATAACCAATTTATTTCCAGATACTATTTTTACAGCCACAAGATATTGAAAGTAAAGGAGGATGATTTGGAAAGTCTCTTTGTATTTAAATACCCATACTTTACTTCCACAAGTAATATTTGAGCTACCAAAAACACACATATTTTTAGACCAGCTTGTTAGATGCCTTTTGTAAACATCTAAGTCAGGAAGGAGAATATATATTCTCCTTACCCTGCATCTACCTCATAACATTGCTATATGGCAAAGCTATAAAGAAACAATTTGATGGAAGCTAAAAACTAAAAAAATAAAATAAAAATGGAGGTGGAAGGAAAGCACAAAAGAAAGTGCCTGTATAAATTATTTGTTCCTCAAACACAAACTTGGGTGAAGGAAGAGCTAGGCTTGGTTTTGGGTGAATCAGAGTGCAAAAGAATTGCTATTTACAAAAAAGTTGAATTTCTTAAACATTCCTGCAGTGATTAAATGTCTCTGAATGTAGTCACTTCTACATTCTAGTAATTTCCCTTTTCCCGCTTTTCTTTCTTTTGTTTGACAGTTGTTTGTTGAGTATTAAATATCCACTAAGCTCTGTAGAAAAAATAAGCACATAAAGATGGCTTGTATTCTGCCCCTGACCTCAGATTGCCCATAGGCTAGAGTAGAGAGGCTTCTATAAGTATATTGTTTGCAAAGATAAAAGTGCAATAGCAAAGACATGAACAAATTGCCAAGGAGGCAGATAAGAAGGAACAGTAAGTAATAATCAAAAGCAGAATCAGAAATTAGTTGCTACCATTTATCATTCTTTGTTGCCTTTTTTTTTTCTAGTAGGCAGAGTTTACCTTTTTAAAAATTTTATTTCAATGTTTTCCATTCCCTTTAATAGGAATTTTTTTGGGTATTTTTTAAATTATCTCAAGGATCCTATTCCAGAAGCTTCCTTTGTTCTCCTCTCTTTAGAGTGACTTCTTTGCAAAATTTTCTTTCATTTTTAAATTATAAAAGTGAATATTTATAGCTAAGGATTTTCCCTGATTTCTTCATTAAATTATTTGCAGCATTGGAAAATAATTGATTTAAACAACATGAAAGAAGTCACTGATCTACCTTCAATTAAAACATTGAACAGGAATATTACAAATCTTAAAGTACTCTGAAGTAAAACATAATTATGTAAGATGAGATTGTATGTAGACCACATGTCCCAAATGGGCCTTTTTAGATTAACACATTTAGATGCATCTCTCTAAGCATGACAAACATTATAGCTTCAGTCTTAACTGTTAAAACAGCACTGGGTATAAGAAATGGTAAATTCCAGTATTTACTAGTCCATAACAAAAGAAAAGATAATTTTTTACATCTGAATTAGCCTGAAGCTATAATTATTCTACGCATACATGCACAAATATATGAAAAAATAAAAACATAAATAAAATAAAGTGAAATCAATTTTTCTCTACTCAGACATATTTTTCTCTCTTATCCTCATCCTTTTATTTATTTTTTTCCTTTTTTTATTGTTTAAAGTATTACATGTCTCCTTTTTTCTCAATTAACACCCCCCACCACCCAGGCCACTCTCATCCCCGAGGGCAAGACCCCACCGCACCAGTGTCTGTGTCCATTGGTCATGCTAATATGCATGCATACAAGTCCTTTGGTTGATCTCTCCCCCTCCCTTGCCTTGTCCCTGAGTTGGACAGTCTGCTCAGTGGCACGTTGTCTCTGGATCCATTTTTGTTCATCAGTTTATTTGGGATAGAACCCTTGTGCACTGCTGGTGGGAATGCAGACTGGTGCAGCCACTGTGGAAAACAGTATGGAGTTTCCTCAAAAAGTTAAAAATGGAACTCCCATTTGACACTGTTCTTTTTTTGTTTGTTTGTTTTTTATTCCTCACCTGAGGATATGTTTTGTTTTGTTTTTTGCATTGAGAAATAAGAAGGGGGAAAGAGAGAGAGAGAGAGAGCAAGAGAGAGAGAAAGAGAGATGTGGGTGTGTGAGAGAGAAACAGTGATCAGTTGCCTCATACATGACCTGACCTGCGATGTTCTGGAACCTGAAACTGGGGTATGTGCCCTGAACAGGAATTAAACCCATGATCCTTTGGTGCGCAGGATGGTGCTGCAACTACTTAACAATACCAGCCAGAGCTCAGACTTTTTTTAATGTAAAATTATTATTTTGCTAGAAAAGATACTTTTCTAGAACATGGACTACTTTCCCATGTTAGCTGTTTCTTACTTTGCCCATTTCAAAGTATGGATAAGAATCTGTAACTACTTCATGCACATCATGAGGATTAATGATTTGAAGAAGCTTTCAAGATAGAATTTCTTTCAGGTATAAAGCATCATTAATAATAAAGAAAAAGGAAATTAAACCTTAGCATAAATATCCTTGCACATGATGACAAATTGATGTCCTGATGACATAATTGGCATTTCATTTTCCTGGCTGTGAGGCAGATTCTGCAATGAACCATTATCATTCTACCCAGACACATAAATGGCACTCCTAATGAAGTTTATACACCCCACACCAAATCATATATGCACAGAACACACACATGCATGCATACATCAAAACTCACATCTTCACCACAAGTTTACTAAAGAGAATTTAATATCAGGAGTGAAATACAACTGATTAAATATACTGACAGATATTTGAAATCTAAAAGAAAGTTGCCCATAAATAATATACATGCTTTTTTTTTGGGGGGGGGGGTTAGGGGGCAGGGAGGTTTTCTCAGAAATCTTTGAGTGTTATCTACAATAAATAGCAATGCTGTAAAACTGCCATGAAATGTCAATCTGATTTTTTTGGTTATTAATTACAATATGAATTAAAAATCAGTATTTTCATAAATATGTAATGTTAGTTTTGCTGATAAGAGAAATAGATGTAGTTTATAAGTCAGGTTTATAATTCCATGATCACTGCAATATACTGCTTTTAATTCTTGCCAGCATGTAAGAGGTAATATAATATGCAAAGATACATACAGGCATTTGTATAAGAAGCCCAATTAATTTTGATATGTTTAAATAAGATGGCACTTCAATCGAAACATATATTCCAAAACAAATCTCTATGACGGCTTTGATTCAGAAGTTTACAGATAATGCTGATGAGAATGTGGATAGTAAAATATCAAAACTGGCAGCACACAACCCCAATTTAAGAAAGAAATTATATTTCCTTGCAGAATGGATTAGGAAAGGAAGCAAAGACAAAGTGTGGCAGAACACAGAAACAACTCAAGCAACTCTTTTGAAACTAGCAAGAAGGAGTTGCATTTCTGCTTAATGAAGTAGATAATATAGAAACTAACTCCTTGGGTTTACAGGAGAGAGGGTGTTTAAAATAGTTACTGGGCAACTTGCTTTGAAATTTAAATTATTCATGCTCAGCATCACATCACACACTTCTTGTATTTCTGTATTCTACATCTCAGAAATATTTACTTGCTTAAAAATGAAAAGTTTTGATAAAAAATCTTTTGTACATTTACACAATGGAATACTATGCTGCTATAAAAAGAAGGAACTTTTATCATTTGCAACAGCATGGGTGGAACTGGAGAGCATTATGCTAAGCGAAATTAGCCAGTTGGAGAAAGATGAATATCACATGATCTCACTCATATGTGGGATATAATAGTCAACATAAACTGATGAACAAAAATAGATCCAGAGACAAGGGGCAGGGCAGGGGAGGTCTTACAGATCAACCAAAGGACTTGTATGCATGCATATTAGCGTAGCCAATGGACACAGACACTGAGGCAGTGGGGACTTGCCCTCAGGGGTGGGAGTGACGGCGTGGGGGTCAATTGGGGAAAAAAGAGACATATGTAATACTTT
The DNA here is from genome assembly GCF_000327345.1 of Myotis davidii. Taxonomy (NCBI): domain Eukaryota; kingdom Metazoa; phylum Chordata; class Mammalia; order Chiroptera; family Vespertilionidae; genus Myotis; species Myotis davidii. Next base: position 1,521,853 of record NW_006294243.1, read on the forward strand.
AAGCAATAATAAAAAAAGAAAATTGCAGATAGAACAAAAAATGAACAGTTTTTAAACTGAAAAATAGTTAAAGACATATAGTTAACAGACATATATTGCAGCGCTAAAAATAAAAACAATGACATTGGCAAATGTCATTGACCAGTGTAGGCAAAGGCTATTTCATTCTCACATTTGTCATCATCTAAAGTATCCATAGAGGTTTTTTTTCAAAATATATTTCTTCACTGATTTCAGAGAGGAAGGGAGAAGGAGAGAGAGATAGAAACATCAACGATGAGAGAGAATCGTTGATCGGCTGCCCCCTGCACGCCCCCTACTGGGATTGACCCTGCAACCTAGGCACATGCCATTGGCCAGAATTGAACCTGGGACCCTTCAGTCTGCAGGCCAATGCTCTATCCACTGAGCCTAGCCGGTTAGGGATCCATTAAGTTTTATTAATTGCCAATCCTCTTTCTGTGCTGCTATTACAGATTGGCTGGGGATAACTTTCATGAGTGTGACATGGTAGTGGAAGAAGTAGACAATAGAGAAAGAAGAAACAGCAAGAAAGTTACATAGACTATTAGAGGGTTCCAAGCATCCTGAAGAGAATAAAATAGAGAAGATGGGTAGAAGTGTCCAGATAGGGGCAAGGCCTAAAATATAAAGAGGTGGTCATGGAAGGACTAGCTGAGAAAGTGACATGGATGAAGGAGATTGAAGTGAACGACGAGGGAGAAAGCCTCAGGGGTATGGAACTTGCTAGCACAAATGTGCAGAGACCAGACATGGAGTGGTTGGAGGACAGTGAGTGAGAGTGAGCACCATAGATGGAGACAGGGAAAGAATCAGTTCAGGTAGAGCCTTGCAGACCATTGGAGGGCTTTGCTTTTACTCCCAGTGAAATAGTGAGTCATTGCATGCTTTCAAGCAGGAAATGACATGGTGGAACTGGAAAGGATCGCATAAGAATATGTGTGTTTTTTATACATTGCATATTATCTATTATCTATTACCTATTATCTACACATATACATAGTGTTTAGATGACTAAAATATTGCTTACTTCCTTGATAATTTTAAAAGTGTGAACTCATTTCCATTAACCTCTATGTAATTGATCATATATACAATAAGTATATAATTTTCTTTTCTTTTTCTTTTTCTTTCTTTTTTTTTTGGGGGGGGGAGGATTTGAAGGTAGAGATTACTCTATTTAATTATTTTTAAATTTTTTTCTTTATTGATTAAGGTATTACATATGTGTCCTTATCCCCCCTTTGCCCCCCGACTCATGCCCTCACCCCCCTGGTGTCTGTATCCATTCTTTAGGCGTATATGCATGCATACAAGTCCTTAGGTTGATCTCTCCCCTTTACCCCCACCCTCCCCTACCTTCCCTCTGAGGTTTGACAG
>NW_006294243.1:1523450-1544008 GCF_000327345.1 Myotis davidii
TCATTTGTTGATTTATTGATGATAGCCATTCTGACAGGTGTGAGATGGTACCGCATTATTGTTTTGATTTGTATTTCTCAGATGATTAGTGACTTTGAGCATGTTTTCATATGTCTCTTGGCCTTCCTTAGGTCTTCTTTCGATAAGTATCTATTTAGGTCCATTGCCAATTTTTTGATTGGGTTGTTTATCTTCCTTTAATTATATTAAGAAAATGATATACCTCCAATGGAAGGCATATCATTTTCTTAATTTAATCTTTTGTTTAAGACAATTCCAGCAGAGCACAATATAACACTGGAATTAGAATACAGGGCGGTGGCAGAAACCATTAGTTACCTCCCTAACTCTATTTTGCCTTTTGTCCGCAGTTGTAAACTGTGCACCATGCCATCCAGAATATGACTATATTTCACAGCCTCCTTTGCAGATAGTTGAGACCATGGGAGTAATTTCTGACCAGTGATATATAAGAGGTAGTGTCCTATGTAGCTTCTAAGATCCATCCTAAAGAAAGAGCTGTTATATCCAAAGTCTTCCTTATTGTCCCCTGATCCTCTATTCAGTTAAGTAATAGCAACATTTCACTGTTCTTGTGTTGTCCTCCAAGCTTATTCATCCACTTGAGAATTATCTTTCTGGACACTTAAAAGTGTGATGATAATATTGTGGCTAAAAGTATGGGCTCTACTGCAAGAAAGTACTAGTTCAAATCCCAGTTTTGCTATGGGCTTAACTGTAGTAAGCTATTTAATTTATAGACATAATTTATATACAATTTGTAAAAGTTCCTAAAATTGTATAACTCTAGTGCTATTTTGCCTTCTTTTATCAACTTTTTAGTGATAAAAAAAAAGCACTTTTATACCAATGTAATAAATTAGGTCCAAATTGTAAACACTTTGAAAATTACAGTCAACTAATTTTATAATTTCCTTTATTAATAGTTCAGAAGGAAGAGGTTTATCTGAAATAGTTTTAGTATATATTTGCAAATCCAGACTATTGAGACAAAACTGTTTTTCTATAAGATTTAACCCAATTTCTACTTTACATTCAAGTTCTCAAACAGCTATTGTTTTCCCTTGCAGCCCAGCACCACAATTATGACAAGCACATAATAGTTGCTCAATAGGCATTCATTGAGTAAATACATGAAATTATAGAGAAATCAAAACCCTTAAGACCTCAAGGACTTAAAGTCTTGATTTTTGTTTTAAGATCACTAAAAAAAGCCTCTCCAAAGTCAAACCTAGTAAAATGTAAAGGCAGCTACTTCTAAGAAGTGTTAGCATAGGGAACCTTTTCCTGAAGTAAACAAAACAAATAAGTAATTGCAAAAATAAAATTGAATATTATTATATCTTTATACAAGAATTGCTTCTAGTATCCCATGCTAAGGCTGTGATCCAAACACAAACAATGACTTGAAAAAATAAGTAAACATAAAACTTTAATGCGCTAGAATATAAGTTTTAATCAATGTACCAAAGCAATCTTCCTGCTAGCGTATGGCCAAGCTGGTGTCCCAGAGCCTGGAGGACTCAATATGAATGTGTGCTTTACTTTGAGCAAAGTTAGAGGAAGAAAGTTTTGGTGCATAGGAAAATATGATGTCTGTTTATAAACTGTCCTCTTAATGCAGGCCAGTAGTTTTGTTGCTAGCTTTACCCACTGGTCAGATAAGTTTCTATTGAACAAGTACAAGAAATGTTTTATATAAATGTTAAAGGCACACCTTAAAATTAAATATCCATTGAATTTTGAAGTTATTTATTACATGTTCTTACAAGCTAAAATCTTTTTAAAATATGATACTTTGTAAAACACTTTGTAATAAGAAACCACAAGAATTCTTGTGATCCATCCACAATGTGTTAAGACCAAACCTGTTGTAGATAAAGTTAAAGGAAAGCATTCCAGAAGACACAACCAATGCTACATCTGGGTTTTAATGTTTTGCAATCCTTTTCATTTATTGTTACAGCTGTACAGTGCAATTGTGGGGAATTTTTCTTTTCTTTTTTTTTAACTTCTCTGTACCTTGCAAATTTTCTATAATGAGCACACTTTTTTTCAAATAAACAATAACAAAAAAAAATACCAAAATACCAAATACCAAGTTAGGAAAAAACCTAAAACATTCAACAAGATAGGTAGTAATATCTGAATAAGATAACTTTTTAAATATTTTAAGAATTATTACTGATTGGCTGGAGAAAAAGAAAATACCTGTATTACAGGAGTAAAAACCTAGACGTTACATTGGACAGGGCCAATAATTAATAATGAAAGTACATTTTTATAAAAAAATAATCAAGAAGAAAAATCACTTGGTCCTGTGAAATAGGGTATAGAATTTCAAATTGCAGGTTAAAGGGATGCATACCAAAAGGAAACAAGGTATGAACAAGCAGTGAACCTTTGGGCAAGTGCCTAATATCAGTTATTTATATATGTAAAAGCCTAAGCGACCTTCAACTATTCGACCAGTAGCTATGAATCACACTGGCCACCAGGTGGCAGACGCTCAACACACAGGCATGGAAACATGGAACAGACTGACCAAAGATCTTATATGCATACTAGAGGCCTGGTGAGCGGATTCATTCACTATTGGGCTCCTTCGGCCTGGCTTGTGGGAGTCAGGCTGAAACCAGCAGACTGACATTCCCCAAGGGGTCCTGGATTGCAAGAGGGCACAGGCCAGGCTGAGGGACCCTACCAGTGCATGAATCTGTGCACTGGTCCTCTAGTCTATTCATAAAATCTACCTCTCAAAATATTTATGATTTAATTAGGTAATATGAGGCAATCTCTCTCTCGCATGAGTGTGCTCTCTCTCCTTTCCTCTATCTAAAATCAACAACAAGAAAAACATATCCTCAGGTGAGGATTTAAACAAACAAACAAATAAACTTAAAGTGATGATGTACACCATGTTACAAACGCAGCTATTACAACACTAAATATAAGCTTGCCAATTTCCCTTAACCTAGTTGGCAATAAGAATAAAACTGGAGAGTATATAAAAGGTCATTTGAGAGTTAAACTCTCAAATCAACACATTGTGGATCCTAACTGAGAAAGTCAACATTACCTTAACAAGATAAAATGAAATGAACATGATCAAGAAAAAAATACCAATCCTCAGTAGCCAATACTGCCTGGGCCCTCAAAGCACCATCTGGAAAGACAATCTGTCTGTCAGTATGTATGTGAACATCCAAGACTGGAACCAGGAAATCTTTGAACTATTAGGATGAGAAGCCTTGCTCTGAATTCAGGCCCAGGCAGCAACCTTCTGTCAATTTCCTTCCCATGAAGATTGCCTACAGGGAGAAAATGTGCTGCTATGCCAACTGCAACTATTTCTTTCACTTGGCACTTATACTTATCATTTAGATTAATAAATTAGCATTCTGCTTTTTGTGATCAGTCTCCTGTCATCTTTGTTATGTTGGCATCTGTCATTCTAATAAACTGTGTGGCAAAGTCAAGGTCAGATTTTATATCTAGAAGTTTAAGGACTGAGTCCTTCATCAAGCCAGAATACTTTCCCCAGGATTCTCCCTCAACCATCACTTTTATATTAAAAACAAAACCAATATGTAAAAAAACAAATAAGCCTCAATTACTGCATTTTGCAATGTTAATTTTCTGTTATAACCAAAAGACTACTTGGTTCAAGTTGACTTTGATAGCAAATATAAGAAACAAAAAAGATTATTATTTTGGTGAAGCAATTAAAATAAGTAAACCATGATCACGCTATAATAGAATCAGACATTAAGTCAAAATCACAAACACAATAAGGTTCATATTTAGAAAGCTAGCTGATGTGACATATTAGAGAAGTAAAAGATAATTAAAAGGAGACCAATCAAGAGATGATTAAGAGTAATAAGGACCTGATCATCAGCAGAGATGAAGAGGAGAATTTTCCTAAGAAACAATGTGTTTTAGATTGCAAGTTCCGAAGCTGACTGGCAGGTTAAACAGAAAAGGAATTTATTTAAAGGGTTTAGGTAGCTTTAAAAAAAAATGAGAAAGCTAGGTAATTGTTAGCAGGTTCCCAGATGAGATTTCAGTAACAGTGCTACAAACCTGGCTACCAAACTGACCCTTCCCACTCTATCTACTGAGGGTGATGATATGATGACTCTCAAACAAAGATTTAATACTTTCAGACCAGGTCTGAGACACAAAGTTTTGGGAAACTGTTTCTTTTTGCTTCTTTCTAGCTGGTGGAGGGAGTGAGGATTCAAACAAAGGAAATTTCACCCTGGCTTATGTGGCTCGGTTAGGTTGGAGCATCATCCTGTATACCAGGAGGTTGTGGGTTGAATTTCTGATCAGGGCACATGCCAGGTTGGGGGTTTGGTTTTGATACCGAATTGGAGCACAAGTAGGAGGTACAGGAAATTACATCAATGTTTCTCTCTTTCCCTACCTCCTCTCAAATCAATTTTCTCCTCTAAAATCAATTTTTTTTAAAAAAAAAGGAAATGTCTCTAAACAGCAAATATTTTTAAAATGTTGGGTGTTCCCAACCATAATAAATTCTATTGCAAGGAGACATTTTGGGATTGGATTTTTATATTGACTGGAAGTGGTTGGTTAAATGTGCTAAAAGAGAAAAGTAAGGGAGAAGATGCAGAATAAGTGATTAAGGGTGACTTCAAGGTCTTAAATTTTTTGGTTGTTAAAGCTTAAACAGTTTTTTACACTGTGTGAAATACTTAGTAAACCAAACTATTATTTAATTAAATAGAATGCTGTCATAAGCAATTAATGGGCCGATGCATATGTATTGGAAATGTAGATGAAAACTAGATGAGAACTAATTGCTATGACTAAGGTTGGAGTGCAGTGGTAGCCTAAGTGGGGTTGAAGATTTCTCAGACACTGTTTCCTTATCTGGAATGTGAAAGTATGCATGGGATAATTTTGGTCAATTGTGCGAGTGTGTGCATGCTTTTATTTCCCACATATAATGTATTGAAAATGGAGCCAATTAGTCTTTAATAAAACACATATTTCTGAAAAAATAAACACACATGTTTCTGAAAGTTTCACTGTATCAGGACTTCTGCATGGAAAAAAAAGGATACACAGAAAAATAAACCAGGACCTCTGTCTTATAAGAGCTCATAATGTGAACAATGTTATAAGAAAATTAAACATTGGTCATATGAAAGAAAGTAAAAAAGGATATGATATAAAACATATGGTGGAGAAGAGATTTCTAGAAAAAAAAATTCCTAAAGGAACTTATAAGAATAGGATATTAAAAAATGAAGAATTTGGGGGAAGACTTGGAGCAACTAGTGATTTTTTTTTAAAGTAGCATCACAACTTCTGAAGATTGGATTTTCTTTAAAAAAATAGAGAAAATGGTGATGGATTTACTATTATCCTATTTTTTTAAGGCAAACCGCAAACATAGTTATCTTCCTATAAACTTATAAGGGTTATAAACTGTATTATAAAAATAAAAATTACAAACCAATAAACAAAGTTTATATTAAGAATTAAGCAGAGTACATAAAAACAAACTAAACACTAACCTATGCTTGAATAGTGTTTATCACACATAGGAATGTCTAATCCTAAACAGAACAAGAAAAACACTAATATAATATTATTTAATAACATTCAGCTATCAAAGTAATATACTCCAAAATAATTTATTATTTTATGAAACATGTTTTTTTAAAACTACTAATCACTATTAGTTGCAAACACAGTAGATTAAGAAAGCAACAAAAGTATCTCCTTAACTTTATGAATTTTTAAGGCTCTCTTTTTCAATTTCAAAAGTTGTATTTTTAAAATACTTTTCTTATTATTAGGGAAGTCAGTTCAAATGTTAGGAAACTGCACTGGAGAATTTCTTTAGCCTTGCTGCTACATTTCTCACTTTAGTGTTTTTTGGACATACTAAAGTTTTTAGGTAGGAAGTTAGACCTGAGCAGCTCGGGTGGGGCCTGCCCTGGGGTCCTGGACAAGGGTGGGACTAACACTGCCTTCAGATCACCTCTCTATGGGTATCCCAACAGCCAGCAGATCACTAATGAGTGGGTTTGGAGCCAGTCAGTTCTTGGCACAAGCTCAGAGGAAAATAACGTGAACTCAATGCAATCTTACTAGGGTCTTGGACTAATTATAATAAAACCAGAGGCCCGGTGCACAAACTTTGTGCACTCAGGGGGGTCCCTCAGCCCGGCCTATGCCCTTTCCCAGTCTGGGAGCCCTCAGGGGATGTCCAACTGGTGGCTTAGGCCCGCTCCCGTGGGCATACTTAGCGCTGCTGTGGAGGTGGTAGAGTCTCCCTCCACTGTCGCTGCATTCGCTAGCCATGAGCCCAGCATCTGGCACACTGACCACCAGGAGGCAGCTCCTGTGTTGACCATCTTCCCCCTGGTGGTCAGTGCCTGTTATAGCAACTGGTTGTTCTGCGGTTCAGTTGATTTGCATATTAGCCTTTTATTATATAGGATTTGCATTGTGGTTTTGACCCTTTCCTGTTTGGGTTTTCTGTATGCATTATGGGTAAGGGCATACACAGAAGACATATAGTTATATAACCCTTTTCTGACAATCATCTGAGAATGCAAATGAAAGTCTCCACCCAGAAAATTCCTCATTTTTATATCCCAGGAGATCAGGGCCATTGTCTCTCTCAACTGGTTCTTTCCTTGCTTGGGGTATATCTTAAATAAATTTTTATTTACCTTCATTTTCATTGACCTTAAATCTTTTATGTGTCAACAAGAAGAACCCAGGTCCCAGCCAAGTCACCGCAATAAGTAACAAAGTAATATAATAATTCCTCCTCCACACTCCCAGTCCTCTCCTGTTTGGCTGGACCCTAAATCCTGGTAATAATGTGCCAGTCTTCACAGACACCTAGTTGTCCTCATAGCACTTTAAAGTCTTCACAAAGCAAACTTTCTGTAAGAAAATTTCCATAGTCTTCAGGAATACTTATGTCTATCAATCCAGACTTGACTTTAGATGACAAACAAATACATTTTAAAAAGATCACTCTATCAAATGAATTATTTATAACAAAAAAAAATTAAGTTTAAGAACAGATCCCTCAAAAAGTTGGAATTCAAAGCTTAAAAATACATTTTAGTATTACATATTATCAGCACATCAGTGCTGGGACAAAAGAAGCCCTAAAACAATAGTGATGGTGACTGGGTTAGAGACTGAAAGAAGAAGTGGTTTTTAGTCCAAGATAATGAGCAGAGGAAGTCACATGACTGATAGTTGACACCTTATAAAAGATCTCTTGCCCAAACCGGTTTAGCTCAGTGGATAGAGCATCGGCCTGCAGACTGAAAGGTCCCCGGTTTGATTCCGGTCAAGGACATGTACCTGGGTTGCGGGCACATTCCCAGTGGGGGGTTGTGCAGGAGGCAGCTGATCGATGTTTCTCTCCAATCGACGTTTCTAACTCTCTATCTCTCTCCCTTCCTCTCTGTAAGAAATTAATAAAATATATTTTTTTAAAAATCTCTTGAAAAATTCTTACATCTCATTATTAAATGATCAATTTCTCATGATATTGATGGGGAAAATATATCATGTATATTAAATTAAATACAACTTATAATCCTATATAATAAAAGAGTAATATGCAAATCAACCAAACAGCTGAACGACCAGTCTCTATGACACACACTGACTACCAAGGGGCAGATGCTCAATACAGAAGCTGCCCCCTGGTAGTCAGTGTGCTCCCACAGGGGGAGTGCTGCTCAGCCATAAGCCGGGCTGACAGCTGGCAAGCACAGCGGAGGTGGTGGGAGCCTCTCCAGCCTCCATGGCAGCACTAAGGATGGTCGACTGCGGCTTAGGCCTGCTTCCCATGGGGAACAGGCCTAAGCCATCAGTCAGACAACTCCCAAGGGTTCTGAGACTGCTAAAGGGCACAGGCTGGGCTGAGACCACTCCCCCTCCAGTGCACGAATATCCTGCACCAGGCCTCTAGTGATTAAATAATCAAATGCCAATCCAATATTTCATAACTCAGATGGTCTCAGCAGCTCTTGGAAAGCAATGAGTTTATTTTTTTTAATTCAGTTTAAAAGAAACAAGCAGGAAACACACACACACACACACACACACAACAAAACAGATGTAGACAAATTAAAATGCATGACGCTTGACATAAACAGAAGTAGAATGCTCCAAAAACCAAATGCTATCTTTTCCACTAAAAGTGAAGTCAAGTTTCTTAGATAGTTTTTGTGTACTTCTTACTTTTTAACATTCAGTTTCATACAGAAAGTATTTAAAAATCAGTCAGAATAATAAAGATAACCCTAGTGTTATCTTCCCAGAGTAGGTTGAATTTAACTGCTGTGTTCACTACACTATTCTCAAAATAGAGTGCTCTTTCTTCCCCATGGATGGCTCACTTAGGTTCCTCGTTCACTTCAAAACAGTTGGCTTCAAACGGGTTCCTTGAGTTAACCTGCAAATGTGAGTGACAGCTTCAAGGTGCCCCTTGAGAATTAATACAATTAATTAATCACTGAAATAATGGAGGCATCCACTGAACATCAATCAACCACTTTTATTTGAAGAAATGTTCCATCTCTTCCTCAAAATACCAGTTTTAATGGTTGTATTTAAATCACCTTATCGCACAATTTAAAGTGATCATTAACTCAAAGTATAATGTATAAGAATCTCCTCACAGAGTGAGGGCAAAGTCAGTTGATTTATCAAATAAAGTGCTACAATTTCTGCCTGAATTTTGCTACAGGAAGCAATCTAATTCTCCCGATTTGGTAATTGTTACAGCGGTATCAGGAAGATGGCAATAAGATTGAATCACTCTAAGATGTGAATGGAAGTCCACCCACTGCTCCCAGGGTTTTTCTTTTTCTTTTTTTTTTTGCACTTTCAGTGGGAAAAAAAAAAATCAAATGGTTTTTCTTCAGGGAAAATGACATAGCAAAATGGAAAAAAAAATAGTCAAGTAATGATAAGGAGATATTTTTGAACTAGGATATGTTTATTAAACTGTTAAATTTTAACCATTTCCAAGTCTATCTGAGTCCATTTGGGCTGCAACATCAGAATATCATCGACTAGGTGGCTTATGAACAGACACTTCTTTCTCACAGCTCTGGAGGCTGGAAAAGCCAAGGTCAAGGCACCTGCAGACTGGGGGCTGATGACAGTCAGCTTTCTAGTTTGCCTAAGGCAGTCTTCTTGCTTTGACAGAAGGGGTGAGGGAGCTCGCTGGATTCTCTTATAAGGAAACTAGTTTCTTTCTTGAGGACTCAGCCCTCATGAGTTAACTGGTGCCAGAGGGCTCATGAGGCCAAGGGAGGCCTCAGTCCAGGGACAGTGTCCAGGTGGAAAGAATTCCAGGTCCAGACAGAAAGACTGAGCAAAGCATAGCAGGTTCATCGAAGTGGTAGCAGGCCCTCAAGAAGGAACAGAGTGCGGGCGGACTCAGAGAGTGAATTGCCTGAATTGCAGAGGGGGTCTGGGTGGAGGTTTTTATTAGTTAAGGGCAAAGGGCAGCTCATCTCGGTGCTTCCTCCTGGTTTTCTGAGGACTATCATGGTGATCTGGAGGGAAGAGTGGCTTCAAAACTGCCATGTAGGTCAACATATTGTTTTGCCTGATAAGGCTTTTGTTTGTCTCAACTATTTCTTGTCCCAGGAAAATGGGAGGGTGGCGATGGAGGGGACAACTGGAGGGTGTCTAGCCATGAGTAGTGGGGATGGGCGTTGGGAAGTGGTATCTAGCCATAAACGCTGTCAGCAGTGTCCTACCCTGGAAAGGAAGGGGAGGGAGGGACGATCATCCAGGGCTCCCCTTCCCGATGCTACCTTTCCTGCCTCATAACCACCACTGGAAGTCCTCACCCCTAAGCACCATCACTGTGGGGAATAGATTTCAACACCGGAATTTTAGTCTATATAAAACTGTTTTCCAGTTCATAGTAGCGCTTCATTGTTCACATGTTCTTATATGTGTGTGGTTTGCTCCTGGGAAAACGTAGTTTTAGGAAAATTTTCTGAAGCCACAGAAAATTTGAGAATATGAGGGATGTCCTTCTACCAAAAACAAGTCATAGATTATTATTTGGGTTAATTTCTGCTCTTTGAAATAAAAATAAAATGAGGACAGAAAATTATCAATTTTATTAAAGGTTTGCATTTTCAACTGCTCATTAGAAAATAAATAATTTGTGCCTCACTTAAATCGACACTTACTCCAGTGACTAGGCACGTGAGAATAGTCCTTCCTTTTGTCCCCTACTCTCTCGTTTCATTATGTGATACTGATGAGTAGCTTTTCACCTTGCTTGCAGCTAGCAGGCTTGAGCATCGCCTGCCAGAAGTGATTAATACCAATCAAACAGAGTTTGTTCAGTTGGAAAGACTGGCAGAAAACATTTATCATCTTCTCAAGGAATTAGAGTTCCAGATTGCCCCTGTGCTTGAGATAAACAGGATATAAATGCATTTGTTCCAATGTTCACCTTGTTATCACATTTACTGAGACAACTTTCCCAAGCAATGAAAGTAACTGTGCCCACAGTTTTCAGTGGCCTTCATGCTTAAGTTGCAAACATTTAAAATCTTTCAGTAATAATTCTAATGCCCAAATCTGAAAATCAGGGGAAAAGCAAGTAACACCCAGTGGGACAAAATGTTTCCCTCAAACTCTTTTGAGGTCTCTTCTTAGATAATGAAATATAAATGAGATGTTTCCACCCTCACAGGTTGAGTCATTCATTTATGTTTCCCTGGTGTTGCCACTTGACTACTTTTTTATCTCCCCCAGGAGAAGATGCTAGGGGAGTTCCTCCCAAAGCTTCCACTGCTCTGCCTTCAAGGGGGTGAAACTGGGTGGCTGAGATAGACCCAGAGAGGACAGGATGAAGGCAAGGAGAACAGGGATGGGATATTTGGTAACCTCCTAAAGCTGCCTCTTCTCTCTCCAATGCCTCCTGAGGCAGGAAAGTTAGAAGGAAACAAAGGCCTCAAGCCCTATCCCTCCTCTTCTCGCTCCTGGCTGGAACATCAGGGATGTGACTATCACTGACCACCTATTCCCTCACTTCTCCCTTCCCAATTTCCTATAGTTGCTACAAACAAAAACCAGTCTCAAGCAGGTTTGGCAGCCATATTGACTTAAAAGTGACCCGTAGTGTCATTATACTACCTTTGAATTGTGGTTTCAGAAGCACTCTGTGCCCCCCTGCTCGTCCCCAACCACCATGACAGTTCCAGGAGGACAGAAAAGAAATCGCTGTCTGGAGAGGAGGGGTGAGGATGAACTGCATGGGCAGCCACCTGTCAGAGGCCGAGAGCCACCTATCCCCCTACCTTGTCTGCTTTAATAAAAATGGTCCACCCAGACCCCATGGGGTGTCTCATTCTTTCAAGTTGTCTGCTCTCTCTTCCTGAGTGCACACCTTTGCTTTAATAAACTTATTGTGTTTTGCTAAATCAACAAGAACCTGGACTGGGGAATTGGGTTGAGGTCTCCCTGGGCCTTTAGGGTGCTCCCTAGTCTCACCCCCACGGGCCTATTCCAAACCAGGCATTCTCAGCCCTACAGTCTATATTGCAGTTAAAAATAAACATTAACATAGCATTTCTGATGTAATAATGTTACATCTCCTCAAGACAATGTGGAGGCTTTTCACTGACTAGGGAATTTCATAAACAAGACAAGAAAAGCACATGCGAGAGCAAAAACCATCTCACGGTCTGGCCTTTCCTTCACTGAGCAAACATTTATCCAGCATTTGCTCTGCATGGAGGCCCTCAAGGGGCTCACTGACTAATGGGCTGGACAGAACAAAACATCAATCCTCACAATCCCTTACATCAAAATAAGTGTGTTCGCACAGTGTGTGTGAGAGGCCCGCAGAGGGTGTTTGGAAGGATACTTGATCTGACGATTAGAGAAGAACAAAAGTTTAGGAAGTCCCATCCAGACTAACGAAACAATGGGAGCAAAGAAGAAGCATGAGCCAGCAGGATAAAGTTGGGGAATGAAAAGAGATTTGTTCAGTTTGCCCACTGATGACAGAGAGGAACAGAAAGCAAAGTTCGGGTCTGGAAGGGTCTTTTTTGTCATGATCAGCACTTTGGAGATTAACCGAAGGCAGTGAAGACATTTTCAAATCTCAGAAATATTTTAAACAGGGAGTGATACAGTTAGATTTACATGGCACACCATTAATCCCTGTACGTTTAAAAAAATATGGTTTAGACACAAACAACAGTGTGGTGATTTCCAGAGGGAAAGGGGGTTGAGGGGGAAGAAGGTAAAGGGGGAATAAATGGTGATGGAAGGAGACTTGACTTGGGGTGGTGAACACACAATATAATATACAGATGATGTAGTATAGAATTATACACCTGAAACCTATATACTTTTATTAACCAATGTCACCCCAATAAATTCAATAAATTCTTTTTTTAAAAAGATGGTTTAGAGCAGGGTGGGAACCTTTATTCTGCCAAGGGTCATTTCAATATTTATAACATCATTTGTGGGCCAAACAAAAAAATTACCAACTTAAAAATTACCCTGCTATATTTAGTCAAACATTTAATTAACTCACCCTAATGCCTTGGCAGGGCCAGACCAAATGATTCCACAGGCCTTATGTGGCCCTACAGACTGGACATTCCCCAAACTGGTGTAGAGGGAAAAGAAACAGAAGACAGGTTACTGGATATTCTGAGGAAGAAATTGTAAGAGTCTTAAGGCAATGGAAGCAGACATTCTCAATTCAAGTTTTCAATACAGAAACCCAGTCAATCAATATTAATACACAGTGTGGTTTCTTTTCTAATCAGCTGTTGCACAGATTATGTGTAGTCAACATCAAGTGATGTTGGTCTCTCAAAATTCCCACTCTGAAACACGTGGTGGTTGCCATTTGGGAAAACACTCTCCTCCCCTTGGCAGAGGTGATGGTCATGAACTGACATGTCCCACAGGAGCACAGCTGGCAATCTACAGTAATAAAAGCATAATATGCTAATTAGACCAGGTAGCAGAATGACTTTCTGGACATCCTTCCAGAGGACCTTCCAGATGAAGCCAGGGCTGCAAGCGCCAAGACAAGCCACTGAGGCTGCGAGGACCGAGCCCCTTGCACTAATTTTGTGCATCAGGCCTCTAGTCTATAATAATAAAAACAGAATATTCTAATTAGACCAGATGACCTTCCAGACAAAGCCAGGGTTGCAAGGGAAGCCCGGGTAAGGAAGGTCTACTCTTGCATGTATTTTGTGCATCGGGCCTCTAGTTAGTTAATAAATTCAAGTCAAATCTTATTTTATCCTTTGATGACATTAAAGTATAAAAATGCCTAAAAATTAGTTGTACCGAAAAAGTCTGCTTTTGTCTTGATCAATATAGCTTTAAAAAATAGACTAAAAAGTAGCTGTAAAATGCTGTGATACTTAGTTCCTCAAACTAGACACAAAATAATCTTAAAATCCAGTTTATGTCCCGTCACTATGCTTGGAATTCCTGCCTGTGACAGAAGCTATAAACTGTTTCTTCCTAATAAGATTTTAGAAAAGGACACAAGTAGGAAACCGTGAAGGCAGAAGGTCAGAGTTAGTACTTTAGGTACTTACTGAAAAGCGTGTGTTGCCTGGAACTGTTTACTCAAGTCAGAACCTTTATTAACCGCATTCTTTTCTTCTGGAAGATAGCATTCAGCTATAAATTATTTGAATAGGTTACAATCACCACATTAATTTACCAAGGCTTTCATCCTCCTATACTGAAGTGTATTTCTTAGTACAACTCAAAAGATATCAAGTACCTCATCCAACCTATTCCCCGACTCTAAATGGGATTTGACATTACAAGGTCAGCATTGCTTTTCCTCATAGATGACTAACAAATTTACGGAGACATAAGTTCACTGTTCTCACATGGATCACTGCGCAACAGACCAGTGGTTTCTGATTGTAACATTTAAGTTTCGGTTATTAAATGAAAGTGGCAACTCAGGCTGTTACAAATTGCTTAGCACTTAAACAGTGATCCAGAGAGATACCCAGAAGGAAACGTGTCTTCAGGTTTCAAGAGGGAAACTTGGCCAATAATGATGAAATTTCATATTTTATGAAATTCAAAAAGTAGAATAAATTAAAATATGATTTTTAACATTTCATTGGATTTTGTGAAAGTCTTCTTTGAAAGCATAATGCATTTCCATTTTTTTCTGAAAATTTCCAAAAGGTAATATTCATAGCATAAAAGTAAATATTTACAAGATTATAGTATTTATCATATACTAGTACATACTAACATCTTAATTAAACTCAACAACTTGAGAGCAAGGGTAAAAACATGGCCTTATTACTGGAGAAACCAAGCAAGTGAAGAGAAAAGCCATGTAAATCTCCAGTAAAAAGGTGATTCATAGTTTAATGACTTTCTACATTAAATCACACATTCTAATGAAGCTACTCATGTATTTCAATGTGCCCAAATGCAGGCATGCTTTAACTTAGGACTTGGATTGAGAAGTAGCTTGTTCATAGGAAAAATAGTGGCATAGTGGGTCACAAGCCACAATTTCAGCTTTTGCTCCCTAATTCAGAGGAACGAGCCAGTGACTGGTCTGAACAGGTGCCTCTCCTTAATTATGTATGGACTGTAAAATTGCACTTCCTTTCTTCACTTAGACAACACGTTTTCCATGAGTAAAAATAGTAAGTTCTCCTCTGCTTCATCCCTCACTTCAATTTTATTGATCCGCCTTCATCTCCACAGTTGGAAACATATGTTTTCAATATAGTTGATTATAAATTTGAAAGCATTTTCACCATTGAAAGCATAGATACTAATGCTCATAGTATGTGTCATAAAGCATGTTGAGTAGAGGTGAAAAGACTAAGAAGTCCCTTTCCCAATGCATAATTTACAAATCAATTTAATAAAACTGTATTAAGAACACAGTATATAAAGGCACTAGAGAAAAGACAAACAAGAAACAAATGAAAACTTGAAGAAATTTCCTTTCTGGATGGGAACAAAACAGCTAAGTAATTACCATGTAGATGATGAATACTATAGATTACTTATCCAATATCTATTCTTCTCTTCCTCTTCTAAAAAGAACTATATTTTTTTAAGTTGTTTATAAATCTTTCATGAAACCAGCTATACAGAGTAAGTCTTCATTCGCCTAAGCCAGTGATCTTCGTCTGGGAGTGAGTTTGCCCTATAGGAGTCCTTGGGCAATGTCTGGAGACATAGTGCATTGTTACAACTTGAGGGATGACATCTAGTATGTAGAATCTATGGATGTTGCTAATATCCTACAATGCACAGAGCAAAACTCTATCTGGTCCAAAATGTCAATACTGCCATCACTAAGATGCCCTGGCCTAAATGGTTAGTAACTTTGTTTCTTCCTGACTTTGGGATTCAGACAGGAGGTTACAGTTTTCTTCTAGCACCTGCCTTTGGCCCAGTTGGTCTAATGAGAATAAGGGGGGAAAGGCTTTCTCTTTCCTTCTTCAGACCAAAATAAGGAGATATTTTATTATGTTATTTCCTGCAGATACCTTGGGTTCCTTGGACAATCAAACAGAGAGTAAAGCCAACACAAAGAAACATGAAAAAAATAATTTTTGCCAAGAGAGAAGCAGAGCCTTGGTAATAGCATACTTTGGTGGTGAGGGAGTTAATGTGAAATAATACATTTCCTCATTATTAAGTTAGTTTATGTCAACTTTTCTGTTAGTTAAGTGAAAAGCCTCCTAAGCAATGGTAATATGAAGACACTCTTATATATTTGGACCTATGGACGTACAAACTAGGAGAGCCTAGAAAAGTCTGAATGGTCTCTCCAAGAGGAATATGTCTGAGATAAGTCCTCAGCAGCCAGATGGAGGCATGGTACAGGAAGGACATTACAGATAACCTGAGAAGCCTGCACAAAATCTTGAAAGTACAAGAAAACATGGCAGACTGGACAAATCATAAGAAATTCAGTGTAGGTGGAATGGGGAATGAATGGGTTATAGGTGAGGGGGAGTGACAAGAGAATGACCCTGAAGATCTGGCTAGAGACAGAGTCTGAAGAATCCTGTGTGCTGAGCCAAATATCTCAAACATTTTATTGAAGCCACAGGGAACCACTCAAACATTATAAGCCTTAGAGTGAAAGGATCATGTTTGCAATGTTGAAATATATTTGATTATAAATTTGGAAGCATTTTCACCATTGGACCTAAGGGTGTGCAAACTAGTAGAGTATATCACTATAACTATGCTGTGAAAACTAGAATGGAGAGAGAAAAATGATTTTATAGCAATCCAATAAGGTGTTGAAAGCTGAACCTAAAATGGTGACAGGAGTAGACAGAAGAAGACAGATAACATTAGTAATATAAAGGAAATTAGATTTACAGGACTTACACATTTACGGGAGGTAGAAATGAGGGACAGAGAAAGACAACCAATGATAATGAGAATCATGAAGTGGTACATTCATTCATTGTTTAGTTCAAAAGTGCCAAGAAATGAGGGAAAAAAAATTAAGCTGAATCTATCGAGGTTGAAGCAGAGGCAAAAGCTATCTGTCAAGAACCTACAGATTTGAAGTGAAAGTCTCACAGGAAACACAGGATGACAAATAAACCACTTTTATGTCTTAAAATCAGAAGTGTTGTGGTAGAAAGAATAATGCCCCTCGATGTTCATATCTTAATACTGGGATCTGTGACAGGTACTTATCGGTCAGGGTTTTCTACTATTACAGAACCAATAGGTTTTGTGTGTGTGTGTGTGTGTGTGTGTGTGTGTGTGTGTGTGTATGAGGAGATTGAATCTACAGGTCTGGTAATGGACATAGTGTGCAATAATTGAGACAAAACCATCTAAGATGTAGGTTCATGCAATTATGGAGGTAGACAAGTCCCAGGATCTGCAGTGAGTTGGTAGGCTCAATACCCAGCAGAGCGCATGGCTTAGTTCCAGTCTGAGCTGAAGACCTGAGAATGAGAAGAACAGATGGTGTAGTTCCAGGTCAAAGTCTGGGTTGTTCGAAAAACCAGGAAGAGCTCATGTTTCAGTTCAACTCTGAAGGCAGGATTAAAAGCTGATATTGCAGTTTGAAAGCAGTCATTCAGGAGGAATTCTCCCTTACTCAGTGGAGAGTCAGAGTTTTTGTTCTATTCAGGCTTCAACTGATGGTTTGACTAGGTATTTGAGGCCCCAGTGGCCCAGTCAAGGTGACACATAAAGTTACCCATTGCAGTAAACTTACATGCCAAAAGGGGCTCCCAAAGATTTTAAGGTTAGAATCATGAGATAGCAAGATTGTCCTGGGTCATAATTGTGAACCCAATATAATCACAAGGGTTCTTGTAAAAGGAAATCAAAAGTGTCAAAGTCAGAGTAGAGACTTGACAAAAGAAGCAGACTGTAGAGTTATGTACTTTGACTATAGATGCAGGAGCCATAAACAGAAAATGCAGTCAAGCTCTAGACCAGTGGTTCTCAACCTTCCTAATGCCGCGACCCTTTAATACAGTTCCTCATGTTGTGGTGACCCCCAACCATAAAATTATTTTCGTTGCTATTTCATAACTATAATTTTGTTACTGTTATGAATCGTAATGTAAATATCTGATATGCAGGATATATTTTCATTGTTACAAATTGAACATAATTAAAGCATAGTGATTAATCACAAAAACAATATGTAATTATATATGTGTTTTCCGATGGTCTTAGGCGACCCTTGTGAAAGGGTCATTTGACCCCCAAAGGGTCGCAACCCACAGGTTGGCGACCCACAGGTTGAGAACCGCTGCTCTAGACAGTAGAGAAGGCAAGGATCTAGGGAACCTAGAACCCAGAGAAGGAAATAAGAAAGATAACCCTACTAACACCTTCATTTTATGACTTCTGACCTTCAAAACTGTAAGAAAATAAATGTGTGTTGTTTTAAAGTTTATTGTAATTTCTTACACCAACAATAAGAAATAAACATTTATAATGAACATTTGGATGGAATAGTCAACAGGAAAAATAGGAATCACAATATTAATATTTCTAGAATTATAGCTAATTTAATGACATTTGCAAGTACTTTTGTTAAACTTGAGGGGAGGAGAATTTATAAACACCTTGCCTATATATTTTTTTTTACTTAATTCAATAATCTCTTTAGTTAGGACCCTAATTGTTTTCTGTTTCATGGATGTTAAATTGAAATGAGGAGCTTAAGGCATAGAGACAATGTCACAAGGTTTGCAGAAATAAAACTTCAAGAAGAGAATGGAAAACTATTTGTCTTTTCATTTTTAGAGTATTGAGGTGGAAATAATTTCATATATTCCTTTTAGTTTGTAATTTTTGCTTTCTCCTAACATACCATATTACAACTGTGTGATGAAGGAGAAAGCAGTACCCAAGAGATTTTAATGCATAGCCTGGCGTTGGCGAGGCTAAAAGGCAAGTCATCCAGTATTAGGCAAATCACATTCTTCCAAAGTTGCCTGCCTTTTTTGTATTATCAGATTTGATTCAAATGTTTTATCTTTTTTTTCAATTTCTTCCTTCTCATATATGCTTTACTATGAGTATAATGCAAATATATGACTTTAATTTTTAAGTTTTAGATAATTAACTTTTAATAAATGAATGTTGCTGGATTTTTAAGAGAAATGTCAATTATTTTTGCATTTACTTACTATGTTTAGATACTGAGTTCTAAAATAAACAACTTTCTGTGAGATTATACTTATAATAAGGTTACTGCTGCATTTGGACTAATTATATTTATTTCTGTTATAATACATATAGCCATCAGTCACTGATAGAGATCCATGATATTTCTAATTATGGAAGAACCCTAACCATAAAATAATGTATGTGTTTTCTGTTTTACATAATCTACCGATTACTTATATTTTTTTCTGTCTTGTTCAATAAACTCCATACATGATATACCTCCCACGGGATCTCTGCCTTTAAACTCCTTTTATACTGTATGCTACATATTTTCTCAAATTAAATTTGTTTAAATAATACTATTTGTGTGGATTATGTCTAAATGTGATAATCAATGATTTAAGAGGAGCTGGAGAACTTTTTCTCTAAAATTCTACATAGTAAATATTTTTGGATTTGCAGACCTTATGATCTTTATCACAACTAATCTACTCTCATGCTGTACCATGAATGCAGCCACCGGAAGACAATACATAAATCAGTGGATGCAATATCTTACAATAAAACTTTATTTACAAAAATGGGCTGCAGGAAACATTTGTTCTGCTGACTATGGTCAGTCAACCTGCGACTCAGAACCTCAGATCAAGGAGAGAGGGTGAATATTGTGGTTAATTCTTTGTGTCTGTGTATATGGGGGGAGGGATAAGAATTTTTGCCCTGATAGTTTTCTAGTTATCTCCTTCGAGGCATTTTGTTTCTGAGTTATTTCTCTCCTGAACTTAGTAGGAGGCAATGAAAGTGAATCAATGAATAGATAGTGAGATAGAGACAGATGATGATGATGATAGATAGATAGATAGATAGATAGATAGATGATAGGTAGATAGAAAATAGTTTTACTTTAAAAGATGAATATATATTTAAGAATCCTATATAATCAGTTAACTACTAAAAATTTAGAAATTCCAAATTGAGAATAAAGAGATCACTTTCCCCCCCTCCATTTTCATGCAATCTTACCTGAATGGTTCTTTTTTACATTTTGAAATGCAAATTACATTTTTACTGCAATAACAAGGACTCAGAAAAAAAAATGTATGTTTACCTTTCCTTTAGGAATGATGACTGACTACTACTGTGTGGGCCTTGTACACTAACTCTTAAGGGAGAAAGAAAGAGGGAGACACATTCCCCTTCATCCACTGGGACTACAGCTCTAACTGCCCTGTTACACTCTACAATTGAATTTTCAACCAAGCCGAATAAGAGAATGCTGTTGGGACTCACCAGTAAACAATATAAAGAAAGGTCAGGAGGTAAAGGAGCAACTAAACCATTATTATAGTGCATCATTCTTCCAATCCTCCCAGGCTATCTCTGTAATGATGAAACAGACAAGATTAAGTAGGACCATAGAAACAATCACTAAGAGAAGGTGCAAAAATATTCAGTCTCAGCACTATCACTTGCAAATGATTTCAGGAAAAAAATAATTTTGTTCTCCATTTGTAGATTTTTTTTTTTACTAGAAAGTTGCTGCATTAGCAGTCTATCTCTGATTGAGAAATATCATATCAAGTATAATTGTAAATATAATTGAGGCTTATATAATTACAAAATAAAACTGTAAAACCTATAAAAGAAAATCTAATGTTGAATGGACCTACTGATTAAGAAGAAAGAAGAAAAAAAAAGGAAAGATTAATAGATATGTGCTCTCATGGAATGAGGGCTTTCATGCATTTAGCGTGAAATTGGTATTCTGCCATTAAAAAAGGGAGACATTTTAGAGACCTTTTCAGTTGTAAGAGGAGGTACAGAAAAAAATTTTTGATGGG
>NW_006294243.1:1544082-1555738 GCF_000327345.1 Myotis davidii
ATTAATTTGCCATTAAATAAAATGTAGGGGTAATTTCTTACTTAATCATATTTTTATAGAGTTAAAATTAAAGGCTGCAAAAATCTGTACTTTTATACAGTAGAAAATGTTTAATGTAATAGCTAATAAATGGGACATGCTCTAAGTATCGAGCTTCTAGAAGAGGGACAGTTTACTTATATGAGTATTAATGTGGTCTGGGGAGTCAGGAACATCCTATCCCTGCCATGGTAGGGACTTACTAAAATCTCTAGACCTAAGATCTTTATTTTCTCTTTAAAAATATTAGATGATCTGGTTACTAGATATTGTCTTATTCCTTTCTATTTCTCTGTCATCCTGGAACTTCCCTACATTTTTAGGATGCTATGGATTGAATTTTCTCCCCCCCAAAAAAATCATATGTTGAATCCCTAACCCCAACGTGATGATATTTAGAGATAGGACCTTTGGGAAGTAATTAGATTTAGACTAAGTCATGAGCGTGGGGTCCATATGATCGGATTGGTGTCATTGTAAGAAGAGACTGAGAAGCTTGTCTCTCTCTTTCCTTGCCTCCTGAGGACACAGCAAGAAAGTGGCCATCTGCAAGCTAGGAAGAGGAGCCTTACCAGAAACCAAATCAACAGCCACCTTGATCTTACACTTACAGCTTTTAGACCCATGAGAAATACATGTCTGTTGCGTAAGCCACCCATTTGTGGTGTTTTGCTATAGCAGCCTGAGCTGACTAAAAGGAGGACATGTAATTGCAGTCTTTAGCTCCAGCTCTTGGGGTGGGCACACAAGATTCAGTTCTAAGCCTGTTGGTAAATATATTGCTCCAGTGTGATCTCAGTGACCCTCAGGTGTTCTCATGGGAATTCAGTGACATTTCTCATGCTTTTAAACTTGGAAGAATATAGTCTCAAAAAAATGATGGGAAAGCTTGTTTAAAATAGATTCAACACTGCAGAAGAATTTCACAACGTTGAGGGAAGTACAGAGACAAAGAAAGAAGGAGAGAGAGAGAGAGAGAGAGAGAGAGAGAGAGAGAGAGAGAGAGAATCATGTGAGATGTGAACCCAGGTTTTAAACTGAAATCAGAAATATTCATGGAGTATTTTGTTTTATTCATTTTTTTTCCACCCAGTCAGTTCATAATATAGTATGCCATTATGCCTAAAGGACTCTTAAATATTTTAACTTCTGAAGATTGAGTTCTAAAAGTCTGTAATATTAGTTTAATCCATAAAGATATTATACTTCATAGTTAAATTATGTATAGAACTTCATAGTTAAAGTGCTACTTTGTTACCACTGTTTAGCTGATAAGTATGATAAAATCCCTTTCACATTATCTGAGCCCCAGTTTGCTCACATATAAAATGATATACTCATATCTGTCTTTAATGAAGACACCCTGTACCAGTCTGGCCAGTCTAACTTCTGTACCACACCAGCACGGCCAAGGTTGAACCTGAGGAGGGGCAGTGAAGGACTGAAGAAAAGACAAGAGAATACAGCTGGGGCTTTGTGGATCTCCCATGCTTGGATGAGGACACAAAAGACCCAGCCTGAAAGCTGATGCTTTATTTTATAGTCTGATTAAAACAGCCGTGGGCAAACTATGCCCGTGGGCCAGATCCGGCCCGTTTGAAATGAATAAAACTGAAGAAAAAAAAAAGACCGTACCCTTTCATGTAATGATGTTTACTTTGAATTTATATTAGTTCACACAAACACTCCATCCATGCTTTTGTTCTGGCCCTCCGGTCCAGTTTAAGAGCCCATTGTGGCCCTGGAGTCAAAAAGTTTGCCCACCCCTGGATTAAACAAGGGTAGATTAACATGTATACAAATGTTCTTGTTTTGGCAACACTTGCTGCACCTCCCACAGCCCATTAGCTACTTAGGAAGGAATTAGGGAGGGCTACAAGGTCAGGCTTAATTATTCTTAGAGAGCTCTGCCCTCCAGGCTGGGACTTGTTTGTAGCTCTGCCACAAGTCAGCCTGAGACGTAACCCTAGAGTAGAGTCGTCCCTACAAACTTCAAATTTAATCTCTTGAGAATCCATTCTTTGAACTCTACCCCTTATCCCCTAACCCAGTGGTTGACAAACTGCGGCTCGTGAACCACATGTGGCTCTTTGGCCCCTTGAGTGTGGCTCTTCCACAAAATACCGACTTCTGCGCATGGGCCACAAAGTTTCAATCGCACGGTACATGTGCGCCCACACGTGGTATTTTGTGGAAGAGCCACTCTCAAGGGGCCAAAGAGCTGCATGTGGCTGGTGAGCTGCAGTTTGCCGACCACTGCCCTAACCTATTATATACATTCAAGCCTCATTTCATTGAATATGATTTTTTCTCTTTGTCCAGCATGATCTACTCACTTTTCTATATCTGACAAAGAACAATTTTTCTTCCAGACTTTGCTTAATTGTCAATTGTCTGTGAAACCTTGTCTGATTCCTCCTGGAAATTATTACATTGCTGCCATACTAACACAGGCATGCCTCTACTATTTCTTTCACTTTTTTCAATTGTAATGATTTGTTACTTTTCTTTTCATGAATGTAATTGTTACAAGTACCAAGAGAGTATAGTATTTTTTGGTATCCTTGTTGTGTGTACAGGCACACACACAAACACACAAATGCCTTTTGAAGACAATCTTTAGGGTAATTCACCCATTGCAAAAGTATTAATCAGGAGTATATGAAAGAGTAAAAATATAGAGGGAAGTTTGAAAAGTATTCAGAGCCTGTTGATTAAGATTTTAATCTTGTAGTTTTGGCTTTGTGACATACAGTTAATATTCAGCAAACATTTATAGTTTGCAAAAAGTAATTATTGAATGGGAGTGTCAGTTCAGGGAACCAAGATTGATGCTATGTATCCCTAATGAAATATCTCATTAATCAATTATTTCTTATCAAACTAGTCCAAGATTTAAAACAACCACCGTTTTCTTGGCTTATTATTCTATATGCCAGCAATTTGTACTGTATCCAGGTGGGTGGAATTCTGCAATCATCTGGAGTTTGGCTTTGAGGATGGTGGTCTAAAGGACCCTTACTTCAATGGTTCATGCAGGTGATCATAAATCCCAGTAGTTGTATTGGTTTACTAGAACTGCTATAACAAGAGTGCAGCAGTCTGGGTAGTTTAACAACGGCAATGTATTTTCTTATAGTTGCAAAAGCTAGAAATCTAAAATCAAGTGCTGGCAGGTTTTGTTTCCTCTGAGGTCTCTCCCTGGCTTGCAGACAGCCACCATTCTCACCGGATCCTTACATGGCCTTTCCCCTGTGTGCAGCCCTGGTATCTATTTTCACATGCCCATGTTCCTCTTCTTATAAGGATACCAGTCAAGTGGGATGAAGGCCCACCAATATGACCTCATTTAGTCTTAATTGCCTTCTTTAAAGTCCTTATCTCCACATTATAGTCACTATCTGATCTGAGGTACTAGAGGTTAGGATTTCAACATATGAATTGGGGTGGAGGCAGGACACAATTCAGCACATAGCACTGAGCAACACTTCCTCAATGCTGACACCACTTTCTAAGAGGCCAAGCTGCACCTCTTCTTTAGGCTTTGGCTGAGAATCCACACACTTTGGCTGCACTCTATTGTTCAAAGCAAAACACAAGATGAGTCTAGATTCAAGGATGGAGAAATGCAAGAAATGGCAAAAGGGTGTGCATTAGGAAGACTCATCCCAGTGATTCGGCAAATGATCCCTAATGGAAATACTAATGAGAATAATTATTTTTTAAAGAATTTAGGAGGAACTTCCATGTAATATAGCAATGAAGAAAAATAAGTTATAGTAGCCAGGATAGTTAAAACTGAGCAGTAACAAGGAAAATATTTTCTCAGGAGATCTTATTCTACCTCATGAACTATGTTAAGTCCTGAACTTGGACCACTATACATAATCCTGAAAGCCATGCTTAAAGATACGTATTATTATTAATTTCATTTTATGAACATAGAAATTAAGCTTTGTTGTGATTAATTTGTTATTCATGACTTTAGGATTGTTAATTTATAAAGTGGACTATTAGATAATTGATTGAGATAACTATGTTTGTGAATTATTTAGTATCAATTTCAAGGGTTCTGATAATAGAAGACAATTTATTTCTAATATCTGTAAAGTTAATATAAGATAGGTCAATACAGATTACACTCTGATTAATAATACCTTACTTATTCTTCTTTGCATTTATCATCTACCTTATTTTAAGGAGATAATTTATCTTCATATATTTAGGTTATTTTTAGAGGCAGGCAGTCACTTTTTAGGATTAATCTTCATAGAGTTTTCAATATCATATGTTCTAGTTTATTTTTTTTAACACATAAGTGAACTTGAAATATAACTTATTCAGAGCCCTGCAGTGATTATGTGTGCAAAAGCAAACCTTTTTTAAAGCACAATTTTAAAGATTTGAACATAAAATTATTGCAAGATAAATGGCATTAAAGAAATAATATCGCTATGTATTTTATTAGGTATTAATATAAATTTAGAGCTGAAAATTAAGTTATTTAAGGAAATGAGCATAAAGGCCATGAATCATAGGATGATATAGCATATGATAATCTTGAAAGAAAATCACAATTAATTTAAACAATAAGTTGTCATCTTTTATGTATCAAACCAGCAAAATATTTAAAAAGAATATCACAAAATGTTCATGAGTATAATATAATATTGGAAATGCAAATCAATAAGCTCTTTTAGAAGCTAGTTTATCAGTATGTATCAGAGTGTATACATGTTACCCAATAATTATACAACTGGAAAAGGTCCCTACGGATATAAAAATAACCAAAATAGCCCTAGCCAGTTTGGCTCCGTGGCTAGAGTTTTGGCCTTCAGACCAAAGGGTCCCGGGTTTGATTACAATCAAGGGCATGTAACTTGGTTGCAGGCTTCTTCCTGGCAGGGGCCCTGGTAGGGGCTCTTGCAGGAGGAAACCAATCAATGTGTTTCTCTCATGCCTATGTTTCTCTCTGTCTTTCCCTCTCTCTTCCACTCTCCCTAAAAATCAATGGAAAAATATCCTTGGATGAGGATTAACAACAACAACAAAACAAAATAAAACAAAACAAAACAAATAATAAATACTAAAACTCTCTCTCTCTCTCTCTCTCTCTCTCTCTCTCTCTCTCACACACACACACACACACACACACACACACACACACACACACACACACATGAATGCTTGCATCTTTTCCACAAGGATGTCTATCATTATGATTCCTAATAGTAAAAAATATATTGTTTTCAATAATATGATATTGTTTAAGTGAATTATGGTAGAGCCAGTATGTTTTTTTTTGTTGTTTTTTTTTTTAAATGAAGAATTTAAAAAACAGAACAATTGCCTTGGTCCTGATGCTAAGAGGAAAGCAATAGGACACTGTATCTATCAGGCATTATAAATGGTATTATCCCACAATAAACTGCCTCCAACTCTTGTGTTCTCAATGTTAAATTTTCACGTATGCCGTGGGTATAATTGTGGATCATCCAGGGAACTCTTTGTTTTTTCATCAGAGACTCAGGCTAACAGGCCTCATTCAGGCACATTCCTCCACCAGGTCTACACCACTAGGAAGGAAACATGGTAATTGCACAATGGCTTTTAAATCGTGCACCAGAGATTGGCACATGTCATTTCTGTCCCCATGCCACTGACCAAGTTACATGGCATCACCACTTCAAAGCAGGTAGGGTACTGATAACATATCATGTGCCCACAGAGTGCAGCACCGAAATAGAAATATAATCTATTATATTTCTATTATAGGTCTTTGATATGATTTCAATCTTCTTGAAGTTGTAGAGACTTGTTTTGTGTCCTAATATGTGGTTTATCTTTGAGAATGGCCCATGTGCATTTGAGAACAATGTATATTCTCCAATTTTGGGGCGAAATATTCTACTAGTATGAATTAAATCCATCTGATCCAGTGTGTCATTTAGAGTCTGTTTCCTTGTTAATTTTTTGTCTGGAAGATCTATCCAGTGAAGTCAGTAGGGTGTTATAGTTCCCTAGTATGACTGTATTGCAGTCAATCTTTCCCTTAAAGTCCTCCAGCAGTTTTTTGTTTTGTTTCTTTGTTTGTTTTTTAATAAATTTAGGTGCTCCTATGTGGGGTGCATATATGTTAACCAGGATTATATCCTCTTGTAGGACCAATCATTTAGTATTATGTAGTGACCTTTGTTGTTTCTTGTGAAGGCCTTCATTTTGAAGTCTATTTATCAGATATGAGTATTGCTACTCCAGATTTTTTTTTTTTCCATAGAAAATTTTTTTTTCATTCCTTCACTCTCACCCTGTGTGAGTCTTATTCTCAGGTGAGTCTCTTGTAGATAGCATATATGTGGGTCATATTTTCATATCCATCCAGCTACCCTATGTCTTTTGATTGGAGCATTTAATCCATTTACATTTAATATTATTATTGATAGGTATTTATTAATTGCCATTTTAATTCTTTATTCCTATGTTTCTCTCTCTCTCTCTCTCTCTCTCTCTCTCTCTTGTTCTTCTCATTGCAGCAAAATCTTTAGCATTTCTTGCAGTTCTTATTTGGTGGTAAATTCATTTAGCCCTTTTTGTCTGTAAAGCTCTTTATTTCACCATCTATTTTGAATGAGAGCCTTGCTGGATATAGCAATTTTGGTTTCAGATCCTTGCTTTTCATTACCTTGTACACTTTATCCCTTTCCCTTCTGGCCTGTAGAGTTTCTGATGAGAAATCAGCTGATAGTCTTAAGGGAGCAAACTGCTTTTCTCTTGCTGCCTTTAAGAGTCTCTTTATGTGTTTAATTTTAAACACATTTTGTCATTTTAATTATGATGTGTCTCATTATGGACCAGTTTGGGTTCTTCTTGCTTGGGACTCTCTGTGCCTCCTGAACTTGTGTGACTTTTTCCTTCATCAGGTTAGTGAAGTTTTCTGCTATTATTTCTTTAAACAAATTATCTATCCCTTGCTCACTTTCTTGACCTTCTGGTATTCCTATATGTGAATATTGTTATATTTCCTTTTGTCCCACAGCTCCCTTAAGGTGTCCTCCTATTTTTTATCGATTTCTTCTTCTTGATTCTGTGATTGAGTGATTTTTTTCTACCGTCTTCTAATTTACTTATCTGATCCTTGACTTCCCCTAATCTTTTTTTAAAATACATTTTTATTGATTTCACAGAGGAAGGGAGAGGGAGAGAGAGATAGAAACATCAATGATGAGAAAGAATCATTGATTAGCTGCTTCCTGCATGCCCCAATGGGAACAAGCCTGCAACCCAGGCATGTGCCCTTGACTGGAATCAAACCCAGGACCCTTTGGTCCACAGGCCAATGCTCTATCCACTGAGAAAAACTGGCTAGGGATCCCTTAATCTTTTATGTGATCTTTCCAAGGTGTTTTTTTTATTAATTCTATGTCATTCTTCATAGTTAGTATATCTTTTCTTATGCTGTTGAACATCCTTGCCATTATTCTGAACTCTATATCTGATAAATTTATTATCTCCATTTCATTTATCTCTTCTTCTGGAGAATTCTCTCATTCTTCCTTTTGAGGCTTGATTTTTTTTTTTGTTTGCCCATTTTGGCTGCCTCTTTGGTTTATGTCTATGTATTAGGTCAGTGGTCACCAA
The DNA here is from genome assembly GCF_000327345.1 of Myotis davidii. Taxonomy (NCBI): domain Eukaryota; kingdom Metazoa; phylum Chordata; class Mammalia; order Chiroptera; family Vespertilionidae; genus Myotis; species Myotis davidii. The sequence goes on from NW_006294243.1 coordinate 1,551,760, forward strand.
CCTTTCAGACCTCACGGACCACCAGTGGTCTGTGGATCACTGTATTAGGTAGATCTGCTATGACTCCCAATCTCTAATGAAGGACAGTGTCAGATGCTATTTGTGACTGGCCCTGAGTAGCCTCTTTGGAGTCATCAGCAATCCACAGCTTATGGCTCCCTCTGCTAGGATTGGGTGCCCTTGGAAAGGATCAAGATATGCACCAAGGCCTGCTTTTTCTAGCCCTGGTCCTAGAAGGAAATCTGCCTCTGCCTGAAGATCTGATTGTTATTCTGTCTTAATTACTCAGGCTATCAACCACAGTGTGGAGAGGGATGTTTTACAACAGGGTGGAGCACTTGCTTCTGCCTGCAGGGTGATTGCTATTTTCAGTGTCTTAATGGGTCTCAGAAACTCCGTAGGGTAGAATGAGGGGTTTTCTAATTGGGTGGGGCAATTGCTTCCCCTCCCCCTGGCCAAAGCTGCCTGGCTGGTAAAGGTCTGCTGGAGAAGGATGTCCTCTACTGTATGAGGGAATGACTCAGAATAGGAACAGAGGGTGGCATCTTCCAAGCTCTAGCCCCAGAGTCCCCAACCATAGACTCTGCTCACACAGCTCTAATCTACTCTGCCTCCTTCTACCAGAGCTGAAGGTGAGTAGCTACACACCAAATTTTGTGTGTTGGCCCTTTAAATGGGTGGTTGCATTTCCAGCCATCTCTCCCTGGCAGAAAGCAAGTTTGCTTGTTTTCACAGCCAGATGTTATGTGGGAGCCCTTCTCAGTTCTGTTCCTCTGGGTTGGAGAGTCTGTCTTGGGACTTAGAACCCATAATTCTCAGTGAGAACTCAACACCGCTGAGATATTGCTCCGGAACTTCAGCTGCTGTCTGTGGGTGCCCGGCAGCCCTTTCATGCTTCGTACTGACAACATTGGATTCTGCAGCTGCTGCAGCCGTTTTGTCAACATGAACAGGGACACACTGTAAAGAAGACAAACCTTACCTTTGTCATTATAGATAACATAAACAGAGGTTTAAACAAATGTAAAGTTTTATTTTCTCATTCAACAAAAAGTCTGAAAGTTGGTGTTTACTGGCTTCAGGACAGTAGCTATCAAGAACAAAATATATTAAAAAAAAAAAAAAGAACAAAATATATTGAATTCACTCACCTTACCCTACTACTACAGGATGGCTGCTATAGTCCCTGTCAACGTGTTGATGTCAAAGCTGTCATTAGAAGAAGGAGGAAAAAAGAGGTGTGGTAATTACATGAGAAGGCAAAACACCTTTCTAGAGGGATACTTTTCATGGGAAAAGAGTCTCATAAAGTTATGTTCTTTCATGCAGGTTCGACAGTAGAGGAAAGCAAGAAAATTATGCTTGAGGTGGGTGCTGAGTGAGCCATCTACTATATCTGCCACACTGCCTTGTGGAAGACAGTGAGGAAAAGGTAGAAAAAGCTGGATTCTTTACAAACTTGTTATCCACTGAATAAACAACACAGGATAAGAGTTTCCAGTCTTTATGTTATTTGAGAAAAAGAAGGTCTGTACTATTTAAAATACTTATAGTTTGAAATGGTGTTACTTTCAATTGAAAATTTCTTAATTAATAGAGCCACATAAGCATAATACAAAACGAATCCTAAAGTCACATGTCAATAAAGGTCAAATTACCCTGGCCCATGTGGCTCAGTTGGTTGAGCATCATCCCTTGGATTGAAAGGTTGCCAGTTCAATTCCTGGTTGTGGGTTTGGGGTGCATATGGAAGGCAACTGATCAATGTTTCTTTCACTTTCTTCCTCTCTCTCTGAAATCAATAAAAACATTTTTTTTTAAAAAAAATTCAAACTGATGTGTGTTTAAAAAAAACTCAGAGGAATAAGTATATCTAAAAGTTTTGACATTGAAATTTATAAACAATCTTTCTTATTCTTAATTTTTTGATGAACAGATTAGTCGTTACTGACATCTGTTGTGGACTTTATTTAATATCTGTTCTCCCACCATGGGGATGTAGCCCTTCTGCGAGGAGATACTATTTCTTCTTTGTCCATTGCTATGTATACTGTTTTTCATACATACTGAATAAATGTCTCAAAAAATACTTTTCCTATTTTTAATTGGATTTTTTGGCAAATGTGCTTAAAAACAATTTAAAACTTCTTGTAATCAGCACAGCCTTTAATAAAATAATGTCTACTACTTCAGAGATCAGTTGTGTGGAAAAAAGAAAAGAAACTTGTTTGCAGATGTTGAGAAGTTGAGATGTTGGGTGAAATTAATTTGGTTTAAATAGTTATGCTCTGAATAATAATTTAATGTTTATATGAAGGAAAATGAGTCATTCTTTTATATTTACCATTGATGAATGAGTTGATGAGAGCTTCAGATCAATGTCCTGTGTATTCATAAAAGGAGGTCATCGAATCTTAGTGTAGCTCATTTATTTCAATTGCTTTCTCTTAATCAAGCTTTTATTAACACAGAGAGACTGAATATACAAATAAACAATGAATAGATTACATACAAAATATAACTTTGACCCATGACCTGAAGCAAGCTGTGGGAAACCAACCCCTTATCTACAATAAACAATCCTGGAAGCAAGCCTGCTTCCATTGTTATCTCTAGTGATAATCCAGGAACCTAAACAAAAACTTCTGTGATGATTGGCCCAGAATAGGCAGGGCTTGATTAATAACTGACTGCTTCCCCAATATCTGTTCCTGCTTCCAATTTAGGACCATGCAGAAAAACAAAAACAAAAACAAACAAACAAACAAAAAACTGCAGCCAACTCAGTCACATAGGAGCCCCAGTTCTAATTAGTCCACCTACAATGTCCCCAGGGAAGCAGCTTCTAATCAGGTCACACCTGAAACCTTCATATTTCTGACTGCAAAGTTTTCCTACTCCTGTGCCTGACCTTGAGTCCCTGCCAAGTGACTGGTGGCTGACTGGTTTGCTATGGCAAGCTCAGAGTAAATAGCATTTTTTTTCTTATTTGGTTAGCTTTCGTTTATTCCAACAGCATATATTGTCAAATAAACTTCAAAAGATATACTATAGAATGAAATATGCATTAAAACAGAGTTTGTGTTGGATTTCCTTAAAAGAATTTCATAAAATGATGCAATAATCCTTAGAAAGTGATGAAATGAAGAATGAGCAGTTAGTTTAATTAAAAAAAATATATAATCTTTATAAGATCTCACATTTTTAAGCATATTTATCAGTTAGAAAATAGATCACTTTAATTTTATTCTAAAATAATTTATTATATATAGATGTAACCAAAATAGATTCAGGGTCAATACTAATTAATCAATGTGAAGCATTCTGTATCACCATTCAAAAACTATTTACCTTAAATTTCCACATATGAATGCACTCATTAAACATTGTTTGATTAATCTGCTTTTGAAACACTTGCAAAAAAATACAGCTATAATTCTAGATTTTTTAACTGGCTTATGGAACTAAAGTTTACCAAGGGAAAAACATGGACATCATGTGTCAAATTTTAAAAGTCTCAGATATAATGTTCTAATTGTTCTTCACATGTTTAAATATAAATAAATAGAAAATTACAAAATTAAAGTATCATCAATGGTTAAATGTACTTTCAAGAAAAAGATTCCTAGATGAACTGATATTGGTTAATCTTGCTAATCTTTCAGTTGATTTTATAAAAATGCAAATTCCACATGAAAAGATGATGTTTATTAAGTAAACTAGAGGCCCGGTGCACAAAAATTTGTGCACTCGGTGGGGAGGGAGGGTCCCTCAACCCGGCCTGTGCCCTCTCGCAGTCTGGGACCCCTCGGGAGATAAGGACCTACTGGCTGAGGCCTGCTCCCATGTGGCAGAGGGCAGGCCCAATCTCTAGGTGCAGCCCGTGGTCTGGCTCACAGCCAATTGGGGAGTTGGGGCGCCACCCCCTGTCATACACAGAAAAGAACAGATTGGGAGGTTGCGATGCCACCACTAGTCA
>NW_006294243.1:1556673-1557690 GCF_000327345.1 Myotis davidii
AGAGGCCTGCAGCCGCAGGTGGGGAATATTGGTTTCCTCCGTCACTGAAGCAAGCAAGCCTCATGTTAGTTTCAAGCTGCCTGGCTGCCGGCCGCCATCTTGGCTGGCAGTTAATTTGCATATCTTGCTGATTAGCCAATGGGAAGGGGAGCAGTTGTATGCCAATTATCATGTTTCTCTTTTATTAGATAGGATAGTAATTTTATTTTAATGCTATGGGAGCCATAATTATAAAATGATTACACATTATATCTTGATAATTTTTGAAGAAAAAATAAAATTTTCTGTTTTTCTTTTATTTTATTGTGGGATTCCATTTATTTATTTTTGTTTTTTATTGTTAAAGTATTACATACATCTCCTTTTTCTCCAATTGCCCCCCCACCCCCGCCAGCCACTCTCACCCCCAAGGGCAAGCCCCCACTGCCCCAGTGTCTGTGTCCATTGGTTATACTAATATGCATGCCCACAAGTCCTTTGGTTGTTCTCTAAACCCCTTTCCTCTGCCCCTTGTCTCTGGATCTATCTTTGTTCATCAGTTTATGTTGATCATTATATCCCACATATGAGTGAGATCATGTGATATTTATCGTTCTCCTACTGGCTTATTTTGCTTAGCATAATGCTCTCCAGTTCCACCCATTCTTTTGCAAATGGTAGGAGTTCCTTCTTTCTATAGCAGCGTAATATTCCATTGTGTAGATGTACCACCGTTTTTTTTGTTTTGTTTTGTGTTTTTTAATATTTTTTTATTATTATTAGTTAAGGTATTACAAATGTGTCCTCATCCCCCCCATTAACCCCCAACCTCCACCCCCCACACACACACTCATGCTCCCATTGCCCTGTTGTCCATGTCCAATTGGTTTGGCTTATATACATGTATACAAGTCCTTCGGTTGATCTCTTCCCCTAAACCCCGCCCTCCCCTACTTTCCTTCTGGGGATTGATAGCCTGATCGCTGTTTCTCAGGCTTTGGGTCTGTCCCTTTTCCTCAGTCTATGTTATTCTCTATA
>NW_006294243.1:1558073-1560125 GCF_000327345.1 Myotis davidii
TATGGGGGCTGGTCTAAGACCCTTCTCCACTGTTCTGTCTGCCACGTCTCAGCTTCCTAGATAGTCAGCTCCGTGTTGAAGCTCCCGGCGATCCACTGCTCCTCTGTGTCATACACCACAGCCTTGGTTTCAGGCAGGCGGGATCAATCTGCCTGCTTTGTTTGTCTGCCTGCTTTCAGTCTTATTTACACAAGCCTCTATTTCTGACACGATCTTTAGGTCTATATTAGTTTCTGGGATGAAATGGCCCTTCAACCTAGTCCCTGAGGTCTCCGTGGCGATATTTTGAATCTTTATTTCCCTGCCAAGCTCAAGGCTGGGTGCGGCTGTGCTGCCAGGCGGGGCCTAGTCTCCAGGAGAAAAATGTCTGTTCAGTGTTGGAGGGATCTGACTGTCCCAGAGCTGGATTCCTGCTTGCCTCTCCCTATTTTGTTCTCCAGCTTCCACAAAACCGCCTTCCCCTGCACCACAGCCTCAGTGAGTGTTTGTGATTGAAAGATCCTGCGTTTAGTGGGTAAGAACAAGGAAATTATAAAGACAGAGCAACCACGCCGCTGGGCACCCCTCTCCCCTGGCACTGCGGGGCAGTTGCGGAGCTTCAGGCTGCCTTTCTGGGCACAGCCTCCCACGGCTGTGGGTTTAGCTCTAGAGTTCCCGCTGCCAGCAGCCCCATGGACACCCTTCTACAGTCAACGTTACACGTGTCCCCAGTGTACGTGGACTTGGTGCAGCACAGTCTCCCTCTGAGATTCTGGTCCCATCTGTGTGCCTTTCTCTCTGCAGCCCAGATCCACGGTCCCACCTCTCTCCAGGCGACCTCTGACCTTTCTAGCCACAGATTGTCTCTCCAGCTGTGCTAATTCACCAACTCCCAGTGGGTATTATTCGATTCAGCTGTTTCTTCTGTTTCGGGAGAAGGCGCTGGACCCGTCCGCCTATTCTGCTTCCAATTTGTCTTCCCCTGGACAAACTTTTTAGCCGCCCGCTGCCCGGGAGGCTGGAGTCTCAGTGTCTGTGGGTTCGCAGCTGAGGCAGCTGTTCCCTGGCTGGTGTGGCTGTAGGGTCCCGGAGGTATCTGAGGTCTCCCCGGTTGAAGGTGAGGCTGGGCTTCAGATCACAGCCAGTCTCCTCTTCAAGATGACGTGGTCTCTGCGGCAGAGCCAGCCGCTCCAAGAGAGATTTCAGCAGCACTAGAGGCTGCCCGGCCAGGGGATCCTGGTCCACCGGCCCCCCACAGTCCTGTGGAATATGGCTGTCCCTCACTCACCAATGCAGACAGTCCCCGCCGGTCCCTCCCTCACTCTCTTCTTCACTTCCATCCTGCCGGCTGCCATCTTGGACACGACCTCCCATATCTTTCTTTTTTTGTTGTTAATTACAGTTGACAATATTTTTTATATTAGTTTTAGGCATACAGCATCATGTTTAGACATTTACATAATTTACAAAGTGATCTCGCATTAATGCTAGTATTTACCTGGCACCAAAAATAGTTATTACAATAGTATCAGAGCATTACTGACTATATTCTCTACACTATACTTATATTTCCATTTTTATTTTATAACTATTAAATTTTACTTCTTAATGCTTTACCCTTTTTCACCTAGTGCCCAAACCTCCTCCTATCTATTTCTATTTTGTTTATGTTGTTCTTTAGATTTCACATCTAAGTGAACATCACATGTCATTTGTCTTTCACTGTCTGACTTATTTCAGTTAGCATAGTACCCTAGGAGGTCCATACATGTTGCTGCAAAGGATAAGATATCATTCTTTTTTATGACTGAGTAGTATTCCATTGTATATATGTCCCACTACTTCTTTATCCAGTCATGTACTGATGGACACTGGGGTTGCTTCCATATCTTGGTTATGTACACTAATAAAAGAGAAACATGGTAATTGGCGTATGACCGCTACCCTTCCCATTGGCTATTCAGCGAGATATGCAAATTAACTGAAGGCCAAGATAGCAGCAGCAGCCAGGCAGCTTGAAACTAACATGAGGCTTGCTTGCTTCAGCGACAGAGGAAACCAATGTTCCCTGCC
>NW_006294243.1:1561085-1565284 GCF_000327345.1 Myotis davidii
TTGGGCCCTGCTCTGTGCGTGACAGGGGGTGGCACGCAACCTCCCCATCGACCCTGCCTTGAGTGTGACAGGGGGCGGTGCCCCAACCCCCCAATCGGCCCTGCTCTGAGCCCGACCAGGGCCTGCACCTAGGGATTGGGCCTGCCCTCTGCCACCTGGGAGCAAGCCTAAGCAAGCAGGTCGTTATCTCCCAAGGGGTCCCAGACTTCGAGAGGGCACCGGCCAGGCTGAGGGACCCCTTCTCCCCACCCGAGTGCACAAATTTTTGTGCACTGGGCCTCTAGTTGTAAATAATGCTGCAATGGACATAGGGGTGCATATATCCTTTTTGAATTAGTGTTTCAGATTTGTTCAAATAAATACCCACCAGGAGAATTGCTGGTTCATAAGGTACTTCTATTTTTAATTTTTTGAGGAACCTCCATACTGTCTCCCATAGTGGCTGAATCAATTTGCAATCCCACCAATAACCAACAATGCACAGTCTATTCAATAAATGGTGTTTCAAAAACTGGACAAATACATGCAAAAAAAAGAGAGAGTGAAAGAGAGAGAAAGAATAAAACCACCTTCTTACACCATATACAAGCATAAGCTCAAAATGGTTTAAAGCAGTGGTTCTCAACCTTCCTAATGCTGCGACCCTTTAATATAGTTCCTCATGTTGTGGTGACCCCCAAGCATAAAATTATTTTCGTTGCTACTTCATAACTGTAATTTTGCTACTGTTATGAATCGTAATGTAAATATCTGATATGCAGGATGTATTTTCATTGTTACAAATTTGTTTTCTGATGGTCTTAGGCGACCCCTGTGAAAGGGTCATTCGACTGCCAAGGGGTCGCGACCCACAGGTTGAGAACCGCTGGTTTAAAGGCTTAAATGTAGGACAGGGAACCCTAAAACTCCTAGAAGAAAACATAGGCAGTGAACTCTCTGACATTGTTCTTAGTAATATTTTTTTCTGATGTATCTCCTTGCACAAGGGAAACAAACAAACAAGACAAAAAACAAATGGGATTGCATCAAACTAAAAAATGTAAATTGTATAGAAAAGGAAACTATCAACCAAACCCAAAGACAACCTACTGATTGGGAGAAGATATACACCAATTATACATCTGATAAGGGTTTAACATCCAAACTTTATAAAATATAATTTTCAAAAATAAATACAATCATGAGGACTTTGTTTCTCCAAAGATATTCTGCTTGATTTTTTCCTTTTCCTTAGTATTTGTCTTAGGTCCTATACATTTCTTACTGTCAACAAGAGAGCTTGGACACAAATATATCACTAATACTTGATCCATATAATAAGAATCCAAGTTGTAAAAGTTAAAGGAGGGCCATTTAAATGAAGATAATCAATGCAGTAACTGCAAGGAGAGAACACTAGATGAACACTTTGCCCCAAATGGGATTGCATAAAATTCTATTATTTGAGAGACTCTCTTTAGACCATAAGGATATTTTAGTCAGACTCTGAGTAATCTAAGAGGTTTAAACTCTTCTACATTAAAGTTATAGTATTTTAACAGCCTTAAAATAATTTGCAAATTTGCTGTTCAATGTGTATGAAGTTTCAGTTAGAGAAGATAAGTAAGTTCTAGAAATCTGCTGTACAGTATTATGCTTACAGTTAAGAATATTGCACTGCACATTTAAAAATGTGTTACAAAGGTATATCTTATTTTATCTCTTCTAACCACAATTAAAAGGAAAACTAAAACAAAAAACAACATCTTGGAATGTTAGTAAGATGTAGTTTAGAGGAGTCTTTCTGAATCTCTGATTTTCATCATCCCAACACATGATATGTAAGGCCATATAATATTTCTCGGCACAATAAGATAGGACTTTGCAAGGCACTGATTTTCAAACTGAAATTTTGGTTTTCATCCTTATTCTCCCACATAGTTCTTAAAGTATATCCCCAACAACTTTGAAAATACTGGAATGACATGTTTGGCATTGGGAAAGGGGAGAGTGAGTTAAAATATAAGAGGAGAGCCATTTGACTACTGCACAATATGGCTTGAGTTGGGTTTCATGTTGCCTGTGACACTTTTACATCCATAATATATATAACATATAACTGCACCTGTTAGTGCCGTAGACATCCAGCATTGTCCTATAGAAAAAGTCATACTACTGTGAATAATAAGTATCCGCTTTCTCATTTAAAAAACTATATAAAACCTCAGGGGAAGAGTTCAGGTCAATAAAATAAACATATGCTTAAATAATGCAATAGACGGTGGTTAGAAAGTCTTTTCTTAACCCAGATTCCATATGTTCTGATAAAGTGATATCTCTGAACAAAGAAAATTCAAATAGAAAATGTATTGCTGATTTTTTTAAGTTTAAATTTATAGAACTGTCTATGAATAAAATATAAATTAGAAATATATGGAAGTACTAAAAGCAAGTCCATATTAAATATATTGTCAGGTATTAGCATTTTATCATAAAACTATACCTATGCTATTTGTCCTTTTGAAAAATGCCCATATTCAAATCTTACTGAAATGCCTGGTTCATTCCTCTCTAGAAGTTCAGATGCATTTCTTAATATAATTTTTAAATTACCAATAATAACAATGCTAGAAACATTATTATAATTCTTCAATTTTATTTTAATAAATAAACATAATTAATTGATTCCCTTACAAAAGCAAATTAATATTCTATTTTTGTTATTTATATTGTTCCTTTCCCACTTAAAATATTAATAAGGTGCTATCATACAAGGTATAAAAATAAGCACTTAGGAAGAAAAATTCCAAACAAAGAGCATGAGTTTTCATTTAATAATCTAGTATAGCCAGACAGGGCATGGCTCAGTGGTTGAGCATTGACCTATGAATCAAGAGGTCATGGTTCAATTCCCAGTCAGGGCACATGCATGGGTTGCAGGCTCCATCCCCAGTGTGGGTTGTGAAGGAGCAGTCAATCAATGATTCTGTCTCATCATTGATGTTTATATATCTCTCTCCCTCTCCCTTCCTCTCTCTGAAATCAATAAAAACATATTTTAAAAAATAATAATCTAGTATAAGTTAGTAATGGGGAGGAGGGCTGGGAAAGACAGAGAGAGAGAGAGAGAGAGAGAGAGAGAGAGAGAGAGAGAAAGGGAAAGAAGGAAGGAAGGAAGGAAGGAAGGAAGGAAGGAAGGAAGGAAGGAAGGGAGGAAGGAGGAAGGAAGGAAGGAAGGAAGGAAAGGAAGGAAGGAAGGAAGGAAGGAAGGAAGGGAGGAAGGAGGGGAAGGAGAGCATAGAGCATAGGTATTTCTCCAGAGGTGCTGGAGGGGATGCCTCCTAAGGAATTGGAAATGATGGTAATGCAATGGTCTGTGTAACCTCATGAGCTGTCAAATCCTAGACTGCACAAGACGAATAGCTCTTTTATAAAGAGCTTCTTTTAGCACTGCTCCCCAAACTCAAAGCACAGAACACTAGCTACTTAAGGGCAAAGCTATAAAGACTCACTTACTTAGGTCGATAAGCTTTCTCAGGAGTAGCATTTTGATTTTGAAACAAGTCACAGAGCTCATTGGCAGAACCAAAGGCAGTAATCATAGACTATGACTACCTTTAATTGTCCTTATGTTGTGTTATGCATTTTAAGGCCATATTTGAAATGAAAGCTTTCCTAGTGATTTAATGGCAGTATTTGGGTTTTAAAATAAAATCATCTCATGACTATGACAAGATCAGTTCTGCATTAGACACAGGTCCTGGATCACCTTCAGAAATCTTTCTTGACCAAATAAAATGCAAATGTTTTAGGCTACTGATTTTGCAAAATAATAAAGTCTACCTATCCTTTATCTAATAAAAGAGAAACATGGTAATTGGCGTACGACCACTACCCTTCCCATTGGCTAATCAGGGAGATATGCAAATTAACTGCCAGCCAAGATGCGGCCGGCAGCCAGGCAGCTTGAAACTAACATGAGGCTTGCTTGCTTCAGCAACGGAGGAAACCAACGTTCCCCACCTGCCTTGCAGGCCTCTGAGCCTGCAGTTTGAAACATTTTAACAAATATAGATGCTAAACAAAACCGCAGAAACCTGCTTTCAGCGAGCTGGGATCTCAGAGCTGGAGTTAAACAGTGTTTCCATTATAGAACCGAAACAAACCAGATACCTACTTTCAGCAGCCGAGGCCTAAGAGCTGGAGTCAGTTGGGAGCCA
>NW_006294243.1:1565645-1568596 GCF_000327345.1 Myotis davidii
GTGGTGCCGCAACCTCCCGATCGACCCTGCCTTGAGTGTGACAGGGGTCGGTGCCCCAACCCCCCAATTGGCCCTACCCTGAGCATGACTGGGGGTGGCATTGCAATTTCCTGATCCGCCTGCTCTGTTCATGACAGGGGGTGGCGCCCAACTCCTCAATTGGCCCTGCTCTGAGCCTGACCAGGGGCTGCACCTAGGGATTGGACCTGCCCTCTGCCACCTGGGAGCAGGGCTAAGCCAGCAGGGCGTTATCTCCCGAGGGGGCCCAGACTGCAAGAGGGCACAGGCCAGGCTGAGGGACCTCCCCCCTCCCCCCCGAGTGCACAAATTTTTGTGCACCGGGCCTCTAGTCACTTAATATTCAAAGACATTAACTTTATGTTTTATGAAATATGAAATAAAGTTCTAGTTACAATCCTGGTACATACTTCAAATGATTCTAGACTTTAAAACATCACAAAGTATTAAATAGGAAGTACCATGGTTTATTGCATTCTGCATTCTTAGAGGGTTTTTAAAGTTTAAATAAGCATATCCAATATGACAAAATAATTTTATATTTAGAAATATTTAAAAGTTACTATTATTTTTAATATGTATTCCAAAAAATAAGCTCATAAAGAAAGCTCTACAACTTTGCACATCATTGATTCTCAAGGCAGAAAGGGTTCTCTTGGATATGGTATATGTTTGTGAGATGGTAGTTTTTAGTGGAGCAAAGTTCAGATTTTAAAGTTTTGAGAACTTCCAGTAGAATGAAAACTTGCTATAGAGTCTAAACTGGGACCTAGAGACTTGGATTCTAACCAGGATCCGTGTATGGGCCTAAGGGCTTTAGATTAACTTGAACTTACATAGTTTAGCCTTTGCCCTGTGAGTCTATCCCTTATTTGCAGGCTACTACAGCTCACATTATAGATCATGTTTGGGTTTTAGTATTCTCTGTTGTCAAATAAGGGGTTTGGATTAATTATCAAATGTTTCAAATATACACTTACAGTGGGGCTTTGACTTACAAGTTTAATTCGTTCCGAGACCTAGCTCGTTAAGGAACTCATTAAGGAGCTCGTTAACTCAAATTACTCTATCAACTCAATGCAAAAAATTGGTGGAGAAACAGCTGGTATCTCAAAAAACTCGTTAGTCGGGACACTTGTAAGTCAAGGCCCCACTGTATTTAAAATATTTTTGAGAATGTACTGAATTAAACATCCTTATATTTTATTTATATGGTTATTATTAACACTGTAAATTATCTGTAATAAGACATTTAAATAATGAAAAGTTAATGAAAAGGTGATTGCAATTTATCATCTATATAAAGAAATATGATTAGAAATGAAAGGGTTACAAAGATTCAGACAGTTTTCTGTTATTCTTTCCCTTTCTTCTCATATATCAAGAGGAAAAATTAAATAAAACACTTAGTAATAATAAAATGGATAAAGGGTCCGACAAGTAGGATATTTGTTGCTTTGACTTTTTACTATTCCTTTTATTCTTTTACTCTTTAACCACTTAGTTAAGATATGATTGACATACACAAAGCAGTACATATTTAATGTATACAACTTGATAAGTATGAAGGTAAATGTACATTAGTGAAACCATCACCACAGTCTATGTCATAAATATATTTATCACCTCTAAATATTACATGACATCACTATATGAGAAGTCTAAAATTGTCCTTTGTTTTTTTTTTCCCTTTTACCATTATTTCTACTCTTTTCCTTTGGAGGGGGGATATTTGTGGGAGTGGATAAGAACAACTTTTATTGAAAGTGGTAGCAAAACTACTTGACCATTTCTACCCATCCAAAGTGTAGATTACAAAATATTCGCAGAAGTTTAAGGTGATTAAAAAAGCTATGTAATTAGGATACATAAATATATTATAATGAAGGTTGCAGAGATAAAGTGACCACAGGCATATAAAACACTTTGGTTTAAACTATATTACTACTCAATACACATTTACTGAATCCCCACAATGTATTAAGCATATTAGGAATGCAAAGATAAAAAACACATGATCTCTACTCTAAAATACTTACTGTCTACTTCAAGCATGTCAAACTTGCGGGCTGTGAGCCACATGCAGCCAAACAATGAATATTTTTGCAGCCCAGCCAATATAACAGTATGTAAGAGACATTTTATTAAAAATGTTGTAACTTAATTTTTACAATATCCTGTTCTGCATAATTATTAATCATGAACTACAATGTTTGCTATTGACTGATTATTATAATCATGTTGCATTCATTTCCCTTATGCGCCTTACACACAGGCGCACCATTTCTCTCCACTAATACTAGCAGCGAATATTTTAGCAGCCGATTAAGACGTCATTAGTCTTGCACTGACTTGTTTGGTGTGCGCAACAGGAAATATTTCAGTTTTGAGAACAAGAATAATAGGTTTATTTGCATTACGCTTATTAATTTGTGCAGTTATTCAGTGTCTGATAAGTTAATGTTCAAGAAAAAATGTTAATTTCTATTAAAATGTTCTATTATCTTATGTTAACGATTACTCATTTATTTCAGCCCTTTGTATTCAGCATGTCTCTATTGAAATAAATCTACGTTTCTATGAAAATTGAAGCTTTTGTTTGTTTGCAGCCCACAGAAACTTAAACCTTGTTTATTTGGCCCGTGTTAGCCTTTGAGTTTGACATGCTTGGTCTAATTGTAAGGAGATAGTTAATAAAGAGATAATTAAAATAATGTGTGATCAGTTCTGTGAGGAAAGTGGACATGAGTAACACAAAAGTTTTATGGAAGTGAATGAATTATGGGATCAAATGCAATACACAGAGTAAGAAAGACATTTTGAAAGAAATTATGTGAATTTCTAAAGCATCAGTAAGAGTTGAAGAGTCATTGAAGGGTGATCCATGCAATAGAACAGGTACATGTGAAGATATGGAAGGAGAAAGCCTTATT
>NW_006294243.1:1568664-1569572 GCF_000327345.1 Myotis davidii
TACAGCATGCTAAGAAGTTTGCACAGTTGCCTGAAAGATATTGGAAGACATTGAAGAATTTTAATGAAGGAGTGGTTTTTCAATTGCATTTTTTAATCAGGAAGTCAGAGAAGAGACTACTTGAATTATCACAGTAAGTTTGGAGCAGAATGATAAAGGCTTGGACCAAGGTAAAGACAGTGAACAGCAAAGATTAAAAAACTTGAGTAAGTTAAAGAGATATTAATTAGTTCAATAAAGAGAGCTAAGTGATTGATTAGACATAGGATGCACATGATGCCAGGTGGCACCAGGGAGGTCAAGGTGATACCATTGTAAATGAACCTAGTTTTTAATTAACAGAAAAGGTGCTGAAATTTAGATGCATACCTAGAATAGGGAGGGTACTTGTCTATCAGTCACACCTGGGAACAGGTCATTAGCAGAAATAGGCAGGGCCACTGCAAGTGCTGGAAGATTTCAGATACCTAAGTTCCTAAACAAGGAGTTCTATCTTTTTCTTGCGCTTGACTCCTGACCTGCGAGACTCTCACACTCCTGCTCTCTTGCATTCGCTCACATGGCTCATGGCCATGTTGACCACTCACAATGGACCAACGGACTGTAATTAGTCCAAAGTTACACCAGATTGAGCTCCACCATGGAATGGAAACTGGACTCTAGCTTTGCTTCTAGCTCTGCTGAATCCCCAGCTGCACATTATTCAGGACTGGATTAGGAGAAATGGGAGTCCAGAAATACAGGGATATAATTCTACCCATATGAAAATCACTCACCCTCCTGTGTGCCTCTTAGAAAATTATTTTGCTCAAGAATTCATAAGAACCCTTTTTCTGGTAACAAAGGTAGACATCAACCCAATCCAGATTCTTAACCCTCGCCCCCAACCACCACCACCAACAAATTCA
>NW_006294243.1:1569602-1580908 GCF_000327345.1 Myotis davidii
CTCAGTTAGAGGAAATTGGGGAGGGGAAAGCCAGGGAACAGGTGGTCAGTGAAGCTTACATCTATGATGTTCCAGCCAAGACAGAGAAGGGGAGGGGTAGAACTTGAGAAATTTATCCCCTATTCTAATTTTCCTGCCTCACAATGAAGAAAAAGTTAATAACTTCCAGATTTCTTGTTTAGGTAGCTAGATATATGATGAATCTATGAAGGCAGTACTATGCACTAAGCTCACCATGTTCTTTTCTGGGCACATAAATACATTTTTTTAGTCTCCTGTGCAGACAGTAATGTATCATGTGACTGACTTCTACCCAGTCATAAGTATGGTATTAATAAAATCTCCTTCCTGGCCTAGTTTTTAGAAAATTTCCACACAGTCCACAAGCCATTCTATCTCTCCCGAGAGTCTTTCTTACAGCAACATATTTAATGTTATTCTGATAAAAAGAGAAATCATTTAATCAATAAAAACATTGGGAGAGAAACAGGTATGGGAAAGATAAATAGGTAGGGAACACACTGATGAGTTCAGTTACTGAATTTGTGATCCTGTATAACACGCAAATGCAGATAGCAGAGAGCAGTGGATTATACAAATCTGGACCCCAGTGAAACACAAAAATTGAACTGGAATGCCCTGAATTCCTGGGTTCTTGTCCTGATGGATTTGAAGAGTAAAGCCATGGACAAAAGGTGATAGGTGAAAAGTACAGAAACTTTATTGCAAATAGACACTACCTCTGAAACCTAATTGTAAAAAAAAGGAAGAAAGAATCAATGGATGGACAGAGGGGCCCCTGGGAAGGGTGACCACTGCTTTGTTTGCCTGGAGGCATTAAATAGGCTGCAGCTCTTTGTCTGAACCTGACCCCTTCTTATTGGTCATTCTGCTGCATAGAACTAGTTCTCAAAGCTCAAAGCCCACGTGGTGTCCCCCACCTTTTCTCCCCTTATCTTGTTGGTTGGAGTCACTTTTGGTTTATCTTACAGCTCTCCCAGTTGTGTTGGCAGAGAAGGCCTTATCTGATGGCCCTCCCAGCTACTCAGGTCAGGGCTGCCTTTGGCCTAACTTATGGTACCTCTGTTTATGACTGTCTTAATTGCACAAGCTAGATAAATTTCTATTTGCCCGTGCAATTTTTTTATTCTCTGTACAAGTAAGATAAAGACCCTAGCATCTTCAAGTCTCCATTATGTATTCCTTCCCATGGACCATTTTCATTCCTAAAACTTCCTAAGCCTGCCTAATTAAGCTAGCTAGCTACCCCTTTCATAAGGGGTTAAAATAGAGATGGAGAAGTCTTTTGAGTTATAAATTATAGTTGATACCATCAGGATGGAAAGCATAACTCTATTCCATCATCTCATCCTCTGCCTACAATGTTTATGTAAGAAATAGTATTTTTAAATCTTCATCTATTATTTCTAAATACTTAAAAACCATATCAGGTTAAACAAATTTAGTATAATTATGCAATATGTATTAATCTTGACTCATTCAGATAAAACAGCATAGTTGGTAATCTATATTTTAGTAAATTAGGAAAATGTATTCAACTCAAACATATTCTCTGATGACAACTTCTATTGTGGGTACTATTTTTTTATCATTTAAAATTAATTTATCCAACTTCTAGTACCAATTCCTGTCTTATTTTTCTTTGGTTGCTAATAGTCTCATTCTTAGATGGAAAAGGAATGCTTACTGATGGTCCTGAACGTTTCCTTCTTTTCAGTAACCAAGGAGTGGGCTCATGATCTATGATAAGCCAGACCCACTAACTTTTCTAGGTCAAGGCATGTAAGTGGAATGAGGTAATGGTAGAAGAAAGTTTAGGCCTAATTAATTTCAGTAGTGATTTCTGATGCAAAGCTCCATTGGCTAATGATGTCCAGACACCCAGAGACTCCTTAGTTTCTGTTGCTTTTGTCACAATTTTTTTTTAGTCCTCTAGTTCATTCTCTGAGCCAGTAATTAGCATTTCAATAAGTTGCCATTATGTATAAGAGAGCTGCCTGCAGCCAAAGAACACTTAAATGCTGAACAAACCAATGCAAATAAACAAAGGAAGTTAAATGTAAAAATAATCCTCAGTACTTTGGTAGAAGGTTACTTGTGGAAACAAAATTCCTTTTTGTTTAAAATGTAATATGAATATACTAGGTATTCATTTAAGTGTTTCATAATGAATGTAAATAATTGCTTCAATTTTTTTCTAAGTTTAGAAATAATAAATTTAAAAAAGTAATGAACTCTTTTAAAAGAAGCCATAAAAGCAAGGTTTCTAACACAGAGTTTATTTGGAAAAATCCTTGACATTTTGTTACCTAATTGAGTCAGTCATTTACTAAATAACTTAAATGTAGAATTGTCTTTTAGTTCATCATCAAATATAGAGAAACTAGACAAAATGAGAGACGTAGGGCAGAACAGTAAACTGTTTAAAACCCAAAGTTTAAACCCCAAAGAAAAATTGATGGTTTCAAATATCAAAACTGTCTTTGAGAGGATAAAGATGTAAGGTTTGAACAAAGCAACCATGTGAAATGGAGTAATTTACATGGAAAGATGGACAGAAAAATGTCTTCTCTGAAGGGCTCACTATCACTAGAACAAAAAAATCAGTTAGATGGATAGTACCATTAAAGTGGAAATAAGGTACACCTAAAATGTAGGAACTGTTAACGTAAAAAACCATTGAAACCTGTAAAGAATTTTGTGAGTTTATTTGAGCCAAACTGTCGACATATGCCGGGAAGCAGAACCTCAACGAATTGAGATAGTGCTCTGGAGAATGGCAGAGTTACATCCGTATTTATTCAGGAAATTCATTGGTGACAGATTTAAGGAGGTGGGATTAAGCGAAGCGGGGAAACCTCTGTGATAGGATAAAAAGTAAAGTGATGGACACATACTTAGGTGGGTGCAGGAACAATTAACAAGGAATCTGTGGTATCTGTCCTGGGCCCAGCACATCTGGCTGTGCCCCAGGGGTTATTCTTAAAAAAACATTAAGAATAAACAAATTACCTTATTAGAGTTGAAGTTCCTTGAGAGCCAGGGCTATACCCTGATTAAATCAATTAACAAATCATTAGTTGTCACCAGGTAGCAATGTACTACACACTTTGAGGCTCTGAGGAAGTCAGGTCTATAGGTGCCCAATAAATAGGACATGATCCCTGTCCACAAGGAAGAACCAGTCATGGAACAAGTCATTTCACTAAATGTGATCAATGACATTACAGAGCTAGGGCCACAGAAGAAGTGGTGATGAATAATGAAGATGAGACATCCATGACGGGGAGAGAAAAAATACTAATAGTGGAGGCTCTGGTGAGCCAACCAGATTCATTTTTCAGACCTGGGTATTTACCCTAGCTGCACGGAATGCTAGCTGCTAACAGCTCACAACTGAGTTCTTCTTTAGGCTAGAGAGAAAGAAATACCTGGTTCCTGTGGGGAAGCACAGGACTTGGTTGGAATGTCTGTAAGGAAGATTCTCTGAAAAGTTGGAGGCCTCTGGGGGACCTTGCAGCCCCTGCCTTGACTTTTCCAAACAAGTCTGACCCCAGGTGTTTTTAATAGTATCTTTATGTGTAGACTTTAAAGTGTCCTTGCTTAAAGGACACATGTGTTTTCTCAAGGATGTTTACTCTGCTGATAGTATCCAAAATCAGAGTAGTTCAAGCTGTTGTTACAATAAAAGCCAAAGGAGGCAGGCGAACAGGGCTCTTGGTGGCGACAGCCAAGTAGTCCCTTAGCCTCTCTTTCACAGAAACGTGTGTCAGAGTAACCATTCATCCATCGTTCGGGGTCTGCTGGTCAGCCCTGGCCAAGTGGTGCCCCTGTTTGAGGAGGAACCAGGAATGTAACGAAACTCGACAGAAGCCTCAAAAACTAAGAGTAAAAAACTGAAAACTGCACAGTAATTCATTGGAGCCTGCTTAGGATTTCCAAGTTTGAGGAAATTGTTTCTCAGCTAAGGAATTCACTATCTCTGTTAGGCTTCTTCTTTTTATAAAAAATGTATTTCTTTATTGATTTCAGAGAGGAAGGAAGAGGGAGAGAGGGATAAAACATCAATGATGATAGAGAATAATTGATTGGCTGCCTCCTGCACGCCCCATACTTGGGATTGAGCTCGCAACCTGGGCATGTGCCTTTGGCTAGACTCGAACCTGTGACCCTTCAGTCTGCAGGCTGATGCTCTATCCACTGAGCCAAACTAGCTAGGGCTGTTATGCTTCTTAAGAATGTGAGTATGCTTTCCATTAGAAAAATAAGCCTATTTCTGAAAGTAAGGGAAAAAAAGGTTTTTTCCTGTATTTTCCAATAATATATTATTAAGATAATTATATTATATTATGTTAATCAGGAAGTTGATTACTTTAAATGAATAAATTACTTAATACTGTTTAATAATAATAATATATAATTATCCTAATATATAAAAACCCTGGGTCCCTCAAGACCTGAGGCTCGACCAACCAGAAGTCAGTCCTGCAGCCAGTGCTGGGTTGCCGTGATGACCCAGCACTGACTGCTGTGGCTGCAGGCTGGTGACCCAGCACTGACTGCTGAGGGGGCTGTGAATCAGGCCCAGAGAGAGACCTGAAGAGAGAAGCAGGGTCTAATCCGTAGCTTCTGTAACAGCTGTTGATCAGCATTTACCTCTCTCTTTCTCTCCAGGAGGGCCAGCAGCCACACCTCCATTTTTCTCCAGGCCTCCCCTGGGGCTGCTGATCAGTCTGCCTTTCTGATCAGGCCCCATTGACTGGCCCAGAGATGCTGACTGGCATAGAAAACGACCAATCAGAACAAAATCTGGGTGAAGTGTGAGGAGCCAATGGCTGCCTAGGAGGCAGAGCTTTTCATGCTGACTAGCATAGAAACTGACCTATCAGAACCAAATCTGGGTGAATGTAAGGATCCAATGGCTGCCTACAGTGATGGCGAATCTATGACACGCGTGTCAGAGTTGACACGTGAACTCATTTTTTTGGTTGATTTTTCTTTATTAAATGGCATTTAAATATATAAAATAAATATCAAAAATATATGTCTTTGTTTTACTATGGTTGCAAATATCAAAAAATTTCTATATGTGACACGGCACCAGAGTTAAGTTAGGGTTTTTCAAAATGCTGACACGCTGAGCTCAAAAGGTTCGCCATCACTGGCCTACGAGGTGGAGCTTTTGATACTGAATGGCATAGAAACAGACCAATCAGAACCAAATTGGCCAGCAGAGGAGGGCAGTTGAGGGTGAGATCAGGCCAGCAGGGGAAAGCAGTTGGGGGTGACCAGGCAGGTAGGCAGAGCGGTTAGGGGCAGTCAGGCAGGCAGGCAGAGGCAGTTAGGGACAGGCAGGCAGGCAGGCAGGTGAGCAGTTAGGAGCCAATGGTCCCAGATTGCTAGAAGGATGTCTGACTACACTGGCAGTTGGACATCCCCCAACGGGTCCCCAATTGGAGAGGGTGCAGGCTGGGCTGAGGGAACCCCCACCTCGTGCACAAATTTTGTGTCTAATATGCAAAGTGTCCCCTTAGGAGTTCCACCAGGAGACCGGGAGTTTGATCACTTGCTATGACATGTGCTGACCACCAGGGGGTGGTACGGAACAGAGGCAGGCCCCTGCTGGCAGCTGGCAGCCAGGGAAGGGAGGCTCTGGCTGGTAGCCGGAAGGCCCCAGTCAGTCCTGATTGCTTGCCAGGCCTAGGACCCTAGCCATGCATGAATCTTGTGTACCGGGCCTCTAGTGTAATATATTTGACTACTTTTCCAGGGTTTTAATTTTAAGATTTGCTTTTTCTCCTTATAAAGGAAAATCTTATACTTAAGGTATATGGGAAGCTTTATCAAATAATGAAATAATAATTATATTCTATTTATATATGCATATTAAATAATTCTAATATGTTTTCATTTATAACTATTATAAGTTATAAAATTGTGGAATATTGTATTTTACAAAAAGCACTAGATTCCATGTCATTTATATTACTCTATAGAGTAAAGTATCTAGATTTATAGAAATACTAGCAAGAAAAATCAAGAGAAAAATAATTTAATTATAAGACTAAATGAACTAAAAATAATTATAGTTTTAATAACTATTGTTCTCATGGCAATATGTTTGTTTGCATGAATCCAATAAGAATCTGATTTCTTCATAATGGCACTTAACTCAGTTTCCAGCTGTAGTTTTATTAACCAAAGCTTTTCTGGAATATCATGTCTGAAAGAGAGACATGACAGGACTCTGGATGTCACCAGAAAGCTCTAAGGAATGAAGATTGACTTTGAAGCTGATAAACCCCTTGGATAAATAGACTGATACCTTACTTGGTCAGGTGGTTCATAGCAGTCTTTTCAGATAAGGAACAAAGGTTGTTTTCCTGAGAGATGGCATGGAAAAAACCTCAAGACACCTGTAGGGACCTCAACTTGAGGAAATGCACTCCAATTCTGGAGGTATTGCAGGCAAAGCCTGATGGCAATTGTGTGGTTTGGCTTCTTTGCCCTGGGAGTACACTTTCTCAGGAGATTCCAGCAAAGCATATTTTTTAATGACCTAAATGATCAACTGCTATTCTTGTGTTCATGCAAATAATAAGGCCAAATTACAACTAGACTTAATACAGTACATAAATTAGTCTTTAATAAAAATAAGGGTGATTTTAGGGAAAAATTATTTCAACAGAAAATTATTAGAAAGTGTTCTAACTTTTGCCCAATAATACGAAATTTTATAAAAGTTAATCACCAGATTACAAGCCCTACTCACAGCTAGGGAATAACACCTCTAGGTACCATTTCTATCTCCTTCTGTGCCGGGGCCTCATTGTCCCTCTGACAGAGAGCAAAGATCTCTTGACTCTGAAACAGCGCAGGTGAGTCCACCTGGCCAGGCGCAGGGGCTGCTCTGCTCCGAAGCCGCCAGCAGCGCCCCTCCCTCTGCCCCGCCCCGCCCCGCCTAAAAGAATTCAGAGCCAAGATCCTTGAGGGGGATATAGTTGGCAGTTAGACAGGCATGAGCAGAGCGAGGACGACAGGCCAACTAGAGGAGGGATAGAGTCTGAGACATCCTTCTCACCACTGCAACTGCTCTGAAGCTGGCAATGGAGGAACCTGAGTAGAACTAACCTTTAATCATAACTACTTAGAAGGAATTTATAGTTTTCATATAATGGGAGGTATAGAGATAAAGGAAAAAGCAAGTAAAGTAAACAAACTGAAAAAGAATATGTGTAACTTACAGCGGTATATATAAATTGCAGAAAATATGTGTAAATTGTAAAAAGTCTGTATATGTTACAGAGGGTCTATACAAGTTAAAAATAAATAGAGTTAAGAAAGTAAAAATTATGAAAAGGATTATAAAGAAAGAAATATAGCAGGAAGAAAGAAAATTAAAATAGAAGTATTTAAGAGTAATTGTGAAAGTTATAAGAATGTTTATAAGTATACTCAATAACAAATCTAATAGAACACCTGAATTAATCTGAAAAGTAGTAGTAATCATATTATTTTAAATCTTAGAACACATATACTTATATGTGAATAGGGGTTAAGTGTTTCTTAAAGTTTTCTTTTCAAGGTCTGGAAGTAATTAGGGAGGTAACTCAACTGTTAATCCAATAAACAGAACCAATAAGATGAGTCAACATCATCTCATTGCCTAACAATAGCTGATGTCTACAGACCCCAGGCCTGAAGGTAACTACATTCCTCATCCTAGTCCCTCCCCCTTTATAATCCTGTCCCCTACACCTTGCTACAAGGCAAGATTTAATGCTTGTAAGCACCCTATCTTCTTAATTAGACCAACCATTGCTGTCATTGTAATTCTCTTTGTTTTTCTTACAGTCTACCTAATCAGAATTCTAGCAGTGAACATACTTTGCGGACCCCGACATTCCAAAGCAGAAAGCTGGCCACCTCCCTCTGTCTTCTGTAACCAGCAAAACAAAAAGGGGGAGATGTGGGGAAGCATGGGACTTGGTTGGAAAGTCTGTAAGGAAGATTCTCCGAAAAGTCTTGAATTTTCCAAACAAGTCTGACCCCCTGGTGTTTTACTAAAATCTTTATGTTTAGACTTCAAAGTGTCCTTGCTTAAAGACCACATATTTTCTCAAGGATGCTTATCCTGCTGATAGTATAATTAATTTTAGTTCAAGCTGTTGTTGCAATAAAAGCCAAAGGAGGCAGATGAACAGGGCTACTTGGTGACAATAGCCAAG
The DNA here is from genome assembly GCF_000327345.1 of Myotis davidii. Lineage (NCBI taxonomy): Eukaryota > Metazoa > Chordata > Mammalia > Chiroptera > Vespertilionidae > Myotis > Myotis davidii. The sequence continues at coordinate 1,577,852 of NW_006294243.1, forward strand.
TAGTCCCTTAGTCTCTCTTTGACAGAAACATATGTCAAAGTAATCACTCATCCATCATTCAACATCTGCCTGCCAGCCCCAGCATGTTCCTATGAGCAGCTGATATCCATTGACTGGTCAAAGCAGGGTATAAAACCCAGCCCCTGAGCTTGAGTTGGAATTATTCTTGAGGCATCCTAACAGCAGAGCTGCCCACCTATGGAATTGCCAGTGGTCTGTGCTGCAAAGGTACTAACTTTCAACCTCTCTCCCCATCTAATATTGTTTCCCTCACTCAATCTGTGTTTTTGTAACCAGAAATGCTCCCCAGTAAATCCCCAGTACCAAAACCTCTATCTCAGAGGTTGCTTCCTTGGGGAAACTTACCTAAGGCAGTTTAGATCAGAAATGATCCTAGAAATCACATACTAAAATTGGATTTTGAATTGCATTACCTCCTGCCCGGCTACAATGAGGACCACATCACAGAAAGTAAGTAGAGTACTAACACCAGGCATGCTGTCTCGGTGAAATTTTAAATTTCCACTAATGTTAAACTGGGATGAAATAATGGTGAAAGAAAATGACTGGCTGTTGAAATATCTCAGGTATCAGAGAGTTCAGAGTAAGTAGTATTACAAGAACCCCCAAATTAGTTTTTGCTCGATTTTACTGATGCATCAGGGAAAGAATATGAAGGCTGGAGATGATTAATTACCAATTTATGTAAAGTGTTAAAGCCAGATGACCTTCTAAACAGCATCATTATTTTCATCTCTGATGGGCAAAACCAGCTGTGTGTGAGTCCATAATTTAATTATAAGAGTAGGGGAATTTCCAGAAAATTCAAATTCTCAACTCTGTAAATGTGTTTATCTTAAGGTTAAGGCCCTAATTTGGAAGGCATGGGGACCATGTAAAAAGCAGCTGGATCAATGCACTTAAATATTTTCAGATCCCTTGGACACAGTGGGGCCTGTGGAGGGGCCCACTACTCTCTTAAAAGGCTGATGTTTCATCCTTACAGGAAGTTGGGGAAGATACTTTGCATCTAGCCCCACTTACACTTTGAGTCATCAGACCAATGCAATCACTCAGGTGTTCATCTCATAAATAAATTGGAGCAGTGCTGGGCACACAAAGGAAGGGAAAGGAATACACACCAAAAAAAGCTGTAGGAATTGCCCCAAATTGCTGGGAGTGGGGAGGATAAACAGTTGACACCTGAAACACACAAGTTTGAGCTGTGCAGGTCCGTTATACACGGGTATTTTTCAATTGACCAGTTCAGTTCAAATTTCATTTGTTCAAGGATCATGTCCTTGGATGATAATCTGCTTATGTGATGATTTGACTTAGTTATGTGTAGACTTTGCCTGTATGGGAGGTCTGCACCCCTAACCTCCCTGTTGTTCACATGTAAACTGTATATGAATCCTGAGGGGGCTGGATTAAGAGGAATCAAAGGGAGAGATTGTGTTTGTTTTAATACATGTTAGCAGTTGTGGTAGGCAGAATAATAGCCCCACTAATCCATAGGTGTTCACTTCTTAATATCTGGAACCAGTGGGGGTTTTTTTGTTTTTTGTTTTTTGCTTTACATGGCAAAGAAGAATGAAAGTAGAAAGTAGAATTAGGGTTGTTAATAAGCTAACCTCAAAACAGGGAGGTTATTCTGTATCATCTAGATTATTCAATATAATTCTAGGATTCTTAACATGAGATGAGTGGAGTAAAATGTGAGTCAGAAAAGATGTGGCTGTTGCATCAGAGTGATGCCATGTAGGTAGGACTCAACCCGCTATTGCTCACTTTAAAGATGGAAGGAGGAGGCCAGAAGCCAAGTAATTAGGGCAGCCTCTAGAAACTGGAAAAGTAAGGTATTCCTTTACCTTGGAGACTTTAGAAGTAACTCCACTCTGGTAATACCTTAATTTTTAGTAAATGAGAACCATTTCATACTTCTGCCATTTGTAATTGTAAGATAATCAACATGTATTTTTAAACCACTTAGGTTTTGCAGATTTGTTATTGCATCAATAGATAACTAATGAAGCTCTCCTTCATGATACAGGACTTAACACCTGGGCAAGGGCCCCATGAGATGGTGCTAACATGGCAGTAGAAACATAAAATAATGACCAGCACTAAGTAAAACACCTGTGCCTGAACTGCCATAGCTTATGGCGCCTGGAAGAATGAATGCCTCAGCCCCGAAGGAGGAAAGTGAGCAGTTATCTTATATCTACTTGAGTCTGTCCATACCTCTCAGATAAATGTGCTTCATGTTGTATGTTTGCTCCATCTGGAAAAGTTTCCAGCATGATGCTTGAGAGTTTTAGCTGCTGATGGCACACTGTTCATTTCTATTGCACAATTGCCCTTAGCAGATGAGTGCTGTCTTTCCCAAAGTTATCATCTTACTCAGGGGAAGTCTAAAAGCATAGCTAGTTGACGAGGGGTTACAGAAATCTAGACCCTTTAACTCACACTTGAGACCATTAAGCAGGATCATCCCAGCCCCAGAACTCCCTGTAGAGATCAGCCAAAATATCTGTCAAAACTACATCATATTTCAACCTTTCCCTCTGCCCAGTACTGTTTTCTTAACTGTCTTCCAGGGTTTGGGTTCTCTAGAGCACTGCCCTGTAAACTTCCTGCATGCAACTCTCCATCTCAAGGTTTGTTTTTCAAATAATTAATCTACAATAAGTTTCTAATTAAAGAAAATAACTTTTCTCTTCTATTGAAATAAGCAGTGGCTTCTTATGATGGACTTTGGTACTTTCAGATTGCGTACTCCCATACTATGCCCTCAGATTTCCAGGAAATCAAAAGTTGAGCTGATCTCAATTGCTGGGGTCCAAGCCCAGCAGGTCCAGGGGTCCCCAAAAGTGTGGACGGAGTCGGCGAAGAAGGAATGACACGGAGGCAGCATTCAGTTGATCAGCAGCCTAGCCAGGATCTCTAGCCAAGTTCTGGTCAGGATCTCCAGCCAAGTTCTGATCAGGATCTCCAGCCAAGTTCTGTGTCCATGTTCCCTCGCTAGGTTCTCCAGCCAGGTTCAGTCACCAGGTT
>NW_006294243.1:1582327-1585808 GCF_000327345.1 Myotis davidii
CCCACCTGACACTTAGTTAAGGGGTTTTATTCCCTCCCCAACTTCAGGGGAAAATCCCTACCTGGGGAAACAACCTTTCTCAGAGAGGTGACCTTGGTTAAAACACATAGTGCCAAGAAGGTGAGCAAACATATTAAGAACAGTATGCCATATATGCCAGGTCCCTTGAAACAGCAAGGATGGACCGGCTCCCGGCACTCAATATTTGCTTTCAAAGTTTAGAGCTTTTCAAAAATATATTTTTATTGACTCCAGAAAGGAAGGGAAAGGGGGAGAGAGATAGAAACATCAATGATGAGAGAATCATTGGTCTGCTACCTCCTGCATGCCCCCTACTGGAGATTAAGCCCACAACCCAGGTGTGTGCCCTTGACTGGAATTGAACCTGGTACCTTTCAGTCCGATGCTCTCTCCACTGAGCCAAATGGGACAGGGCAAAGTATAGAGCTTTTTATGGTGACACAAACTACCATGTTTTGCTGGGAAGAATGTGTGGTCCACCTCTATTATTTGATGTGATCCAGTTGCAATGACTTACCCTAGGAATGAAATAATGTACCTGGTTTAAGATGCAACCAGCATGAGTCTGGGGATGACCAGATAGAAATGGAATCAATGGCATCTGGGAAGGCTGAGAGGGTCTGAGGCCTTACAGAGGAGACAGTCACTGCATTCTGTATTAATTCATTTGAAAAGTGTTGGTCAAGAACTCTCTAAATGGTTGGTACTGTCCTAGGCATAGTGCTAGGGGAAAAAAAGATAGCTTTCTTGTCTTTTTAGGTGGGGTACAGGCTTGCAAACAAGCACTTTTTAATATTGAATGATGAATGCCATAATACAGAAGTAGAGCATGCCTAGGTAAGAATAGAGGTAAAATAATACAGACAAAGCAAAGGGCAAACTCAAACCTCCAAACCTCAGAAAGAGGGTAACTTAGTATTTGTTTAGTGACTTGAGAGTATTTAAGCACATTTGTAGACTTGAATAGAAGGCAAAAGGAAGATGAGGGAAGGGGTGAACAGAAGCCAAATTGTGAAATGTCTTATAGGTAGGTCATATTAAGATGTTAGATTTTATCCTGAAGGCTATCAGGAGAATTGGAATATTTTAAATAGGGGGTGATAATGTCAGATTTGACTTTTGGAAAAATCACTGTGAAACTTGTACAGAGTACAGAGCATAGGTCAGAAGGCACAATCTATGGCTGCTCCTGTTGCTGACAAACATGATAACATCAATGCTTTGTAAACCCTGATCTCTCAGGGCCCTGTGGAGATTTAATATACAGTTCTGGGTCTGACATTTTTTATTTGTAGGATGCAAATAGATAAAGAACATCAACAATCTTTTACCAAGAAAATACATGGGAAGCCATGGAAATTATGGCAGTAGTCACCATAGTTCCTAAACTATACCGATGAAATTATTTGTGGCATAATTAAATTTGAACCCTCAGATCATGGAGCTATTTTTTTTTTTATTAGATTTGTAAAACTCAATCCTGCTCAGGGCATAGGCTGTAAATTACTGAGTAACTAATCTGTCCTCATTTCCATCCGTATTTTCAAATAATTTTACTCAAAGACTCCAAAGATAAATAACTATGGGTAATAGTAACATAATGTTTAAATGTTCTACAAAATGTCATTTCTTTTAGACAACAGAAGAAAAACCTATATACTTGTCTAGAGATTTATTTCCATAAACTTCAATAAAAATCCTAACATCTTATATGTTTTAGGAAAAATTGTGAACTCCGATGAACATTCATTTTACTCTAGGCAGAAGGAAATCTTCTAACTGTTGATATCAGAAATAATCAGAATGTTGTCTTACCCACAGCTGAATGCCACAGACCTAAATTCAAAGTTATCTGTTAAGATCAAGTAGTAATAGTCTTACACCAAACATTTTAGTTTTCAGATCTTTGATCTCCCTAGAGCCTTAGTCTTCTGATTGGTTGCTTTTCATAAAAAGACTTTTCAGGCTCTATCTACCCTGATAATGCCAAGTAAACAGGTAAAGCCTGGACAAGAGATAGATATGAGGAAATATTTGCTCTATAAATCTAAAATATAAATCAAATGATGTAGGCTTCTCAAGGGGCAGAATCCTATGGAACATCAGTTCATCAAAAAAAAAATATATGATTGAACTAGAGAAATAAAACTTGCTGAAAACCCTGGAAAAATAGTTGCTTTGGTATGGTTAATATAATGTTTAATTATCTATCTTTATATTAATACATGTAATAAGTTATGTAATGCATATATGCATATCTGAAGGCGCTCATGGAAGATAAAAATAGACTTTAAAATCACTAATGCAAAATTATATGAAAATATTCTGTACTGGGACAATAATAGATATTTTCCAGGTTGGTCAGATTTAGAGTCATTAAATTTAAATGTCGAAAACAACTAAGTTTTGTTGAATTTTCAATTTTTGAAACTAACTATTAATATGGGTATAATTGCCATTACAGCTCAAGAACTTATTATTTGTGATTAAATATTTAATAAATAATTGGAATTTATTTAAAAAATTGGAAACTGTTTATACTACCACCCTGATACAACACTGATTCTTATAAAATCATTATTTTCATGTATGATTAGCAATGCATTTAGGCTTTACTATAGGTCCTTTTCTTTATTAATTGTACTCACCCTTCTGGGGTAATTAATACCAATTATTTTGGTTTTGCCTTCTATTCTGTGTTATCTCTGACATTTATATGTCATGTGTTCTAAATCTAAAACTTACCCCTGATTTATTATCCTGTATTTTATAATTGCCCATTCAATTGCTGCCAGATACATGGATGTTCCATATTAGAATGCAAATATCTGGCAGCAGTTGAAAATCAAAATATTCAAAATTTAATAATTTCCCCATAAAGGTGCATCTACTTTTGTAAACTCCTTTTACTTAGGGAAGCATATCTTCTCATATATCTAATAAAAAAGAAACATTTGGATGAATAAATAGCTATATTTATATTACCAAATATAAATATGCAACAAGTATATCTTTGCTTCATCCCATCCTTAAAAATCAAATCTGGAGTGTTAGAGACTTTCATATTTTACTTTTCATGTTTCTTGAATTTTTACTATAATGTATTATTACATATGTTTTCGAGAAATTACTATGTTATATACCAGTAATGCCCATCTGCATAGTACTGACATCACTAATATCATTGTTATTGATGTAATTCACTATTTTTCTGTGCAGTCTGGGATGGAGATGAAATAATCAAAGGGACAAAAATACTGTTCTCTTTATCTCTTTCTTCCTGCAGTCAAACTATCAGAGAATGAGCTTTTTGGCCCCTTCTGAAAGGAGGAAGAATGATAAACAGAACAAAGTCACCAATAAAAATTTCAGTAGGAAAAAATACCATTTACTTCAACTGTATTCTGTGCGCTGAATATCTAATCTAATAAAAGAGAAACATGCAAATTGACTGCACCTC
>NW_006294243.1:1586004-1619602 GCF_000327345.1 Myotis davidii
CACTGACCACCAGGGGGCAGATGCTCAATGCAGGAGCTGTCCCCTGGTGGTCAGTGTGCTCCCACGGGGGGAGCTCTGCTCAGCCACAAGCCAGGCTGATGGCTACCAGTACAGCAGTGGTGGTGGGAGCCTCTCCTGCCTCCTCAGCAGCGCTAAGGATGCACGACTGCAGCTTAGGCCTGTTCCCTGCTGGCCAGTGGACATCCCCCGAGGGCTGCCGGGCTGCCAGAGGGATGTCTGACTGCCAGCTTAGGCCCAATCCCCTGGGGAGCGGTCTAAACCAGCAGGTGGTCCTCCCCCGAGGAGTCCCAGACTGCGAGAGGGTACAGGCCGGGCTGAGGGACCCCCCCCCTCCGCCGAGTGCACAAATTTTTGTGCACCAAGTCTCTAGTATTTAATATATTGAATATATTTAATATCTTTAATATATTTAAATCTTAAAGAACTAAGGTGGTAGCTACACTAATTATCCTTATTTTATAGAAGTAAAAAAGGAAACATGGGAGGGAGAAACTTAACTAAAGATAAAAAAGTGTTGCAGGTAGAGGAAATAGGCTTGGAGATTTGATTAGCTATAAGCCCAGGACTCTTAAACACTAAACTGTATTTCTCCCTACCTGTAATTGTTTTTTTTTTTGGATATGGTATTCACTCTAGTATGTCTCTCATGACACTGTCAATCATACCTCACTTTCCCACGTTAGAAACTGGGCTTAGCTTGAGGACAGAGAAATATCAGAGGGGGGATAAATATCTTGTCTCTAGATGAAAAGAGTATATGTGATTTAGGTTACCTGGCCATTTTTAAAGAGTTGCTTATTAAATAATTATTTCAGCTCACATCAAAATGCCTAATACCTCTAAAAATTGGCAATCTACATCCTGTGAGCAAAAATGTTACTAACTAGAATATAATGTACAGTTCTTTTTGTCTTTAATCTTATAGTATCAAGTAAAGTTAGTGTCTCCCACAGATGTTAGGCTAGTTATTTTATGCCCTACTAGAGGACCAATGCATGAAATTCATGCAAGAGTAGGCCTTCCTTCCCCTGGATGCTAACACCAGCTTCCCTCTGGCACCTGGCACCTGGGCTTCCCTTGTAGCCCTGGCGTCATCTGGCAGGTCGTCTGGAAGGACTTCTGGTCTAATTAGCATATTACCCTTTTATTATTATAGATTTTATTCATTATTATTCAGGTAATTTAGTCAGGTCCATTCATTATAGCTTGTATTCATTTATATCTCCATATCTTACTTTGGTTTTTATTTACATATAGTATAAAATACTCTTTGTCATATAAAGTTCAACAAATTTTGACAAATGCCTAGGATTGTGTTCTACACATAATATTCTGAGTCAAAAACAGTTTTATCACTTCCGAACTTATCCTGAATTGCCCTCTTTTAAATCTATTTCTTCTCCATCCTCAATGCTAGAAAGTACTGGCCTATTTTCAATCCTATAGTTTTGTCTTTTCTAGATCATATTTATGCAATTGTCTAGTATATGATTCTTTTGGTTTGACTAAAGCTTTCAAAATGTATTTGTTATATCCATATTGTTGCATGAATGAATAGTGTCTTCCATTTTATCACAGAGAAGTATTCACTTGGTGCCTATACCAAAGTTTATCCATTCATCTGTGTTGTTTCCAGTTCGGGATAATTATGAATAAAGCTGTTATAAACATTCATATACCAGTTTTTATGGGAACATAATATTTTTTATTTCTCTTGGATAAATAGCTAGAGGAGGACTATGTGGCAATATGGTGTCTGTTTATCCTTATGTTAAAGAGCCAACTGTTGTCTCTAGTTGCTGTTCTTGAATTTTATATGGGCACCCAAACTATATGAGAGTTCCTATTGTTCCACATTCTTGCCCAACCTTGATAGAGTCCATATGTTTTTTTTTAATATATTTTATTGACTTTTTACAGAGAGAAAGGGAGAGAGATAGAGAGTTAGAAACATCGAGGAGAGAGAAACATCCATCAGCTGCCTCCTGCACACCCCCCACTGGGTATGTGCCCGCAACCCAGGTACATGCCCTTGACCAGAATCGAACCTGGGACCTTTCAGTCCGCAGGCCAACGCTCTATCCACTGAGCCAAACCGGTTTTGGCGAGTCCATATGTTTTTATTTCAGCCATGGAGTATGTAAATAGTCATATCTCAATGTGGGTTTGATTTGCAATCTCTAGTAACTAATGCTATTGAGCATCATCTGGTCCTAGGCTTGCTTTTTTTCATTCATAGATCTTCTTTGGTGAAGTGCTTATTTATATCTTTTTTCTATTTTTTTTCAATTGGCTTTTGTGGTTGTTGTTTTTGTTATTGTTTAGCTTTCAGAGTTCTTTATATATTCTAGGAACATGCATTTTGTCAGGCATCTGACTTACAAATATTTTCTCTCAGTCTCTGTCTTTTCATTAACTTAAGATTGTCTTAAAGCAAAATGTTTTAATTTTAATAAAATTTAACTTTAAATTATAGAGATTGCTTTGTAGTCTATGTTAAGAAAAAATAACACTGCTAAACTCATCATCACAAATTATTTTTCCTATGTTTTCTTCTAGAATATTTATAGTTTTACATTATATATTAAAATCTATGTTTCATTTTGAGCTAATATTTAGTATAAGATGTGATATACAGATTAAGTCATAATAATACTATTTTTACATATCTAAAAATGTCCCTGCACTACCTGTTATAAATACATAAATATTTTGGTGTTATTTATTAAAAAGACTATTCTTTCTGCATTGAATTGCCTTTGGATCTTTTTAAAAAAATAAGTAAACAGCATTTGTATGGGTCTACTTGTTGATTTTATATTCTGTTCTCTTGTTCTATATATTTACCCTCTTGCCTTGACTAGTTTTGAAATCTTAGGGTGAGTCCTCAAACTTTGTTCTTTTTTTCCAAATTATTTGGCTATTCCAGTTCATTTGCCTTTCTGTGAAAATTTTAAATTTCTGCAAACTTGATTGGGGTTGTGTTAAACAGACATATCTATTTGGAGAAAATTACTATTTTAAGTTATTGGATCTTTTGAGTCACAGGCTGTATATTTTTGCATTTACTTAGGACTTTGATTTTTTTAATCAAAGTTTTGTACTTTTCAGCTTACAGATCCTGAACATTCTTTGTTATATTTACACTTAAATATTTCATTTTGTGATGCTATTTTAAAATGATATTTTAATTTTTTTCCAATTGTTAATTAGTAGTTAATAGAGATAAAATTGATTTATTCATGCTGTTGACCTTTTATTCTGAGACCTTTCTAAACTCACTTATTAATTTTAGGAGCAGCTTTCTGTGTAGATTCTTTTTTATTTTTTACATAGACAATCCTATCATCTGTGAACAGAGGCACTTTTATCTCTTCCTTTCCAATTTAAATATGTTTTACTTCTTTTTCTTGTTTTATTACATCAAGACCTCACAGTGCAATGTTGAATAGAAGTTATATGAGCAGACCTGTTCCTAATTAAGGAGAAATTTTTATCACCAAATATTAAATATAATGTTGCTTATAGGTTCTTTATAATATTTTATTAGATTAATAATTTTTTTCTATCCCTAGTTTCCAGAAAATGTTGACAAGAAATGAACGTGGTGTTTTAAATGCCTTCTCTTCATCTATTGCGATGATCATATAAAGTTTAATTCTGTTCACAATAATCTCCCTTTGCTAGTGGTTTCACTTTCCACAGTTTCAGTTACTTTTAGTTACAGTCTGAAAATATTAAATGAAAAATTCCAGAAATAAACAATTCATAAGTTTTACATTAGATGCTATTCTGAGTGCCATGATGAAATCTCTCTCCCTCCTGCCCTAGGTGTGAGTCAGCCCTTTTCCTGTCCCTGCTGGATGCTTTCCTTAGACTTCATGCTAGCTGACTACTTTGTGATCACACTGATGGATACAAGAAATGTCATGTCCAAATGTTTGTTGTTTATCAGAGGATGAATAATGGTCTTTCTAGCTGTCTCTATTCTTGAGTGAAATCTAGAAGTCTTATCTGGTTTTGAGCCTGTTCCTCCCACTTGCGGAACATTCTCTCATGTTCTCCACCTGTACCCTACCAACCTCTTCATGAACTTCCCGAATTATATACTCTCTTACTCTTCTGATTGTGTGTTCTTTAACTTCCTCCAAGGGGTAATCTCTCTCTCCAAAAAGAATAAGGGCTGTTCTGTGTAATTCTTCATGTCCTTCCCTCACTATTAAACATTTAATTGTGTTGTAATGTCACATTCCCCAGACATCGGTATTCATTTTGTATGATTCTCAAAGGCAGAAGCTTATTGTATTGCCAGTACCTGTCACACATGGTGGATACTTAATAACCATTTGTGTATTGAAAGCGTTCTACTATAGATACCACAAATAGTTTAGAACAGTATGGCATTATATGATATTCCTCAATATCAACCTAAAACACAATAAATGACAAATGTTAAATCAAATGAATCTTATTGTCAAATGAGAGATCCATTCTTGAGGAACATGGGGGATTTATAAATATTAGCAATAGAATATGGGATCAGTAAAGGCAGGATTGTATATTTTCATCAGTATGCCCTTCTCCCCAGGAGCACTTACTATAGAGTTAATTGAAAACCTACAAAGATGGGAAACAACAGAGGAAAGTAAAGGAAGAATAATCCAGAAATAAATGTTTTCTTTATTTTAATTTATTGTCATTAGTATCAGTTAGGGAATTCTTCTCTAAATCCTTATATAAACCCTAAACAACTTTTATCTGTTCTGTTTCCCCTGTCTTTTTATGACAATCATAGTATTTTAAAGTACAAAAATATATTTAGGGAAAATAGAGATGACCTTTAAAGCAAAAGGAAGACACAAGTCCTCATCTGTAGGCAATAATGGTTAAGGGGCCATGAGCTATCGCAGGCCTAAGAACCAGGAAACAGCTTACCTGGACCAAGATGCACAGACAATAGGCAACTTTGCAACACAGCAAAATATATTTCCTTAGGGGATATATTTAATTACCATACTAGGAAAATCAATGGATATTCAAGTTATTTCCCCAGAGAATTCAGCATTTATTCAACATTTAACAAGGAGAACTGAGAAATCCTTCACTGACACATGCTCTGAGCCACAGTTAATTGCAGTTGAAATTTCTTAATTTCTTAATATATATTTTTAATTACAGTCATGAAAATAGAACTAAATATTTTAACATAACAATGCTACACTCATAAAGCTGCGGTGTCTTTTCAGCATTTAACTGTTGCTAAATTCTCAGTTGGCTACAGAGAAGAAATTCAGTAAATCTATAAATATTGCATAATAAAACAACCTCTTTTTTGCAGTATACTACATTCTAAAAAAAATTATCAACAGAATTTTTACCTTGTAAAATATAGGGATAACAAGAAAAAAGAGAGAAAGATCAGTAGTTTACATCTAAGCACTTGGCAGTTTCCAATAGCATCCAAATATCTAAAATATTACAAAAGATTACATTTGCAACCCTTGGTTACCTGTCAAACTAAAATTAGATTTCTGGAAGAGGAATTGTCAAAAGTAAAATCATCCTAATGTTGTATAAGAGCCCTTAACTGGATGTCAATAAAAACAGCTTGAACAGCTTAGTCTTCTTACCCTCTCTCTTTGCACAGGCTTTCTATTTGCATCCAGCATACATGCAACTGCAGAATCGGAGGGCACTACCTTTCAGCAGTGCAGAGCAAGGGGTTTGGAATGAGACTACCTATGATTAGATGCCATGCTGTACTTCTCAATGGATTTATGATTTTGAGCAGCTCTCAAGACCTCTTTTAAGACTCACTTTATCCATTCATAGACAAGATGGTAAAACTGGCATGTACTGGAAGGGTTTATTCTCAAAATTAAATGAAGTAATTCATATAAAGCAATAAAGTATTTACATGACTGATATATAGTGAATACTCAATAAATGTTAAGCTGCAACAATAGTGAATATATATTGAAAATCAGAATTGCAGTAGTTGAAACATCTCAGTTGTAAAGAAGTTCTTTCTTTCTTCCTATAAACTAAAGGAAGGACTTATATTTCCACCAATTGCATTAAGATGTAAAGATATTCCTTTTTTTGTAAGGGGCTTATTGTTTCTTTAAAAATCTACATAGAGCCCTAGCCGATTTGGCTCAGTGGATAGAGCTTCGGCCTGCGGACTGAAGGGTCCCGGGTTCGATTCTGGTCAAGCGCATGTACCTTGGTTGCAAGAACATCCCCAGTAGGGGGAGTGCAGGAGGCAGCTGATCAATGTTTCTCTCTCATTGATGTTTCCAAATCTCTATGCCTCTCCCTTCCTATCTGTAAAAAAATCAATAAAATATATTTTTAAAAAATCCACATAACACTTCTCTTTAGTGTTTATTATTTTTGCTTCTCACTCCAAAATGTTCCATGCTTATAAGTTCCCATAGGGCAGGATCAGTGGCCCCTGCTATCCAATGGTAACCCATAGAGTTTTAAATTAACTTAAATCTGGATCTTATTGGTATTTTACTAGGGATGGGGCACTCGATTTATGAGGAAAGTGCAAAAAAAAACCACACCAAAAAACTGACAGACCTTTACTGGAACACTAGAACTGTCAGTTATTACTTGTATAAATCTGAAAAAATAATGAAACATTCTCTGCCTAAGTGTTTTTCCTTTTATAAAGCTAGGTTAATAACATCTAACTCACAGGGTTATTATAAGGATTAGTGATTAATAAGAATTAGACCTGGTTCATACTAAAACCTTAATAAATGGCAGCTATTATCATTTTCATTTAGTGTAGGTCATTCTGCTTTACTCAGAAATAAATATAAACTCAGAAAAAGTAGCAAAGATTAAATTTCATTATCTTATTTATAATGCAAATGAAAGTCCTTATATAAAAGGAGCATTAGGATTTCCTTAAAAATAGATCTAGAGAGGTTGTATAATTTTTTCAAGTGGTCCATTAAAAGAGAAAGAAAAATAGCTATGCTTTTACTGTCCTCAGTTATAACTGTTGAAGTTGCTTCTGTTTAGTCATTTTTAATAACCTCAATTCCAAGGTTAAATAAGTTTTATATTTGATGTACTCTAGGGTCAATTAAAAGTGTTTCATTAAATTATGAAATATTTCAAGCGTACATTAAAAAAAAGGATAATAAACTGAAGGTCTCTATACCCAGCAACCCAGCTGGAAAAAAAAACAAAAGTCTTGCATATGCAACTGAGGCCCCAGGAAACTTCTCACAGGTGTCATTGCCATCTTTGTCCTTCTACCAACTATAAATGCCCTCAAAATTGCTACCATCCTGAACTTGAGGAATCCTTCATAGAATTTAATGACTCATAAGAAATGCTCATTTTTTATTTCTGCACTTGTGTTCTAGAACAAAGATATAACTATTTTAAACTTAAAATACCTCTCTACACTGCTTTCTGGGCTTTTAATTTCTTGTTTCAAAGTAATTTATAACATAAAATTTTCTTAATTGCTACAGAATCATGGCTACAGGATCATGGTAGCAGACAGCATCAAAGTCATCTCTGAATCATTAAGATAAATTAATATGCCATATTCTTTTATTTTAATAAAATTGAATGACATAAAAACCTATTCAAATAAAAAAGAAAACATTATATGCAAGGCATCATGCTAAGAATACTGACACAAAATAAGATTTGATCCTTGTGTTATATTTTGATATGGTTTTCAAAACAACTCTTCTTCCTTCCTTTTTAAAAATATTTTACATAAAGATCTTGGTTTATATTCATTTGTAGCTGTTTTAAATTTTTGCCACTGTGTGCAAATTAGTAGTGACCTTGCATAGATCTATACCGACTCTTGAAATCTTAATGTCTTTTCTAACCATCAAAGAATATTCTCAGAATGCTTTAAAAATTGTTTAAATGTGCTTTTTAAAGTGAAAAGTTTTTAAATAGCCACTAGGGAAAATATTATTAAAATTGACTTTTTTTTACAAAATGTATTTTTTTCTATTCATAAGGCAAAATACTCTGCTGTAATCAAACAGGGAAAATTAATAGGTTAGCTTCTATAGTGGTTATTTAAATGCTTTTGTTTTATTCAGATGTTGTCATGATAACAGAATGCAGATATAAAGGTAAATGGTGAGACGTATACAAAATAGAGTCGGTCCTCTTTGAGTGCCTGGAACCTTTAGGTTCTAAGTAACCTTGTTGGTTAGTATAACCAACTCCGTGACACTCAAGAATGAATAAGAGCAATTCTAAGACAAAACTGGTTACTGTTATTTAGAAATTTCCTCATTTAGAAATTCCTCATGAATTTAGACAGGCCATTTGCATTACACACACACACACACACACACACACACACACACACACACACACAGTCAAATAAAATGAACACAGTGTCAAGGAAACCCACAGTGGAGACATGCATTTCATTGGCAAATAAATGAGCATTTACATTTATTTTATTAATTCATAACATGCTCTGTCATGGGTACCAGTGCAGTATTGTATCTCCTATTCCTCATTCTATCTCACCATTGACCAAAGCCCAGCACCAAGTCTGAGATTCATATGAGCTAAATGATTATTTCAGAATCAAAATGTATTCCAGTGTGTGCCTGAATGACACAATCTACTTCAGCTGAGACATCAAAAGTGTTGAGATAAGAACCAGCATTAGTTCTATGTCTACTCTATTTTACTAATATACAAATATATTTGATTAATGATTTTCAGTGAGGACTATACACTAGAGATTCTTGCTAAATGTCTAGAAGGGGGCATGCATATGCATAGTCTGGTACAGAACTATGCCTAAATATGCTTGATACAAATTGGAGTGTCTTCTAAGATTCTGATAAGCTACTTAAAAGTCAATCTCCTGACCTCAGATATAGCTCTAAGTCCTCAACTACTGTTGACCCTGACTGTATGACCAAGGTTTATTAGATTGGATCCAAGAGGCTCAGTCAGTTTTCTCCTCAGGAAAGTGTTTGAGGACTAGAGAAAGGAAAGTAAATAAAGACTTTAAATGGTGCAGTGGCTTCTATTTGCTTTCTATGTGGCCCAGACAAGCAGAAAAAGCCAATGTGTAAAATTAGAGAGTGAAACAAGCACATGGAGGAAATGAATGATGGACAACAGCAACTTTTTGGTTCCTTCATAGATAACTATTGTTCTAAGATCCAGCTGATTTTTTGTCATTCACTTTGACACGCTGTCTCTTTTATTATTACAGACTAGAGGCCCAGTGCATGAAATTCGTGCATGGGTGTGTGTCAGGGGATCCCTTAGCACTGCCTGCACTCTCTCATAAACTGGGACTGCTGGCTCCTACCTATTGGCTTGCCTGCCTGCCTGCCTAATTACCCCTAACCACTCTTCCTATCTGCCTGCCTGCCTGATC
Organism: Myotis davidii; assembly: GCF_000327345.1. Classification (NCBI taxonomy): domain Eukaryota; kingdom Metazoa; phylum Chordata; class Mammalia; order Chiroptera; family Vespertilionidae; genus Myotis; species Myotis davidii. Next base: position 1,595,432 of record NW_006294243.1, read on the forward strand.
GCTCCTAACCACTCATCTGCCTGCCTGCTCACCCCTAACCACTCTGCCTGTCTGCCTGTCTGCCTGATTGCCCCAACCACTCGCATGCCTGTCTGATGACCCCTAACCACTCACATGCCTGCCTAATCACCCCTAACCACTCACATGACTGCCTGATCACCCCTAACCACTCACATGCCTGCCTGATCACCCCTAACCACTCACATGACTGCCTGATCACCCCTAACCACTCTGCCTGCCTGTCTGATTGCCACTAATCCCTTTGTCTGCCTGCCCGATAGCCCCTAACCACTCGCCTGCCTGCCTGATTGATCCAACAGCCTCTGCCTCAGCCCCTGTCACTGCAGCTTCATCTGGAAGGACATCCTGAAGGTCGTTCAGCTGTCATGTCTAATTAGCATATTATTATATGTTTTATTATTATAGGTTTTATTATTATAGATTTCCCCTTTCAGCCTAAGATATTTCAAGTTGTTTTATTTTCAAAAAATATGTCCTAATTTAAATTATCATAATCTTGGAAACAATAGGTATATAACAAGATGATAGCTGATTTATGGTTAGTACTGTTCTTTGGAAATAGAAAATTGCCATTTTTGCAGCATCTGAAAAGGAACTACTTGCTCATCCTTTCTCATTCATGTTTGAATTAGCAACCTTAAGCTAATAATACATTTGGAGACTTGGGTGAAGATCATTTTTCTCCAAGAAATTGACAGTCACAGAACATACATCATGTTAAATTCCCTGGTCAATATCTAAGGAATTTCCTCTCTAATATTTCCTGACAGGAGGCCTGCTTCTGAATTCTTCTAGTAATTAGGTTCTCTTTAATCTCTGAAGCAGTCAGTTGTATTACTGTTAGACAGTTGTGATGTTAGATTTTATTTTAACATGAGAGGAAAATCCATTCTTTCAAAAGTGACAGAGTAAAAGTTCTGGGAAAGTTTGCCAGTGCCTTTTCAAAATGATAAGTTTACACTGTTGTTATTATCAAGGTACTGGCTTTAGATTACAGCCAAAAAATCTCAAGGGATTGAGAATAGATACAATGTGCAATGTGACACGGGTCACCAATGGTGGATGAGACAGCACACTAAGCTGTGAAATGCTAGAAATTAAAATGTATGTGAAAACAGTGAGGAGGCCATGACATTGAGAACTGGGATTAAGTGTTCTTCTTGTCTACTTGGCCCTACCTTGGCATTCATATTAGATAAGAAATTTAACTTCCTACATATGAGTTTTGTTATCTTTAAACAAAATATCTGAAAATGAAATCTCGAAGGACCCCTCTGACTCTGACATTCTATGGACAAGTAGAAGAACGTATCACAAATACCTAGTGTGTGCATGTACTAATAATCAATGGGGCATGCATTGCACATGAAACAAGGAGAGAAGCGGAGCACTTCAGCACAGAACTTCACCCAATGCTGAGCCCGGACCTGTCTGCTCTCACTGTGACCCAGGGCGCATGGCTAAAGAGTTTCAATGTGCCACCTGTCACAGTGGTATCTCTAGCTTGAGAACTGAATTCTAGTCCCAAATCCACCAGCTGATGCATCAGTCTTTCTGTTCTTAACGTAATACCGCTTTAGAAGTAATGTCTTTGCCTTTGTCTGCATCTTTGACAAATTATAACTCAGTGTTTGGTAATGAACTAAATGAATAGTAAGTTACAGATACTGTGGCTTTTATCATCCTGTGAAGATGGCTACTCTGTTGGGACTGAGGGGCTGAAGTAAAAAAGGCACATGGAATGTCTCATTAGCACTACTCCATCCTTCTCTGTATGATTCCCTTCCTGTTCTGTGTCCTGACTCTCCTTGTTCTGTCTACTGTACTGAGCTCTGAATGCCAGAACCCTTCACTACTGTACTTTTCTTCCATTCTGCTCTATTCTTTCACATTCAGGCTCTTTCTTCATTCAAACTACCCCGAATCTCAGGTCCTTGCATTACTGCTAAGTAGCTGTCCAGTTCCTAAAATAACTATTTTGCGCTGCCCTCTTAATGGCCAACAGAGAATATAAAGTGTTAACACTTAATTTAAAACTAAAATATTTATTTGGTGTCTTCATACTTACCTATAACTATGTAAACACTCTTGCATAAATATAAATACCAAACATATAAATGACCAGAAAAAAGGGAAGCTTTGCAAAATATCATGGGTAGTTTTATTGTTAGCCTTATTAGAACAGAAGAAGAAGCTGTTAATTCAGTTCTTATATTACCTGCAGAGGAAATACAAGAATTTGATTAGTCACATATGTAGCTAGTTTGCAGTTCTTCAAAATTACACAATTTAAAGAATTATGTTGGACTCAAGAATCAAAGCGCTCCTATAGTTTCCTAAGTAGTGTGAATGAAGTACTCTCTGGTAAGAATTTCACTGTATTAGAACCTTCAATTTCATAAATTAATTAAGTGCTTAGTTGCATCTGGAGAGTCCACATGACTAATTTTAGGTTCTAAGTAACCTTGTGGTAAATAAAAATAACATAATACAGCTCCTTGTTAAAAGAGAATTGACTTGTTAAACCATCAAATTGACATTTTCTGTAAATTTTCACAAATTGGTAAACTTAATGTGGTATATCAAAGAGAGGAAATAAATACCATTTCTTGTGTCAACTTACTCTGTCAACCCACTTCCCTGAGACCTTGCCAAAAGCCTAATTTAAGTATTACATTTTCATTCTATATTCCACATTATTAAAAAAATAAATAAATAAAAAATAAAACTAGTTTAAGAGACTCACCACAGACTTTATAATAAAAGGTAAACATCTATCTATATAAAAGCCTAAGCGACCATTGCAACTGAATAGATGACCAAACAGGCTGCATGGGGCGACCAGGCCAGCAGGGGGTGCAGTTGGGGGCAACCAGGCCAGTGAGGGAGGGACAGTTGGGGGCAATCAGGTTAGCAGGCAGAGGCAGTTAGGGGTGATCAGGCCGGCAAGGGGGGCAGTTAGGGAAACCAGGCCGGCAGGGTGGGCAGTGAGGGGCAATCAGGCCAGCAGTCAGAGATGGTTACGGGTAATCAGGCTTGAAGGGGGGGCAGTTAGGGGCAATCAGGCAGGCAGGCAGGTGATTGGTTAGGAGCCAGTGGTCAAGGATTGTGAGAGGGATGTCCGACTGCTGGTTTAGGCCTAATCCCTGGCAGCGGGCTTAAACCAGCAGTCGGACATCTCCCGAGGGGTCCTGGATTGGAGAGGGTGCAGGCTGGGGTGAGGGGACTGTCCCCCCTCTCCACCCCGTGTACAAATTTTGTGCACTGGGCCTCTGGTTATAAAATATTTAGGTATAATTCCTCAAAATGCAATCATCCTATATAATAAAAGACTAATGTGCAAATAGACCAAATGGTGGAACAACTGAACAACTGATTGCTATGATGTGCGCTGACCACCAGGGGGTGTGCGCGGAACGTGGTGGGTGTCAGCCATGACAGGATGGTGGGAGCAGGTGAGCAGGGTGCCAGGCCAAGGGAGGACGCTGGTTGCTGTCATCAGGGTGAGCCTCTGGTGGTTTCTGAAAATTCTTTGCTCCCACCTGCCATGGTCCCACCTCCGGCTCCAGCGCTCGCACCTGCTGCCGGCGCCAATCCTGTTTGCACCCACTGCCAGAGCCCGGAGCTGTCCCTGATTGCTCAGCACCGTCAGCAGGTGTGAGTGGCTGCTGCCAGCCCTGATCACTCCTCAGGGCTTCTCCATCTCCCCCTGCTCCTGCGGGGCAATCAGGGCCGGCAGCCACTTCTTGCACTTGCTGCCACCTCTAGAGCTGCAGCTTGCACCCGTTGCCAGTGCCTGGTGCCAATCCCGATTGCTCGGTGCCATCAGCAGGTGTGAGCAGTGGCTGCAGGCCCCAATTACCCTTGAGGGCTTCTCTACCTCCCCCTGCTCCTAATGGGTAATCAGGGCAGCAACCGCTGCTCACACCTGCTGTTGGCACAGGCCCCAATTGCTCCATGCTGTCAGCAGGTGTGAGTGGGACCAGTGCCGTCGGCACGTGGGAGCGGTGGCAGCAGGAGTGGGGCTGGGGACAGGGGGGCACAGTGGAAAGGGCTGAGTGGGGGCACAGAGGATGAGCCAAGACCTGCCCCTGTGCCCATCGCAGCCTCACAGACCACAATTCCTTTCAAGGTGCACGAATTTGAAAATCTTTTACTTTATCAAAATAAAATCTTGAGCTTTGTAAAGGATAAGAAAAATATCTCTAGTAACACCAAAAACAATACATTTATATCACCTAATGAATAACACTCATGACAAAAATTTATTCTTTGTTAACAATGTTCTTTTGGACACTTCTAATCTACTGATTGCTAGTTTCAACATACATCAATGAACAGTCTTTAAAGAAAAAAATATCTTTCTAATGTTATGTGGATTTGATTCACTTTAATGTTGATCTTTCCAGAAATGGTACATTGAATTAAATCAAAGGTATAAAACAATATCAAAGAAATAGAAATATGGGTAGGGTAACTAAACAGATTACCTGAGAATAATGTACAGGAAACAGAAAAAGAGAAATTACTCATTTCAAATCATTTTTAATGGCACAGCATATTTTTAATAAACATTCCTCTTATGTGCAAATGTAATTATTTATAGAAGAGAAGAGCACTGGCATTTTTTGAAGCTCTAAAAATCTATGTGCAATGAATTTCTTTTCTTTCATCAAGCACTTCAAAATAGAGGCTTTGCCATGTTGTCATCTATTTGTTTGTCAGATATTGTCAGCATTATCACAATGTTACAGACTATCAACATTCAGGTGGTCAGAAAACAACAGCTAAGAAATTGGGCCAGATATGTCCATGGGAGAAAATAGGAAAGCTGTCCCCTTCATTCCAATCAATTGCCATGTGTTTCTTGCTGAAGGAGAAAGGAGAGGAGTTCTACCACAAGGCACACAGCTTCTTATACTCTTTCCTCCCTATAAGAAAAGGAAACGAGCACAACTGAGAATATGGCAGTGCAGTCAAACTGTCTTTACATGTTGGTGAGTCTGGCATTAATATCTTATCATGCAGCTAGAGCACAAAAGTTAATAATAGAAATATGACAAATATTGACATTACAGTATATTAGTTCTCTAAGTTATTAGTGAACCTCCATTCTAATCACAATTCTTAGTGTATTTAAGCATTGATCATGCCCTCTTTGTATCACCAATGGCTTTCCCACTTTTCACAATAGTAACAGTCATCAAGACAAATATGGTTTGGGTTGTGATAATACTCCCCCCTGACTAAAGACAAGTCACATGTTGCTGAAGACAAGTCAGCTACTTACCTCTTACATTAAATTGGCTACCTTCATCCTGCTCAGTCCTTAAGAATAGTAGTTAAGCTAAGTCTCCAGAAATTCAATTGGATTTTTTCATGAACAAGTCCTGAGTATCAGTTTCTCAAGTATTTTGTAATGGTTTTATTTATAACAAATTGCATTAATTTACTGTTGCCACATTTTAAATACATATATCAAATTAAAGATAATCAATTTTAGAAACAAAAAAAATCAAGCTTTTCTTAATAATTTGACATCATTTTTCTCATGTACAACTTTTATTCCCTGAAGTAAATAAGTAAACTCTATTTTAATTATACATATTTAACCATAAAACTACATACAGTAAATAGTGGCACCATAAAAATATTCATTTATATATTTTTATTTTAATTAGTTTTTTATTCTAAAAAGAAATATAACATATACAAGATACTTGAATATTTTCTACCCAGGTCTAGAAATATATATTGACATCAACACTAGCCAGTTGCATGTGGTTAAATATTAAATAAATTAGAAAATAGTCACTAAGTTTTTGTTCATTCCTACAATTACCACATTATGTCCCTTGTCTTAATGCACTCAGGTCCTTCAATGTCTTCTCCCACCTATTCTAAAATAGATCTTAAATATTTTCAACACATTCATACTAGAAATGGCTTAAGGAATTAACAGAATTATTTTTTTTATTTTTCCATCAATGTGACTACTAAAGCAGGAGGAATATTACTTGCCTGTGAGAAGATATTTTGAGAGCTTAGAGTGCCTTTTGGGGGAACACCTGAAATTGCGTAATTGTTTCCTACATAGAAATTGAACTCTACTCTTAAAAGGGTTACAATGGAAGTAAAGAGAAAGACCTTGACTTGAAATAATTAAGATAAAAATAATTAAACAAATACATGCTGATTTTAAATATGCTGATATTGAAATGAAATTTGTTTACTCTAAGGAAATCGGAGAAAAACATTGCACAGAAAAAAACTGACCTTGTAGGTAAGGCATAGAGAAGCAAGATAAAACAAAGGGAAGAGTTTGGGGTTGGAGATGATTTAAAATAAAATGAGTATACACTAAAAAAACAACAAACAAAAAACCCCACAGTATCACTTATGAGTAAATTGTTTTACTAATTCCTTTTAATGATTAGAAAACACTCCAGAAGCAAGAAGATTGAAATTCTACCTCTTTTGTGCTTCCTCAATGAGAATGTATGTGTTTATTATCAAGGAAAGTTACAAGAATTTTCAAAAAATAAGACTTTCAGAGATCTGAACATTAATTCACTCATTTTGTGATTTGAGTTATCTTTTTCCTCTGTTATCAGGTATTAGGAGTTCAGGAGGAATAATGTAAATATAAGGAATGTCACCCACAATTAGAAGCCACCATGTGGGGGGGGGGGGCTGGTGGGGGAGGCCTCCAACTTCTTTGGCTATGACATATTTTCTTTATCAAAGGACTCCCGAGAGAACAATGTTTCTTGTTGACCTAGAAAATATGAACCAGGATAGAATGGAATAATCTCATAGACCCTGAGAGACAGAAACTTTTATAGGAAACAAGAAAAGCAAACTAAAAAATAATACAAAACAGTATCTCTTTTCCTTGCCCCATCCTTTTGCACGTAGCAGTTCATTCTTTACAACACAAACGGATTTCCCTGTGCCTTCTTCCCTGATGAACTTTAGCATTAAACTCATTTAACAGAAGTGTCCTTTAACAGGCCAGCGAGAAGCACATACATGCCATTCCTTTCAAAATGTAATTCCTCCAGTTCACAAACCCTGAGAGCAGAGCCCATAAAGGCCATTTACACTGTAGCAGTGGCATTTTTCTCACTGAGACTCCTGAGTTCTCAGACCTCTTTTCCGTTTTGGTTTCTGCCTGTCGGAGCAGGTCACAGGTGCACGCCTGGGAGGAGAAGGAAGGCGGCGGCTCCAACGCGAGTGCGTCCGCTCGCCTTTCGCGTTCCTCACGGTGTGCCTTTGGTCGGACTCCATCCAAACGCAAATCACTATTGGCAAGAGCGTGTCCACACAGAAACGGCGGGTTAGATGTGTCCGAATAGGATCAGAGCTCTGCTTAGCGCTGGTGGCCTGCGTGGCTATGGGACACATCAGCCCCAGCGCGGGGAGAAGCCACTGCCAGGAGGTCACGGAGGTCGGCCCCCCAGGCCTCTCTCCTCTGTCCACCACGGATAACCAGATCGATTCCTGCCCACAAAGACACAAAAGAAAACGGCCTACACAAAATACTTTTAGAACTTTCCAATAAACTATGAAACACTTGTAGAGGAAAACACTTATAGGACTAACAGTATATTTATTTTTTTAATATAATTCAGAAAATCAAAATAACTTTTTTATTATTTTAGCAAGCAAATAATGACAGAAACCAGGTCAGCGGGGTTAAAGTATTAAACAGCAATTCCCACCAAGCATGGTTGCCACCATGCTTTATTCCCCACTGGTTTTATGTACATGAGTCAAATCTTGGACTCATCCTTATTAGTTAGGGCAGTGGTCGGCAAACCGCAGCTCACGAGCCACAGGAGGCTCTTTGGCCCCTTGAATGCGGCTCTTCCACAAAATACCATGCACGGGCGCGCACGTACAGTGCGATCAAAACTTCATGGCCCATGCGCAGAAGTAGGTTTTTGGCCTGGGCGAGTTCTAGTCAGGTTCTCTTGCCATGTTCTATCCAGGTTCTATAGCCAGGTTCTGTCTCTAGGACCTTCAGCCAGGTTCTCTCGCTAGGTTCTGTCTCTAGGTTTTGTTGCCAGTTTCTGTCCAGGATCTTTTGCCATGTTCTGTCTCTAGGTTCTGTGTCTAGGTTCTGTGTCTCTTATATTAGATTAATTTAGATCCTCGTGGAAGCAAGTCTACCATGCAAGACTAGAGTAGATTCTACATATATTTCACTATTGATAATTTCTATAAAAGAAATGGTTACTGTGAAAATAAACAAGTCATCTTTTCTGTCAAAGAACAGTTGCAGGGGTGGGCAAACTTTTTGACTCGAGGGCCACAATGGGTTCTTAAACTGGACCGGAGGGCCGGAACAAAAGCATGGATGGAGTGTTGGTGTGAACTAATACATGTTAACACTGCTGCTGGTGAAGGAGCGGAGGGGAGAGCAAGAGAACCCTCCGCTCTTTTGCCCCACGGGCCGGATAGAAGAGCCAAAAGGGCCGGATCCAGCCCGCAGGCCGTAGTTTGCCCACGGCTGGTTTAGAGACAGCCCCAGTTCGGACAGCGTGACTTGCAGCTCCCCTGGGGGACACCATCTTGAAATGGCAAAGGCCAACCCCTCCCTTTGAATTAGCCAATGGCAAAAGACTGTGAGGCTGAGCTCCAATCAAGAGTGAGGCACAAGTCACGTGTGTCAACAGCGTGTTCTCCCAGACCTTGTGCTGAGCACCCTCCTGCAGGAGTAAGATGTCTTCCTTGCTACCTGGCTCCCGAGTGTCTTTGTGTTCTAACAGGACCCCTGAATTTGGGGGCTCCCCTTATTTCTTACAGTTAGTAATATGAGTTTTCCAAAATGCAGCCAAATATCTTCGCAGAAATTGTGTATATAATCTCAAAGTTCCCCCAGTCTCCTGCAACATATTGTATTAAGGTTCATAAGTAAACCCTTCCGCACGCAGAGAACATCATAAATCTTCCCTGCCTTTAGTCAGAGTTACAAACCGTTACCAGCTTTTCCTGTAACCAGAGACAAAAAAGTGTGTTCACAGTTACAAAATCCTGTAACTGTGAACCTAATATGAACAGATGACTGATTCTATAAATGCAACCCAAACATGAAGTTAAAGGAAATAAAATTTTAACAAAGATTTAGAATACTGTACATGTATTAAATTTTATATGTGTCTCTCATCTTCTACCCTCTACCGTCAATGAGAGCATGTCCTTTTGTATTTTCCTTATGACAGATGCATTGATTTCTGATGAGGCTGTTGCCACAATTTCAGTTCTGGTGTGCACTAAAGCCTCTCTATGGACTAAGGAATACGGTGGCACTATTGTTAGCATGATTATCCAGCTACGGGGGGAGATCTGCTCTCCATTTCTTGGTGCCCTCTGGGGGCAAGCTGGCACAGAGCTGTATGTACCTTGTTTTCTCATATTACCCCCCTGTACCTGGGATCCCTCCCAATGAAACATGACCGCATTTGCCGGTGCAGCTTCTTTCTGCAGTTGATCCTGACATAGTGTCAACCCAGCCGTGAGCTACCCTACTCCTGTTTTTATATTCTCCATAAATACCAATAAACCTCTCTCCTTCCTAAGCAAGCAGAAAACTGCTATATTAAACTTACCACTAACAAGTCAGCAAAAGACAGAGATATGTTCAAATGACAACCTGAAACTGTTAAAACTTATTTCCCCAGCAGCTTCCAGCAGAGTCCTTGGATAAGTAATTTTGGTTTTGGTTTATATCATATACCATTAATTATAAAAAAAACCAACACACCACACCATATACCATACCATAAATGAAGACTTTAGCTCTAAGAGAAATTATGTGGCAGAGTTTTTATCACTTATGCAGTAAAGAAACCTCAGGCTAGAACCATATCTGTAGCTCATTTAAAACAAACAAACAAACAAAAAGCGAGAACAAATAGAACTTGTTTTCTGTTAGTCAGATTAGCCTGTGATATACTCTTGCCTCCAGTTTGTGTAATGTAGGCTGGAAGAGCTCCAGCTGGGACTCATCTGATTGGGGGAAAGGACATAATTCAGCTAACAGTAGAACCTAGTGACCATAATCTATGGGAGAAAAGCAAGTAACCCTACTGGTCCCTACACCTTTTATAAAGGAGGTCAGACTTAGATAAACTCTATGAAGCCAAAATGAGGAAAGTTCCTCCAATATTATATTTGAAATTATCTAAAAATAAGATAAACAGAGGTCACAGTCTTCCTTACTGACTTTCTAGGGTTTTTTTTTTTGGGGGGGGGGCGTGCGGGGAGGAAGTGAGGGGGTAATAATTGACATATATTAATTTCAGGTGCACAGCATAATGATTCAACGACAATAAGTCTAAGTAATATTCATCACCACACATAGTACAATTTTTTTTTATCTTAGGATGAGAAATTTTAAGATCTCCTCTCTTAGCAATTCTATAATATAGAGCACAGTATTATAAACTACAGTCACCATGCCACACATTGTAAACCAGGATTCATTCATTGTATAACTGGAAGTTTGTATCTTTTGACCAGCTTTACTGCCCTCATCTACCTCCCATCCCCGCACTTCTGGAAACTACCAATCTGTATCTGTGAGTTTACTTTGGTTTTAATGTTGTGTTTTTAGATGCCACATATAAATGAGATCACATGGTATATAATTTCTCTTTCCTGTTTATGTCACTTAGCATAATGCATACATCCATGTTGTCACAATTAGTAACATCCCTTCTTTTTATGACAGAATTGTATACATGCCATATTTTCTTTATCCATTCATCCACCCATAGACACTTAGGCTGCTTCCTATGTCTTGGCTATTGAAAATAATGCTGCACTGAACATGAGGATTCATATACTTTTTTGAGTTAGTATTTTTGTTTCCTTTAGATAAACATTCAGAAGTTGAGTTGGGGTAGCATGTGGAAGTTCTATTTTTAATTTTTTGATGAATCTCCATACTATTTTCTTTTTAAAATAATCTTTATTATTGAAAATATTACATATGCCCTCCCCTTGTTTCCCCCATTGACCTCTTTTAGCAAACCCCTGCCCTTTACCCAGGCCTTCACCACCCTATTGTCCATGTCCATGGGTTATGCATGTATGCACACAAGTTGTTTGGTTGATCCCTTCCCACACACCCACCCACTGTCCCCTTCCTTCCCTCTGAAATTTGTCAGTCTGTTCCATGCTTCTATGTCACTGGATCTATTTTGTTCATTAGATTCTACATATGAGTGAGATCATGTGAAACTTGTCTTTCTCTGACTGAGACTCTTCTTTTTATGGCTTCATAGTAAGTATATTCCATGGTGTAAATGTACCACAGCTTTTTTATCCACTCATCTACTAATGGGCACTTGGGCTGTTTCCAGATCTTAGCTATTGTAAATTGTGCTACTATGAACATTCGTGTGCATACATGTTTTCTGATTGGTGTTTCGGGTTTCTATATTCCTAGAAGAGGGATTACTGGGTCAAATGGCAGCTCCATATTTAATTTTCTTGAGGAAACTCCATAGTGTTTTCCATAGTGGCTGCACCAGTCTGCATTCCCACCAGCAGTATACTAGGGTTTCATTTTCTCCACATCCTTACCAATACTTCTAAAAGTTTCATGTTCAAGTATTTTATCCATTTTGAGTTTCTACACTATAGTAATTACTATAGCTATGCAATATATTTTGAAATGAGAAATATGAAGTATCAGCTTTGTTCTACTTTCTAAGGGTTCTTTTTGCTATTTCAGGTGTTTTGTTGTCCCAATCACATCTTAGGACTGTTTGTTGTTTTTCTCTAGTTTTTTTCAGTGCATGAATTTGTGTGTCAAAACTGTGTATCACCCTGCTTCATATTTTGGTGTCAAAATGACCTTCTGACTATAATCAGAAAGCTCTATTACTTTTTTGTCATTGCATACTAACCAACTCAGCACACAGGTTACTCATGTCTTCCCAGATGCATCCAGGTAACCACTTCATGTTGCATCCACTCCCCCAGTCCTCACCTTAGAGTCTTCAGCATGCCACGTCCGGGATAAGTTGTTAGTTGATACTGATTTTAAATATTATTTGAATTTAGTAGGGCACTTATAAAGCCTAAAAGATGTTTCAAGATTTAGGGAAAAAAACAACATACCCTAAGATACTAACCAATGTAATGACCACTATTTATTGCCTTTTTAGACTTTCTTACTAGTTATTTCAGTCTCGGCCAGTTGTATTTCAACTAGTTCTGTTAGTCAAAGGGATTTTGAAAAATAAGATGCAAAGATACTCCAAGGAATTCTAGGATTATTTTTAATTTGATATATTATAGCATATGCAGAAAGAAGACTTTATGTATATATAATATAAATTTCATAAAATATTTTGTATCTTCAATATTTTTATTGTCCTATTTCTTTTGATAAACACAAAAGACATTTTATATTTACTGTGGTTATTATACACTAATAATTTAAATATTATATACTATACAATTAAAAGTAGTTTCTAATTAATTTCATAGAGTATATTGACTAATTATTGCTTATTTTTTACATTAAATACTTTTAGCAAAACATTCCTCACTTTTTGTCAAATATTAATATGATAGTAAAAAGAATGTTCAAATTTCAGTAAGGTATTCCAGTACTTTAATTAATGAGAAGCTAAAAACGAAAGTCAAGGGTCCTTTAGACTTTTCAAAGTCAGCAATCTACAATAGTAAAATAATATTATATGTAAATTTAGCTAAAGTGAGTAAACTAATATTAATGAGAAAATTATAATAATTCTATAAATATCTCAAAATCCAGTTCAAGTATTATCATCTTATACATTTAAAGGAGATGAGGAGAAGCTGAGCTTTGGTATTGTAAAGAACTCTTCTATGAAAATGGACTGTGACTTGTTTTGGGGCAAAAAAAAAAAAAAAACCCAAACATTTTCTGGCCTAAACAAGTAAAGGAAGTAAGATCTCAGTAATGCATTTGCTAGATTTCCTGCTCACTCTCTCTCTCTCTCTCTCTTTTTTTCTGTGTTTAACTCATCTTTGCTTTTCCTATTTAAAAAAATCCATTTGCTCTACTGCCCCTTCTTTCATTTTCCCTTGATAAATACATGCTCATAAGCATTTCCTGAGTATCACAACTGCCTCTACTCTTTTCCTTATTTGTAGTTTTAAAACTATGAGGAAGTTTTGTGACTGGTTCAGCTCATTTAGGTTCCTACTCCAGATAAATCAAATGGTAGTGAGAAGATAATGGCAATTTCAAATGGAACAAAGAATGGCAATATTGGAGAAGTAAGAGAAGTTCTCAAATCTATATGAAGTACTATATTCTAATGAAGGGAGAAATGACTAACTACCACATGAATCAACTCAAAAACTTATAGACTGTAACTTAAAGCCTCCTGACTTCAATTGTGTAATCTACTCCTTTAACTACACTCCCTAAAATTTGAAGTTATGTGGCTGAAAAATAAAAAAGAAGAAAATTTAAAGTCCACAAACAAAAGAGGTTGTATAACAAGATTGGAAAAAGTTGACTTTTTTCCTGTAGGTTTCATGTAAAAACAATAGTTTTCATGCAAATCTCTGTACTTTAATTATTTGCATGACTGAACTTCAATATATTCTATTCATATATTTTTTTCAAAATGCATTAATATTCTATATATATATAAAAGGCTAATACAACAAGTGTCCCATTGGGAGTTTGACCGGAAGACCGGGAGTTTGATCACTTGCTATGATGTACACTGACCACCAGGGGGCAGCCAGCAGCTGGCAGCTGGGACAGGGAGGCCCCGGCTGGCAGCCAGAAGGCCCTGATCGGCCCTGATCACCTGCAAGGTCTAGGGATGCTACCCATGCAGGAATTTCATGCACCGGCTCTATAGTGTACAAATAAAAATCAAGTAAACTTGAAGCAACATAGATCCTAGTAAATGGGAAATTTTAAAAAATACATACATACATACATACATAAGTAAATAGCAAATTATGACAATGTGTAAGATTTGGACCTAAATTTAACAATTGAACAGCATGTAAAATACCCACGAAGAGTCTTTATTTTAGTCAAGTAATTTAGCTTCAGTGCTTGGAAAAAGGGAGGATGAACATGTAAATTCACAGATTTTAATATAAGAATTTTCTAATTGATTTCAAAAAGGGATTTGGGGATAAGATTATATTTTTTTCTCAAATATATGAAGAACTAATTTAAAATATAGGCAGGATTGTTTGCTTTCCTTTTGTTAAGTTGTATGAGTTCCTTATATACTAGTATTTTGGATATTAACCTTTTATCAGTATATCATTGGCAAATACATTCTCCTATGTAATGGGCTCTCTTTTCATTTTGTTGATGTGCAGAAGTTTTTTGTTTTTTTTTTATGTAGTCCCATTTGTTTGTTTTCTCCTTAGTGTTCTTTGTGCTAGGAGATGTTATCGGTGAAAATATTGGTAGGAGAGATGTCTGAGATTTTACTGCCTATGATTTCTTCTAAGATTTTTATGGGGTTATGACTTACATTTAAGTCTTTTATCCATTTTGAATTCATTCTTGTGCATGGTGTGAGTTGGTGGTCTAGTTTCAGTTTTTTTCATGTACCTGTCAATTTTCCCAACACCATTTACACAATCTAATTAAAAAATGAACAAAGGATCTAAATAGACACTTCTCCAAAGTGGATATACAGAAGGCCAAAAGACATAAGAAAAAATCTTTTACACACTAATTAAAAAATGAACAAAGGATCTAAATAGACACTTCTCCAAAGTGGATATACAGAAGGCCAAAAGACATAAGAAAAAATGCTCAAAGTCACTAAGCATTTGAGAAATGCAAATTAAAAAAACACACTTGTCAGAATGACTATCATCAACAAATCACCAAACAACAAGTGCTGGTGAGGATGTGGAGAAATGGGAACCCTACTACACTGCTGGTGGGAATGCTGACTGATGCAGCTATTATGGAAAATAGTATGAAGTTTCCTCAAAAATTAAAAATTGAACTGTCATTTGACCCAGTGATACCTCTTCTAGGAATATATTGTAAGAAACCCAAAACACCAATCAGAAAAATAAGTATGCATCCCTATATTTATAGCAGCACAATTTACAATAGCTAAGATCTGTAAATAGCCCAAGTGCCCATCAGTAAATGAGTGTATAAAAAAGCTGTGGTACATTTACACTATGGAATACTATGCAGCAGTAAAAAAAAAAATAGGGATCTCTTACCCTTTGAGACAGCATGGAGGGGCCTGGAAAGCATTATGTTAAGTGAAATAAGCCAGTTATAGAAAGACAAGTATCACATAATCTCACTCATATGTGATATCTAATGAACAAAATAAACTGATGAACAAAATAGATCCAGAGACATGGAAACGTGGAACAGACTGACGAATTTCAGAGAGAAGGTGGGGTGGGGTGGGGTGGGGAGAGATTTACTGAGAACTTATATACCTATATGGACACAGACAATAGAGTGGTTAAGGCCTAGAGGGGCAGGTGTGGGGTGGAGGTTATCAATAAAAAAAAAAAAAAAAACCCAAAAGGAACATCTATAATACTTTCAATAATAAAGATAAATGAAAAATTATAAATGCTTTCTAGTAAAAATAAATATATAATCATAAAAGCATAATATGCTAATTAGATCTGGACGACCTTCCAGACGAAGCCAGGGCTGTGAGGAAAGCCCGGGTCCCGGGTGCCAGAGAGAAGCCTGGGTCCTGGATGCCAGAGGGAAGCCAGTGCTGGCAGCCGGGGGACGCAGGGCCTACTCTTGCACAAATCTTGTGCATCAGGTCTCTAGTAAAATATAAGCATGCGAAAAGTATTCATTCCAACTGAAAAAAGTATCACTTTCCAGAATGTGAATTGGGAATTTATTGTTCAAAACTTTCCATTACTTAGACTGTTTACCACAATAAATATTAAATAACATGAGATGGAAGTGACAAAATTGATTTTTGATAAGCACACTGTTTATAAAAAAGTATCTTCTGATAAAATTGATGTGAAACCTAAAACATCTTGAAAATGAACTACATTATTTCAAGTAGCTAAGAGCAAAACTGAGACATCTGCCAGGGAATCAGCAAAAGATAGAATGACAAGATCAACAGCAGCTGAATGCCTGCAAGTTGTAAAACATTTTATGACATGATCGAGATGTTATTTTTCTTTTTTCAGTAAAAGATTGAAGGTGATTCTAGCACAGTAAGCTATTTCTGGCAGGTAGAGAATGGTTCTCAGTTTTGATTATCAGAGTGAGAGATTGCATACCTGTAATGGGATCTTCAAAAACGAAATGAACCACTATTTATTTATTTATTTATTTATTTATTTATTAAAATCAGACCTGCATTAATGGAGAATGTAGAATAACAAATTTGGGACAGTGAAGGGAGTCTTGCAAATAATACCCAATGGGAAGGTGAAAAAATGAACATCAAACTGAGTTTTAGACCATCTCATCCTATTCAATATCCCTTAACCTGCTCTTTGTAATATAAATCATATCTTTAAAAAGTTCTTAGATTTCTCACTGTGGTCTGCTTTTAGATTCTAGAAAAGTAACCACAGTCAAGTTATTCTGAACATACAGGGGGCAGATAACTATAATCCCCTTAGATACCCCAGACCTGAAAAATTTTCTTGGGTACTAGAATAAAGAGAAAATGAAAATACAAAATTGTCTGCCCAATTCATTCCTCAGCAAAATGACACCACTACATAAAATATCACAATGCTGTTTCTAATTAAAAAAAAGAGAGAGAGATCATTAGGAATTAAAATATGAAAAATACTAACTGATAACATATTTCTGCCAAAACTGACTTTGTCTCCAAACTTTACTTTGTAAAGACTTGGCACCTTATCTTGCCACCATAAACCCACTGAAGCTGCTCCTATATGCTAGCTCCTTCTAAATCTTCTGCTTTATATTTAGACACTAGTGGCCCGGTACATGAATTCATGCACATTGAAAAGAAATTAATTACAAGAAATATTTTAATATCACTATTTGCCTTTTCTCTATAATAGAAGTGTTAGAGATGAAAGAAAATTAATAAAATGTACATAAAAATAATAAATAAATAAATAAATAATAACAATGAATATTTTCCATACTGTCAGAGTCTTCATTTATCATTAATTTTTAAAAATATGCCAGGTGGTCTGGAAAATTTATATCATTTGGACAAACCTTACCTTTGCTGCAACATCGAGTAAATTTTCTATCAGATGGTTTTTCATCAGAGAAATTTAGTGATAGGCAAAATTGGCATGTAGCAGTCATTCCACCACAACTATGTTGGATAATTGCATCCTCATTTACTTAATTTTCACTGTGAAGGCAGTTCCTACCATTATTGGTAGTACTTGTCGATGATTGTATTTCAGACATATTCTGTTGACGACACTGCTTTCTTTCGGCTACAGCGGTATGTTGTGCCAATAGTTGGTCTTCAGACATATTCTGTAGATGACTCTGGCTTCTTTAGGCTGCAGGGGTACAATCACAGCCGGCTGGCCAGGGAGGGACCATGGGAGACTGGCCTACCTTGAAGGGACCGCAGGAGGGTTTCAGGGCATGTCTGGCCCAGTCTCACCCTGGCAGCTCCAGCTCACGTCCCCAGCCTCACAGCCTCACAGCCCCACCTGGCACCCTGCGTTGGCCTGTCTCTGGCTACTCACCACCATCCTGCTGTGGTCCAGCTCTCCTCAGGCCCCACTGGGGCTGGCAGCGCCTCCACTGCCGCCCGCTGCCAGTGCTGCATCGCCCCCTGGTGGTCAGCACATGTTATAGCGAGCAATCAAACTCCCAGTCTATTAGTTGAACCCCGAGAGAACACTTAGCATATAGATAATTTATATCTTAGAAATAATAAAGATAAATGAAAAATTATAAATGCTTTCTAGATGATAGATAGATAGATAGATAGATAGATGATAGATAGATAGATAGATAGATAGATAGATAGATAGATAGATAGGTTAGAGCGGGTTGAATGGTTATAGTCATTTTTTTGATTAGTCTGTCTCAATGTTCTGGGTTTACTCATTCTAAGTCTTTTCCATAAACATTGGCTGAGATACATACTTCATTATGTGAGGGAAGCCACCGCCTTCCCAATGCTGTCATAAAAATGCACCAAGGAGTGGGGAAGGCCGGTGGACCTTGGGCGTTAGCAGGGCTGACGCTAAGCACCATTGTTCATGTTGAGATAGCGGTGGCTTGAAGCAATTTCCTGACCTAATAGCCTCAAAGTAAATGTTTACTGGACCTTACTGATCTTTGCTGATCTTTCTTGACCTTAGAGACAGTCTGTCTGCTACCTGTTTGCCGTGCTTTACTGAGGGCACGATGTGTATCTACAACCGAATTAAAAGCAGATAAGGCCAGGTGTCGGTGTGCCTCTTCAAGCAAGAAGGTCTCCACCTGGCCCCTCATGCCTTCTACATTCATATTTCTGGTATAGCATTTTCATTTGTGCGCCGGCCCCTCCTTTAGATCCTGAACCCCGCCGCGAAGGTTGCGGCAACTATGTGCTTGCTGTCTTTCTAAAAGGCCAGCTTTTAAATGTAGCCTTCATGGTGGATACATAACCCATCAGGTACGAGTTGCATCATGGGAGTTCTGGACCCATAGCATGCTTTATAGCAGAAGGGTGTCCATGTACATGAATAACGATGTCTCTGGTTCCTAAGACTGTCTCAAGCAGCTTATACTTACTCTCCCATCCACTGATGAATTGTTTAAATCAATTCATGATGTCTCTATTCTTAGTCTTTTGTCTGAAGGAGTAGGAGTATTCAGTATTCCTCAGAGTGCCCTGCAATGGATTAATTTATTTTGGTTATAAATTATTGCATATCTTAAGAGTAGAAGGAAACTACACTGGGGAATAGGGGAGGCTAGGGGACTGTCTAGGGCGGGGGAAAAAAATGGACACATATGTAATACCCTTTGTAATAAAAAATAAAATTAAAAAAAAATAAATAAAATTAAATTAAAAAAAAAGAGTAGAAGGAAACTGATAAATATTTTGTATTCATAAGATACCAACATAAATTAAACTTAATTCTGAATATGAACAACAAAAGTGCTAAAAGTTAAAGAGAGTTAAAACATATATCCCTCAGATTTTTTTCACAATTTTAACCATATTTTATAGCCTAGCACATAATGTTTTCAGTGAAAGCTGAATAAATATTGAAAAAAATATTGTCATGTTACAACTCAGTATGTCAATTTAAGCAATTGTTGGGCAAATAGAAAGATAATGCTGAATAGGAGATATCTAAGACTCTTAGATATCTCAATCGCATTCTGAGACCAGAAATTGGATACCAAGTAGTATATTTGAATATTTGAGAGACGACCCCAGGATGTTTGATAAGAATGTGCTAGCAGTCCTAGCCGGCTTGGCTCAGTGGATAGAGTGTTGGCTTGAGGACCAAAGGGTCTGGGGTTCCATTTTGGTCAAGACCATGTACCCTGGTTGCAGGCTCCGGCCGGCCTAGGCCCTGGTTGGGGCTCCTGCAGGAGGCAGCCAATCAATGTTTCTCTGTCTTTCTCTATCCCTTCCACTGTCCCTAATATTAATGGGAAAGTATCCTCAGGTGAGGATTAACAAAAACAAACAAACAAGAAAAGAATGTGCTAGCATAAAACAAGAAGAGGAAAGCTCATTAGGGTATGTTACTGAACTATTAATCCCTATAGTCTATGGGGGCAAATCTTAGTATGTGTAGGACATACTTTAAAACTTCCCACATGTGGTGAGGAAATGGGTATTTATTTACTACTTCCATTTGGTTAAGATAAGCTTCTAGAGCAGCGGTCACCAAACTTTTTCAGTACAGGGCCAGAAAGTCAATACCTCAGCTTTGCAGGCCATATGGCAGACTATGCAACACTGACACTGAAACACAAAAGCAGCTATAGAAAACCTTTCAACAAATGTTGTGGCTGCCTTTCTTTCATTTATAAGCACAGGTGGTGAGCTGAATTGGGCTTGACAATAACAATTTGCCAACTCTTTTCTAGACCATCCATTTCCCTGCCCAGCACAGCTGAAGATGATCTTGTAGCTGGAGAATGTCCTCAGGCAGAGCTGCAGAAGCACAGGCTGCTATGAAAATACCTGTAAGTGACCACTTGGGAAGGTCAGGGAGTGTAAGTGATAAGCAGATAAAATTACAAAATGTGAAGTCAGTAAAAGTTTTTAAAAGAAAGCTATAAAACTATGTTGCATTAAAAAAGATAACATTTAAAATATTATGTCAGAAATATCTCAAAATTGTTTTTAAGTAGTAAATCTAAATTGTAAGGAAAGAAAGGATAGACTTTAAATCCTTTTTTATCTCTAATGATTCAGTTATTCAGATCCCAAATCAGATTAGTTGTGTTTGGTATGTATAATCATATGAATTCCAGGTAAGAAAAGAATGTTTCCAAAACAGATAACATCTAAAATATTACGTCAGAAATATCTCAAAATTGTTTTTAAGTCGTAAATCTAAATTGTAAGTAAAGAAAGGATAGACTTTAAATCCTTTTTTATCTCTAATGATTCAGTTATTCAGATCCCAAATCAGATTAGTTGTGTTTGGTATGTATAATCATATGAATTCCAGGTAAGAAAAGAATGTTTCCAAAATCAAAACAAGAAAGAAAGCAAAACTGCTATGACCTGCTTCTCTGTCCTATATCTATACCAAATGCAATTGCAAAGATCACATACTGTAATTAGCTCTTAGGATTGGCAATAATAACACATTCTTCCTTGCAAGTAACAAACTTTCAATAAATGTGGTCTTTCTTAAAATTTTGTTTGAGATAAAATTGATAGTGGAGATAGAGGAAAGATGCTTGAGAGCCAACAACATTAGCTTATCCACCCTCTAATTTAAACACCCATGACCATGTGGAAAGTTGAAAGTACAAAACACTAATTTAAGAAACAAAATCATAACTTTCATAATACTGACTAAATAAAGTATGAATGTTTTACTGTCTAAAACTTAATATTCATGTTTCAGATATTTCACAAAATATTGCTTAAAAATGAGGTGGCACACATATATGTCAGGTCAACCAAATAAAGATAAGTTCAAAAGACATAATTAGGAAAATTTCAAGACATAAATCAGCAGTTATTTTTATTTTGTTATTTTCTAATTTGATTTTCAGTTTGACTGCACCTAAAGAACTTTGACTCTAACTATATCTGTACTAGATATAATTTAAAAATAAATGAAAGAGCAACCAAAAAAGTTCATAAGGTAATAGCATTTCTACAGTGGTTTCATAAGACTGTAATCAAGTTCACTCATAAGGAACAAGGTTATTGCCTCATAAAACAGCCCAGTGGAGCTACAACAAGACTTGCCAAAAAATATGTGCAATAACTATGAACATAAACATGTAAGTGTATTGGATTTTTCATTTTTTTGCCACATTCAGGGATAATAGAAACAATATAAGTGTAAGGTTAAAAACCTGCAAAAAAGCAAGGAATCAGACCAACTTAAAAGTATAGTCTAGTATCTTAATTTATAATGTTATTGAGAATAAATATCTCAATAGAGAAAAAAATATCTGTGCTCAAAACATGTTTTCAAATAAACAGTTAAATAAAACACTCAATTGTGAGATTGGTAAGGGACAAGGATGTTAGCATCATCAATATGCTATGCAAGTCCAGTATGAAAGGAAAAGAATTGTACCGGATTGTGCAGACTTTGTCTCTGTACATCTCCATCTTTGATTTCTGTTTACTAGTAAATGGAAAAGCAAGAGAGAGATTGTGAAGGAGATGGTGTGCCTGTAATAAATAGGCTTTCTAGGATAGGCTCAGGGATTTATTAATAATGTACTCACGGTATTTTGGGGCTGGAAATACGCAAGAATTTATTTGCTTCTCTTTGATCATGACTATAAATTTTGTGTTTGTTTTTTTTTCTTTGTTCTCTTAGGAAAAAATGATGCCATGTCAGACACAAATGGGTCCTTGCATCTGTAATTTGCTGTTATTTACATATAGGGTGTCCCCAAAAATGTATACACACTTTGATTATAAAGTCAGTGTTTATTAGCATATAGTTCATTTTCAAAATGTAAAAGAATGTACAGAAATGAATATTTTATTTTGTCAATGCCTGTTTTCAAACTGATGACCATTCTGGTCTAGGCAATGCTGATAGCATGAAGCAATGGAATCATAAACATCAAGAATCATTATGTTTGGTATTTGTGTGCCCTCAATTCATCAACTATGGCTGTTTTTTTACCGTAAACTTTATCTTTTAGGTATTCCCATAAAAGAGTCTACTGGATAAATTTTTGCTCAAATCTTTCTCTGGCTTCTCCCACTATTTTAAATCAGTGAAACCTGAAAAGGAGTGAAAATTAAGTGAGTTATCATTTGTTAAAGTGTGTATACATTTTTGTTGGCCCCACAAAAATAATGTATATATACTTTGAATAATGTATATATACTTTGAATAATTATTACTTCAACTGTTTTTTCAAACTCCAGTAGCATTTTAGGATGAACTTCCTTTATCCAAAGCTTAGTCTAGCTGAAAGGAAATAAGCATCATTTGAACTGCCAGCTGTTAACTTATCTGTATACATGTCTTTTTGGGACACCCTGTATATGTTATAAAAGATACAGAAGGAAGAAAAGCTAATGTGGAAGGTTAGGATGATCAACTTAGTAGTTGTTCTTTCTTCCAAAGATATCTAATTATGGAAGGCACAATTCTAAACTGACCCCAATAAACCTTCCCCCTGAGTATGAATCGACTATTGAATAGATGTAATATCACACTCATGATTTACAATCAGCTGGCTTTGAGATAGCGGAAAAGAGGTTGTCCTGGTGGCCCTCACCTAATCAGATGAGTCTTTAAAGGGAGGAGGAGCATCAGCCTCCCGGCCTGAAAGGACAAGGACACTGTGCTGTTGTGAGCTGGGGGCTGTGAGAAGAGGCCTCTAGGAGCTGAGATTGCCCCCTGGCTGACAGCCAGACAGAAAACCAGGGACTTCAGTGAGTATAACCTCAACACCTGAATTTTCCCAATTACCTAAAAGATCTAAGAAGAAAGAACCTTAAATTCCAGGTGGCAATGCCACATGGCTGACACTTTGATTTTTACCATGAGAGACCTGAGCAGAGAACTCAAGTTACCCATTCATTCTGAGATTCTTGACCCAAGAAACTGTGAAATAACAAGTCTGTGTTGTTTTAAGCCACTAAGTTCATAGTAATTTGTTAAGCTATAACAGAAAAGGGCTACATAAACCAAGAGCTGAATCACTAGTAACCATTTCTCCAGAACACTTTTTTGGAGTAATTTTTAGCCATATATAAATATATATAAAATATGTATTTTATCCTATATAGTAAAGAGGTAATATGCAAATTGACCCTCATCCCCTTGAGTCACAAGATGGCCACTCCCACATTGTCACAAGATGGCTGGCAGGCAGAAGTGGTTAGGAGCAACCAGGCAGGTAGGCAGGTGAGTGGTTAGGAGCCAGCAGTCCCGGATTGTTAGAGGGATGTCCGACTGCTGGTTCAGTCCTAAACCAGCAGTTGGACATCCCCCAGGTTTCCCAGATTAGAGATAGTGCAGGCTGGGCTGAGGGACATCCCCCCCAATGCACAAATTTTGTGTACCAGGCCTCTAGTATATATGTATAATTTTATATATCTATAAAATGAAATTATATATGTTTACATATATATTTATTTACATTTACATTTAAAATAGTCTCAAGATCTATCTATGTTTTGTCCTGTATATGAATGCTTTCTAGGTCTGAAAAAATGAGTAAGAAATTTCAATACACTGATGCCCTCCAATTAATATCCCAGATATCTTTGCTTTCAGTAGATCATTAAAAATTCTATTTGCTCTTTCATTTAAAAAAAATCAAATTTATGTGATGACATTGGTTAATGACATATAAGTGTTAAGTATAGAATTCTATAACATGTCATCTGCATATTACATTGTGTGCTCACCCAGTCTAGTCTTCTGTCTTCATTTTTTTTAAAAAATGTATCTTTATTGCTGAAAGTCTCCCTCTTTCTTCTATTGACACCTCCATCCCACTCTTACAACTCC
>NW_006294243.1:1619723-1631607 GCF_000327345.1 Myotis davidii
TTTCCCACCCTGCCTCCCTCCTTTTCTCTGAGATTTGTCAGTCTTTGTCAGTCTGTTTCATACTTCCATGACTCTGGGTCTATTTTATTTGTCAGTTTATTTTGCTTATTATATTCAACATATAAGTGAGACATGTGATACTTGTCTTTCTCTGACTGGCTTATTTTGCTTAGTATAATACTCCCAGGTCCTTACAAGTTGCCCTATATGTTCGACCCCCTTCACCCTCTTCATCCCCAAACCTCACAGCCCTTCCCCTCTGGTAATCACCATATTGTTATCTATATCTATGAGTTTGTTTGTTTGTTTGTTGCCTTTTGTTTCAAATCCCATATATGAGTGAAGTCATATGGTTCTTCTCTTCTTCCATCTGACTTATTTCACTTATAATAGCCTCAAATCCCTCCGTGTAGTCTCAAATAGCAGTATTTCAAATTATTATGGCTGAGTACTGTTTCATTGTATATATGTGCCACATATTTAAAAAAATCATCTTTATTGTTGAAAGTATTACAGACGCCCCCTTTGTTTGTTTGTTTTTCCCATTGACCCCCTCCACCCTGCAACTGCCTCTCCCAGGCCTTCACCACTCCATTGGCTGCCTCCATGGGCTATGAACATATGTATATAAATTCCCCAGTTAATCTCTCCCCACCCACTGTTCATTAGATTGCACATATGAGTGAGATCATGTGATACTTACATTTCTTGATTGGCTTATTTCCCTTAGGATAATACTTTCCGGGCCCATCTATGCTGTTGCAAATGGTAAAAGTTTTTCATTTTACATAGCATGTAGTATATTATTGTGTAAATATATCACAGCTTTTTTATCCACTTATCTGCCAATGGGCACTTAGGCTTTTTTCATATCTTAGCTATTATAAATTGCACTGCTATGAACATAGGGGTGCATATATTATTTCTGATTGGTGTTTCGGTTTTCTAAGGATATATTTCTAGAAGTGGAATCACTGGGTCAAATGGAAGTTCCATATATGATTTTTAGAGGACCCTCCATACTATTTTCCACAGTGGCTGCACCAGTCTATCTTACCACCAGCAGTGCATGAGGGTTCCTTTTACTCCACATCCTCGCCAGCACTTTTGTCGTTTGTTGATTTGTTGATGCTAGCCATTCTGACAGGTGTGATGTAATACCACATTGTCATTTTAATTTGCATCTCTCAGATGATTAGCGATTTTGAGCACTTTTTTATATGTCTCTTGTCCTTCTTTATGTCCACTTTGGAGAAGTATCTATTTAGGTCCTTTCCCCATTTTTTAATTGGATAGTTTGTCATCCTTTTGTTAAGTGGCATGAGTTCTTATATATTTTGGAAATTAACCCTTATGCAATGTATCATTGGAAAATACATTTTCTCATGCAGTGGACTCTCTTTTCATTTTGTTGATGGTTTCTTTTGCTGTGCTGAAGCTTTTTATTTTGATGTAGTCCATTTGTTTATATTCTCCTTAGTTTCCTTTGCCTTAGGAGATGTATCAGTGAACATATTGGTATGAGAGATGTCTGAGATTTTTCTGCCTATTGTTTCATCTAAGATTTTTTGTTTGTTTGTTTCATGACTTACATTTAAGTTTTTTTATCCATTTTGAGTTTATTCTTGTGTATTGTGTAAGTTTGTGATCTTGTTTCAATTTTTTTTTTTCTGTTTGTACCAGTCCAGTTTTCCCAACACCATTTATTGAAGGGACTTTTTTACTCCCCTTGACTCCTTTGTCAAATATTAATTGACCATAAAGGCATGGGTTGATTTCTGGGATCTCTTTTCTGTTCCATTGATCTATATGCCTGTCACTATGGAAAACAGTATGGATTTTCCTCAAAAAATTTAGAATGGAATTTCCATTTGAGTATGTTCTTCCACTTGTTTATATCTTCCTCTACCTTTTGTTTCAATGTCTTGTGGTTTTCCAAATACAGGTCTTTTACCTCCTAAGTTTATTCCTAAGTATCTTAACTCTTTTATTGCAAAGTTAAATGGTATCGTTTGTTTAGTTTCTCTTTCTGAGAGTTCATTATTGGTGTATAAAAAGCCCAACGATTTTGGGGTATTAGTTTTGTATTGTCCTACACTGCCAAATTCATTTATTGAATTTAGAAGTTTTTGATGGAGTCTGAGGGCTTTCTATGTACAATATCATGTCATCTGCTAATAATGACAGTTTTACTTCCTCCTTTCTAATTTGGATGCCTTTTATCTTTTCTTCTTATATGATCGCTATGGTTAGAACTTCCAGATCTATGTTGAACAACAGTGGTGAAAGCAGACATCCTTGTCTTGTTCCTGTTCTTAGTGGAAATGGTTTTAGTTTTTGCCCATGGAGTATGATATTGGCTGTAGGTTTGTCATATATGGCCTTTATTATATTGAGGTATCATCTCTCTACTCTTACTTTGCTGAGAGTTTTTATCAAAAAAGGGTGTTGGGTTTTGTTGAATGCTTTTTCTGTTGATATAATCATGTGATTTTGGTCTTTCAATTTGTTTATGGGATGTATCACATTTATCTATTTGCAAATATTGTACTTGCCTTGTATCCCTGGAATAAATTCTACTTTAGCATGGTATATGATCTTTTTAATGTGTTTCTGGATCCAATTTGCTAATATTTTATTGAAGATTTTAGAATTTATATTCATCAGAGATATTGGCCTTAATTCTCTTTTTTTGTAGTGTCTTTCTCTGGTTTTGAAATTAGGTAATGCTGGCCTCATAAAAAGAGTTTGGAAGTGTTCCTTTCTCTTGAGTTTTTTGAAATAGTTTGAGAAAGATAGGTGTCAGGTTTTTTTTGAATGTTTGGCAAAACTCCCCTGTGAAGCCATCTGGACCAGGGCTTTTGTTTGCTTGGATTTTTTTTGTTGTTGTTGTTCAATTTCATCAGTAGTTATTGGCCTATTCAGGTTTCCTGTTTCTTCCTGATTGAGTTTTGGAAGATTGTATTTTTCTAGGAATATGTCCATTTCATCCAAGTTGTCCAGTTTGTTGGAATATAGTCATTCACAGTATTTTTTTTTTTTTTACAATCCTTTGTATTTCTATGGGGTGGGTTGTTATTTCATCTCTTCCATTTCTGATTTTGTTTATTTGGGTCCTCTCTCTTTGTTTCTTGATGAGTATGGCTAAATGTTCATCAATCTTATTTATCCTTTTTAATAACTAGCTCTTGGTTTCATTGGTCTTTTGGATTGCTTGTTTTAGTCTCTATGTCATTTATTTCTGCTCTGATCTTTATTATTTCCTTCCACGTTGGGCTTTTCTTGTTCTCTTTCTAATTCTTTAAATTGTAGGGTTAAATAGCTTATGAAGTTTTTCCTTATTTTTAGAGGTAGGCATGTAGTGTTATGAACTTCCCTCTCAGGACTGCTTTCATTATGTTCCACAAATTTTAGGTTGTATGTTCATTTTCATTTTTTTCAGTATGTTTTTTATTTCTTCTTTAATCTCTTTGATAAGCCATTTAATAACATTTTACTCAAAAACAATAACATGTGTTGAATGTTTTTGAGTGTTTTTATTGTACTTGATTTCTGATTTCATAACATTGTGATCCAAGAAGTTGCTTGATATGATTTCAATCTTCTTGAAATCCTAGAGACTTAGTTTATGTCCTAACATGCGTACCCCATTTTCTTTATCTACTCATCCGTCAAAGGATATTTTCATTGTTTCTTTGTCTTGGCTGGTGTGAATAATGCTGCAGTGAACATAGGATTGCATTTATCTCTACAAATAAATTTTTTCCAATTACTTATTCTGTTTAAGCTTTTAAATAAGTTTTATTGTTTCTCTGCGGACACTATTGGATCTACAAAAGAATTAACTCAGGGTTGAATAAATAGAATTGAAATTTTCACAACTAATGCATAGTCCATCTATTACAATTATAATAAAACTAGAGGCCTGATGCACAGATTCATACATCGGTGGGGTCCCTTAGCCGGGCCTGTGCCTTCTTGCAATCTGGGACCCTGGGGGATGTCAGACTGCCAGTTTCGGCCCAATCCCCACAGACCTGGCCTGCAAGGATCATGCCAAAACTGGCAGTCCGACAGCCTCCAAGGCAGCGCTTCTCAACCTGTGGGTCGTGACCCATTCACAGGGGTCGCCTAAGACCATCGGAAAACACATATATAATTACATATTGTTTTGTGATTAATCACTATGCTTTAATTATGTTCAATTTGTAACAATGAAATTGGGGGTCACCACAACACGAGGAGGTTGTGGCATTAGGAAGGTTGAGAACCACTGCTCCAGGGGATGTAGTGGTATGCAAAGTGGCAGGCGGGCTGGCGCTGCACAACTCCTGCTCATCCCAGCCCAGCTTGCGCCTGCCACCACTGAGAGGATCATGCCAAAACTGACAGTCCGACAGCCTCCAAGGCAGCGGTTCTCAACCTGTGGGTCGTGACCCATTCACAGGGGTCGCCTAAGACCATCGGAAAACACATATATAATTACATATTGTTTTGTGATTAATCACTATGCTTTAATTATGTTCAATTTGTAACAATGAAATTGGGGGTCACCACAACACGAGGAGGTTGTGGCATTAGGAAGGTTGAGAACCACTGCTCCAGGGGATGTAGTGGTATGCAAAGTGGCAGGCGGGCTGGCGCTGCACAACTCCTGCTCATCCCAGCCCAGCTTGCGCCTGCCACCACTGCCTCGGTAGTACAATGCCATGAGTGTTTTAGTGTTTGAAGTGGAAGAGGCTCACGCCACTGCAGCTGTGCTCCCCAGCAGCGAGCCCAGTGTCTGGCACCCATCAGCCAGCTGAGCGGTGCCCCTGCTGTGGGAGCGCACTGACCGCTAGGAGGCAGCTCCTGCGTTGAATGCCTGTCCCTTAGTGACCAGTGCTTGTCATAGAGACTGGCTGTTTGGTCATTTGGTCGCTTAGGCTTTTTTATATATAGATTAGGATAGAGGATTGGGGTAACAGTTATATAACATAATCCAAAGGGGAAAAAATATATATATTCTGAACCCTTATTTCTAATAATAAACCTGATAATGGACCTTCACAGACATTTTCATTTCTGAAATTCAAAGAATATATATTTATTGATTTAAGAGAAGAAAGAAGATGGAAAGAGAGATAGAAACATGAAAGATGAGGGGGATCATTGATCGGCTGCCTCCTGCACACCCCGCAATGGGGATCAAGCCTGCAACCCAGGCATATGCCCCGACCAGTAATTGAACTATTACCCTCTGGTTCATAGGTTGATGCTCTACCACTGAGTCATGTTGGCTGGGCTGAAAGGTTTTGATCCAGCTACTATACCAGTGATGGCGAACCTATGACATGTGTGTCAGAGGTGACACGCGAACTCATTTTTTTTTGGTTGATTTTTTCTTTGTAAAAAGGTATTTAAATATATAAAATAAATATCAAAAATATAAGTCTTTGTTTTATTATGGTTGCAAATAAAAAATTTCTATATGCGACACAGCACCAGAGTTACGTTAGAGTTTTTCTAAATGCTGACATGCCATCAAAAGGTTCGCCATCACTGTATTATAGCATATTTTCTAAAATAAAAATACAGATATATAATATTAAGATAAAATTCTTACGTGGAAGAATGAGAGAATAGTCTCCATTCAGTAATTGCACTAATATTTGCTCTTGCTAATCTATAGGGGGCTGTTAGTAGCTCTATAGTGCTGCTATTCACACAGGTGATACATCACAGGAGTGATCTATCTCAGAAACAGGTACTGGAAAGTGACAAGTGACTAAATATGTAACAATCAACTTTCTAAAAGCCTAAAAATAAAATAAGTTTAATATTGGAATCAATAAAATTTAGTACTAGACTGAAAAAAGGAAGCATATTTAGTACTTAACTATATATATTTCTGGGAAAAAGAAACTAAGGCAATCTATATACACAGATTTTATTTATCAGAGTTTAGTTAAATATTAACATGGTTGTTATTTCAGTTACCAAGATTTTTTAACTATGAATATTTGCATAAAATACAAACCTAGCTCTTCATTTTATAAATCACTAAATAATTGATGTACAACATGATCATTGACCAACTACATCGCTTCTTTCAATGTCTGTTGGTGACTGTTCACTGCACGTCTGTTAGGTCACACCCAAATAGCAAAGTATGCATTTGCATGGGGTATTGTTTCCCAGGGATAAACTGTGACATTTTCCAGAAAGAGAAAATTGATAGAGAAAATAAGCCAGCAATGATGAACGTGCAGCAAAGAAATAAAGTGAAATTTAAATTAAATATAAATGAAGTTACAAAAGAAAAGGTTGACAATGGAAATGTTGAACTGATTCTTATCAACATACTTTCAATTTGCAGCCAGAGGAGTTTAGCAAAGGCAAACTTGTTGACATAAATGAGAAAAATGGCTGTGAAAAAAAAAATGTGAACAAGAGGTCCCAGAAGAAGTGACACTGACAAAAAACTTCACATTGAAAAATATTTTAAAATATTGGGCTCATGACATAAAATATATGAAACTGATTCAATCATAGAAAAAACTGTGATAATCTGCCCAAGCATAGAGAAGGGATACACTCAATATCATAAGCTACCTGATAAAAAGACAAGCATAGTCAAACTACTTTGGTAAAATTTCTACAAATAATCACTTTCATTCTCAACATTTCTAGTGTTTTAAACTGCAGTGTAATAATAAGTGTTATTCTTACTGGTTTTTATACATTTAAAGTTGTTAGTATTTTCAAAATTTAAAGATAATAGAACAATTGTATTTTCCATTGATTATTAAAATCACTCTCCACCGTAATTTTCATTGTTTTTTGTATTTTTTAAGCTATTTGATTATGATGTGGCTGCCACTGTGTATTTGTGTCTGTGTGCCAGAGAGAGGGATTATAATTTTAGGGATTTTATTGAGCCTCAAATCTAGAAGTTTAAAATTCTCATCAAAATTTAAAAATTACATCATAATTTCTTCAAATAGTTTTATTTGCATGAATATCTTTATTTTCTTATTCTAATACTTCAATTGCTCATAACTTATGCTGCTGTTTCTGACCCATAAATCACTGAACCTCTGCTAATTTTTTTCTGCTTTTCTCCATTTGTGCTTCAGTTTGGCCAACTTATATATTACTATTTTTAAAACACTGATTTAGTGGGAATTTTGGAGATCCTATCTGCTGTCATACTATTCAGTGAGATTTTTGTTTCTCATATCGCTGTGTACATTTCTAGAATTTCCATTTGTTTTTTGTTTTTCTTCTTATTGTTCATTCTAATAGTAAATCCGAGATCTCCTATTTTTCTCCTTCATTATATCAAGGTTTTCTTTTAAATCTTTGAACATATGTCTAGTAGCCTTTAAAATGACTTTTTTAGTAAATCCATTATTTTTGTTTGTGGTGTATTTTTGTTGGTTTATTCTTACCCCTGGCAGTGGATCATTTTCCAATTTTCTACATTCTTAGCAAAACATTATTATCTATTGTATACTGGGCATTATGAATGCTATCTTGTTGAGAATCTGGATTTCTTTTTTAGATTAATACAGTACTTTGTCTCATTTGAACTGGCAATTGCTTTAGTGAAAGAAAACCTTAGTCTTTTTAAGCCCTTTATTTCTGTTTTGTTCATGTGTATCTAGAGTGGCCTCTACTTTGAGGTTGGATGAGATTTACCCAAACATATAACCTTTATAGGTTGTCTCCTAAGTGCCTGAGTATTTCAATGAGGTCTCTTCAGTCTGACAGGTCAGAACTCACTTTTTTTCCCTCATATCATATGTGGTTCAGTATCTGTTCAGCTTATAGAAACCTAGTAGTTATTTTTTCTCCAGTAGATGCATTTTACCAGGCCATGTAGAATCTCAACCTCTGAATGTAGAGCTTAGTTTTTGACAAACCAAAATACCACCATGAAGACCCCAGAATACCACCATGAAGACCCCAGAGTTCCTTCTCTGCATAGCTCCTGTCACTGAGGTATCCTGCTCCCATCCCCACACCTCAGGAACCCTGATCTCCAGGTTCTATCTGTTCAGCTGGGTAAGACCTCTACACACTGTTCAGCCTTCACTGCCTTTACTGCAGTGAAAAATATGCATCCAGGCAGGCCGGCATCTGGTACCATTTGGAACGAAACTCATTACTCCCAGCTCTCAAGGGTCACAGTCTTGACATACAACATCTAAAGAGTCATTTCCTACATTTCATAATTCATGTTTAAGCTTGTTTTCAGTGGAAAAACCAGTTCAGTGCAAGTTATTCCATCATAGTCAGACAGAAGTTCTTGTGTTGAAATCTATCACATCCTAATATCCATGTGAAACATTTCACCATACTCCACTCTCTTCCTTTGAAATATTAAACAGCTCTGATCCTTGACCAAGCTCCTTATCCTTGACTAAGTTCCTAAGTTACCATATTTTTAGCCCAACACTCATTAGTGAAAGTGAGGTTTTTATTGTTTTTCCAAGAAATGCTTTTCAAACTGGTTTGCTTGCAACAGGGGTATTATGTTCACTTTGTTCAGAAGTTCAACTATTTCTATGTATCCCTTAGAAATATTTTCTTTATGAAAACTTTGACTTCTAAAACATTTGGAGCTACACACATACACACACATACACACAAGGCATGTAAATCTTTTATAGATACTTTATAGCCTACAGAGAATCACATTTTGACATTAAATCTGCAGATTCTAATAATCTGGAAGATACTTAATAAATTAAAAACTTTATGTTGTATATTATATATACATATATAGAATATAAATCTATAAAATATATAATATATGTGTGTATGTACGTACATATACACCTATGTATACATATAAAATATACAATTCACTATTATATATGCTATTTTTTAAACTTTTAATAAAAATTGAAAATATATTGAATTCTATTTTAAGAGACAGAAACAATCAAAAGAATAATAGAACTGTATTTTCCTTTTTGCTTAAGCTAGATAAAAGTAATGAGACTGCTATTTGAACTGTGTTTTATCTAAAGCTTATAGAGCATAGAAGAACAAATGATAGGTGTGGGAATAAGATAATAGTTTGAAACAAATTGGAGCAGAGAGAAATAGATTAGATAATCCCTAGTTTAAAAAACAGATGCCTTTAGTGGTACTTTTCTTAAAAAGTAAACTTCTACCAACAGTTGCATATAATATGTTAAAACATTTAAACAATCTGATTTCTTTTATTAAAATATTTTAAAAGTTATACTATGTAATAAAAGCCTAATATGCAAATTGTCCCCTTGGGTGGTCGTTCAATTGGGAGTTCAATTGCTCTCTATATATGTGCTGACTACCAGAGGGCAGCACAGAACATGGCAGGCGTCAGTGATGTGGTGCTGGAAGTGGGCAGCAGTGGAGGTGCTGCCAGGCCCCAATGGGACTTGATGAGGGCAGAACCACGGTGGGATGGCGGAGCAGGTGAGTGAGCAATGCCAAGTCAAGGTGGGTGTGAGTGGGGGCTCAATCGCTCCACCTCTTGCCTGGTAGCAATCAGCAGTGGTAGCAAGGGGCATGGCCACCACCCAACTCCCAGATGCTGAGGGAGCGTGGCGGGGGGCCCAGCCCTGATCGATCACCCTGCAAGAGAGATTGTGGAGCAGGTGAGGGAGTGGAGCCAGGCCAAGGCGAGGTGCCAGGTGGGGCTGTGGGGCTTCAAACCTGGGGATGCAAGCTGGGCCTGCAAGGCTGGGGCACGAGCTGGGGCCTGATCTTCGCAGGACACCCTGAGGGACCCCACCCTCGAATTCATGCACTGGGCCTCTAGCTGTATAATAATAGCTAATTGGTTCTCCCTCTGCTTTTGACAACAGAAACATAGAACTTGAAATTGTCCCCTTGGGTGGTCGTTCGACTGGGATTTCAATTGCTCTCTATATATGTGCTAACCACCAGAGGGCAGCATGGAATATGGCAGGCGTCAGTGATGTGGTGCTGGCAGTGGGCAGCAGTGGAGGTGCTGCCGGGCCACAATGGGCCTTGATGAGAGCAGAACCACGGTGGGATGGTGGAGCAGGTGAGTGGGCAGTGCCAAGTCAAGGTGGGTGTGAGTGGGGGCTCAATCGCCCCCACCTATTGCCTGGTAGACAGCAATCAGCAGTGGTAGCAAGGGGCATGGCCACCACCCAGCTCCCAGGCACTGAGGGAGCTTGGTGGGGGGCCCAGCCCTGATCAATCACCCTGAAGGAGAGATTGTGGAGCAGGTGAGGGAGTAGAGCCAGGCCAAGGCGAGGGGCCAGGTGGGGCTGTGAGCTTCAAGCCTGGGGACGCAAGCTGGGCCTACGAGGCTGGGGCGCAAGCTGGGGCCTCATCTTCGCAGGACACCCTGAGGGACCCTACCCTACAATTCATGCACTGAGCCTCTAGCTGTATAATAATAGCTAATTGGTCCTCCCTCTGCTTTTGACAACAGAAACATAGAACTACTGTCAAGTATTCCTTTATCGGTTTTTTAAATACTGATAAAGGAATATTTATGGGTATAATCAGTTATCAGCTACTCCACATGACATGATCAAACTAAAACCTCTTGAATAGGGACTTGATGGTAGGGTCAGGGGTATAGGTGTGACTTAGATGGTACAGTCCACTGCACACCTAGGCTCTATGGTATAGCCCATTGCTCCTGGGCTACAAGCATGTATAAAACAACATATGTTTAAATCAAGCACAACAGCAAATGATACAATCAAGAGATTTAGTAAACAAAAGACGTAGGAGGCTGCTGCTGGTATAACATGGCATCGTGAACATGACACGCTGTTTTTTATAAGTAGAAAGAGTACACTCTAAAATAACAAAAAAGGATAACATAATAAATACATAAACCAGTAACATTGTTGTCTATTATCATTATCAAGTACATAATTGTATGAGCTATACATTAAATGACTGGCAGCACATTAGGTTGTTTACACCAGCATCACCACAAACATATGAGTAATTGGTTGTGCTACAACCATTACGATGGCTATGAGGCCACAGAAAATTTTCAGCTACTTTGTAGTCTAATGGATAGCATTCACGTATGTAGGCCGCCTTTGACTAAAATGTCCTTATGTGGCACATAACCGACTCTACTGGTTAAGTTTTTCATATCAAACTTATACATATTGCACTGCCATTATAAATAGAAAGTAAATATCATCCTTAATGAAAATCTGTGTTTTTACTGCAAATTGTTGGAAATGAGTTTCTATAACATTACCTTGTTAAAATGTCAGTACTCTGACAGTTTTTACAGCATTATTGTTGTTTCTTTTGGAGTTGGCAGTCAACAAATCATTATTTTAAGAAATGCCTTTTTAAATACATATACTTTATATAAAACTGTTGAGAAGTGAGTAGGGATGGGATGTCACTGCATGGTTATTGTTCAAATAGCAGAGAATTTGAAATAGTAACAATGACCTGTTATATTCTGTATTTTTTTTATTTGGAAATATATTTGGATCTATAATTCTTTATTTTCTATTTACAGATAACTATCCTATCTAATAATATAGAAACATGGTATTTAACCATAACTTCCTACCCTTCCCATTGGCTAATCAGCAATATATGCAAATTAACTGCCAACCAAGATGGCGGCCGGCAGCCAGGCAGCTAAAGCGAATAGGAGGCTTGCTTGCTCCAGTGATGGAGGAAGCCAAGGTTCCCCTCCTGCCACTGCCAGCCTCTGAGCTGCAGTCTAAGAAAAAATGTTTCAATTATAGAAGCTAAACAACCCCCACATACCTGCTTTCAGCCGGCTGGGGTCTCAGAACTGGAGCCGGCTCTCAGCTCCAGTGATAGCCATAGAAGGTAAATAAATCCCAGAATAAAAAAAAAAAAAAAAAGGCCGGGGGCATCA
>NW_006294243.1:1631915-1633285 GCF_000327345.1 Myotis davidii
ATTGCCATCTTAGGCCCAATCCCCCGGGGAGCGGGCCTAAGCCAGCAGGTGGTCATCCCCTGAGGGGTCCCAGACTGCAAGAGGGCACAGTTCGGGCTGAGGGGTCCCCCTTCCCCCCCTGAGTGCACAAATTTTTATGCACCGGGCCTCTAGTCTACATATATAATAACCAAGCAACTGGAATGCCAGAACTACTGGAATGACCAAGATGACTGGTCACTATGATGTGTGCATTGTGGCTGGCCAAGAGGCTGATCAGGGGGTGGCCCTCCCCAAGCCAGTCCCACTCCCAATTAGTCCCTCCACCCCAATCAGGGGAGGGGCCAGCTGGCCAACCACCCACAACTCCTTCCACCAACTGGCCTGGACCGATCAGCCCCCATGGATACACAAATTCATGTACCAGGCCTCTAGTCGAAAAATAAAAGCCCAAAATATAATTTCTAGAAACACCTTGATCAATCTGAAAACACAGGCATATATTAGAAGTTAAGAACTTTCTCAAAAAACAAATGAAACTGTAGAAAACATGTCATTCTTTGAAGTTATTGAAATAATTTTATATTGTTTTAGAATTATCAATAAAACTAAGATATATAAATAAATGCTGTATAAATAAAAGATATATAAATGAAAGCTATATAATATATAAATAAAATAGGAGGCCAACATAAATATTCATCATAATGTTATGTAGACAAGAAGGCAATGATTTTTCAAAATTAAACATTTTCTAACTTTTTAATTTTTAAACAATAGATGTTACTAGTATAATAAAGATACAAATTACAAAGTATATGGCTGTCCATGTCATGCACACATATATATATGCACAGGCATATGCACACTTAGAAACATTCTCATGATATCTGAACTTTTGAAGATGTGCAGTTGGTACTCATAATTATATTGGCTATGTTGACTCAACACTGTGGAAGCTGAATATTTTATATTTATAAAAATGCCTAATGCAAATGGCACTGTTCCATGCTGTTAATGAGTATGTAAAAGAAAGAATTGGAAAATGTAAAATATCTCCATAAAGAATGCAGGGACAGGTAATTTATTTGTCCATGAAATAAATCTTTAATTAGTGTTCTGCAATATAACTTCACAAAACATATTTATTCCATTTTTCCTACCAAAAAAACATAGTAAAGAGATCTGCCTTTACCCTTCCAAAAAGATCATGCCCTTATCTCTATATATAAAAGCCTAAGCAACTGGCTGACAGGACAGTAGCTATGACACTCACTGACCACAAGGGGGCAGAAACTCACCACAGACATGGAAACATGGAACAGACTGATGAATCTCAGAGGGAAGTGGGGAGGGTGGGAAGAGATTAATCAAATATCTTATATGCATAC
>NW_006294243.1:1634577-1635210 GCF_000327345.1 Myotis davidii
GATGATGTGAGCACAAGAGATAGGCTGGCAAAATGTCTAGTTTTGCCTAATATCAAGCACTTCACTATACAAAAATATACTCTTTAATACATGTGAGCATATAAGATGAAGAGCACACAGTTCAAGAAGTGGCACTTATGTCCTTCATTATGAAGATACTGATTTTATCCCAGTGAAAAGCCCAAACAAGAAATTTCTATACCAGGTTAGTTATTTGACTTATTTGGGGAACTTATTGCTTAATTTCATCCACTTCTGTTTCTAAACTAATGCAGCCTCTCCTCCTCTTTCATATTTCTCTATTATCCTTGCCTCCCAATTGGTTGCACATCTTCCTCTAAGATAAGGAATTCCAAATGGAACCAGAAACATACTAGTAAATGTTAGTTTGATCTACTCACAATAAAATTCTTCTTCCTATAGTTATCCATTGATTATAGTTTACTTTATTATTGCCTTGAGGATAATCTTCCTTATTTTTGTCCCTGTAATGAAGGTCAGATATAGGTATCAGTGTAGCACTTACTTGAGTAGATAGCAATAATGGCGTTATTTAAGTGAAAGATTGCAGATATTTCAATAATATAATATTAATTATATACATATGTAGATGATCTGTTTCCAATATTATTT
>NW_006294243.1:1635450-1650519 GCF_000327345.1 Myotis davidii
CAGGAGCCCCAGGTTGCAGGCTCGATCCCCAGGGTGGGGCATGCAGGAGGCAACCGATCAGTGATTCTCTTTCATTACTGATGTTTCTATCTCTCTCTCTCTGCTTTCCTCTCTGAAATCAATAAAAATATCTATATTTAAAAGCCTAAGCGACCATTCAACTGTTCAACCAGTAGCTATGATGCGCTCTGACCACTAGGGGGCAGATGAACTCACCACAGACATGGAAACATGGAACAGACTGATGAATCTCAGAGGGAAGTGGGGAGGGTGGGAAGAGATTAATCAAATATCTTATATGCATACTTGAGGTCTGGTGCATGGATTCATGCATGGGTGGGGTCCCTCAACCTGGCCTGCGGGGATCAGGCTGAAACTGGCTCTCTGACATCCCTTGATGGGCCCTGGATTATTAGAGGGTGCAGGCTAGGCCAAGGGACCCTAGTATAATGATAAAACTACATATTAAGAAAATATTCAGATATATTACAGACAAAAATTCTGATACACATACAAAGCTCATCATAATAATCTTATTACTAAACATGCATTTTAGGCTGCTTTTTTTCCTAAAACTTGAGAAATAGGAGGCCAACATAATCAGAGCAAATACAATCATTATCTTATATGCCACATCACAATTAAGGACAAGACAGAGAGAGAATGTAAAAGGGAGAGAGAGAAGTTGAAAGTGGAGGAGATACAAAGTTATAAGTTAAATTCAAATAAGGTAGATATACCTGACAGAGAAAGAAGTGAATTGACATTTTTTGAAATGAGACAGTCAATAGAGGTTGTGTCCCCCCAAAAAAGTATATTTCAAAAGGTTAGTAAGACCTAGTTATGTATAATCTAGAAGCAGAGACAGCAGAGGAGCAGCTGGCATCAGTAGTTGTGGAAATAAAGTAGCAGGACCCATTTGTGGCTTAGATACTGAAACTGGACTTTCAAGATAGGTTTTTAATTTCAGTCAGGGCTTGCAGGAAGATTGTCAAGTAGCCTGATTTGGGGGTGGTAAAAATATGGGGATTAAGTCAGACAATCATAGAAGTTAAGCGATTCCCATTGGAGTAGAACTCAAACTCTCAGATGTGCAGTGTTCAAACACTGGTTTTGACTGCAGGACCTTCAGCAATTCTGAGGTGAATCACAAGTAATTTGTTCCTGATAGAAAAACATACATATATACTATCAATGAAAAATAGTTTTGAGCTTATTGATATAAAAATGTCAGTCTTTCCTACTCTCATTGAAATATACTTTTTGGAATGAGAGAAATAGGATTGAAGTTGGTTCGAGCAACCAGAAATGCTTATGGCAAGTGACACACAAGTGAATCATTTCTGAGTTGTAAAATGAAGCAGAAAAAAGGGGTTTAAAGAACAGAAGAAGTCAAAGGACTTATATTAACATCTGGTAACACTCACAGACAGAAGGGGGATGGTAGTTAAAGGGGCCAAATATATGGTGACGAAAGAATATTTGCGATTGGGTGGTAGGCACACAATGCAATATACAGGTGGTGTATCATAGAAATGTATACTTAAAACCAAATGATCTTATTAACCATGTCGCTCCAATAAATTTAATATAAAAATACAACTGGATTCAACAATTTTAAAAAAAGCAAGTTGCTTGGATTAGAAAGGTAAAAAAGAAATAAAGTACAGCTGGAATGTTTAGCCACTTCACTACTCTGAAGTTGTAGCTAGAAAGGTATGGCAATGTGTTCCTGGCCATATAGCCTGAAAACTTTAGTTTCCTCATCTGTAAAATGGAAGTAGCATTTTTTTTAAATCATGTGTTCATTTGAGCACAAGAGATAGGCTGGCAAAATGTCTAGTTTTGCCTAATATCAAGCACTTCACTATACAAAAATATACTTTAATACAAATGTGAGCATATAAGATGAAGAGCACACAGTTCAAGAAGTGGCACTTATGTCCTTCATTATGAAGATACTGATTTTATCCCAGTGAAAAGCCCAAACAAGAAATTTCTATACCAGGTTAGTTATTTGACTTATTTGGGGAACTTATTGCTTAATTTCATCCACTTCTGTTTCTAAACTAATGCAGCCTCTCCTCCTCTTTCATATTTCTCTATTATCCTTGCCTCCCAATTGGTTGCACATCTTCCTCTAAGATAAGGAATTCCAAATGGAACTAGAAACATACTAGAAAATGTTAGTTTGATCCACTCACAATAAAATTCTTCTTCCTATAGTTATCCATTGATTATAGTTTACTTTATTATTGCCTTGAGGATAATCTTCCTTATTTTTGTCCCTGTAATGAAGGTCAGATATAGGTATCAGTGTAGCACTTACTTGAGTAGATAGCAATAATGGCGTTATTTAAGTGAAAGATTGCAGATATTTCAATAATATAATATTAATTATATACATATGTAGATGATCTGTTTCCAATATTATTTGTAAGGCTATTATTTAGGCATTTACTGATAAATTTACAGGTTTGTTTCTTGGATATGGGTTGTGGTAAGAAAATCATAGCTTTGAAATAAATTATTTTTATATAATTTGAAAGAAAATGTTTTGCTGTGTTTTGATGATTAATTTCAAATAGCATAAATTCTTTAATATAGCTACTGTTGAAATTTATGAACTAAGGAATTAATCAGGTGAGTTCCCTAAGACTGATTTTATAAATAACTTCTATAATGGATAATTCAACAGCAGACAGCAACTAAAGTATAGTGCGATAATAGAGTTTTTATTTAAATTGCTCTCATTATTTTTTAGTCTTAATTTTAGTTGAACAGAATGCAAGGCCAGATAAAAATACAATAAAGAATTTCTTTAAATAGAAAAGCATTTCCCCTAATTCAGAGTTTTAGAACTAGAAAGAATGACTTACTGTAATGAATTGTAGCTCAGAGGTAAAGTGACATACTCCAGATTATACCTATTTAATTGCTTTAGAAAGATTAAAACCAGAGATTTCCTCAGTTTCAGTCCCATAGTCTTCTCTTTATTTACCAACATGACCCTTAAACTACAAACATGATTTTATGTAGGATGACAGTACAGATCCTTCACTATTGATACATTTGAAACACCAGTGATTCTATAAGAATCACTTATACAAATTTAAATTCTGTTGGCAATAGGATTATATGAACAAGCTAATTTTTTTTTAGGATTTCATAGTTTTTGTTTTGTTACTTGTGATGGGAGATTATATTAATTTTGTAAGACTTCTATATCTAAATATCAAAGAAAGAAATGTATACTATCAGTCTAACCATGTGAGTAAACAGTAAAATGTACGAATGAGTTATTTTATTCTGTATCTGATTCTCTCTCTCCCTCCCTCTCTCTAGTCATCTGTCTATCCTAGTAATTTAAAGTTATTTAGTTTGAGAGAAGTTGATTTGCATTCATCATTAATTCATCACTAGTGCACAATGCACACAGGCTATTGTATATTTGCTAGAGGTGACGGTGACTGTTTGTTTTCCTAAAGAAGTGTGTTATCAGGGCTCTAAGGTTCTTATAAGCTTTTCAAAACACCTTTTTTCTCACAAGTTTGGAGTACTTTATCAATATTTATTCATTAATATTCACATCATTCTTGAGAAGAAGAAAATAGGCATTACCACTGCTCTACAGGTAGAACAACAAATGATAGTCAAGTCAACTGCCTTGTCTCAGGTTTATGGTAAGGAAGTCATAAAGGTGAGCATATCTATAGGTACAAAGAGACCTCATGCACATAACCTCAGCTAAATCTCCCTGCTCTAAGCTTCCCCAACTTCTTTGATAAAAGTCATGGGAGCTCTTATTGAAATATTCATCTTCCACAAACACATTGCCAGGGAGGTTGGGAGGAAACCCACAGATTAAATACTTAAAAGATATGTAAACTAAGTGAATTACATGATTTTTGTTTGAATTGTGACTCAAACTATAAAATGCACTTATGAAATAAAAGAAAATTTGAACAATTACTATATAAATTACATTTAGTAAATGTTGGTGGATTTTTATGTGTAGTAATGTTATTATATTACAAGAAGAATGTTAGTTTATGAGATATATTATGAAATATATATAGATATACTGACATGAGGTCTGGAATTTGCTCCCAAGTCATTCAGGGCTGGGAAGAACATGATATATTAAACATTATCTTGTTTCATCAGAATCAAAAATTTAAGCATGGTAGTTAGTTATACTAACCATTCTATTTTTTATGTTCACAATTCCCTGTTAAGAATCTTGTTTAAAGTTTTTTACAAGGGGAAACATCTCCACCTGATGAAATTCTGGTTGAGTAGTTTGTTGTGGCGCTCAAGTATCTTTGGCTTTAACAGGCTCCCAGCTGATTCTGAGAATGAGAAAATTCTTGGAAACACTGACCTTGGTGACTCCTTCTCAGACTTCAGGAGACTGATCCGTAAAGCCAAACATTTTAGCGCCTATAATTCATTTACATGTGACTTTTTTGTGCAGGACTTTGGGTAACACTCTATTATATATATAAATATGTAAAGTTTTCTTTTAAAAGCAAATACTTTGATTCATTATTCTCAAAGTAACAGAATCCATTATTTTAGTAAAAACTACCCTTGAGTTGCGTGGGCTATACAGATCTATCAGCAGATTTTACTGAAACTAAAAGGAGCAAATATCAGGTCAAGATAATTCTGCTATGACACAAACTAGTGTCAAAATCAGACAAGAATGCATGCTTTTCTTGAATAAAGTTTTAATAGTTACTTAAGGAATAGAAAAATAATTTGAAGTAAAAGTCTGCCTTCGCCTTTTCAAAGAACCCTACAACTATTTATGCAAATCTGACATCAATGATGAGAAATAACATTTTCCTTTTTTTTAAGAAAAGAGTCACTAATATTTGCAAAATAGTAACACTATCATATTGCTGATTGAATGCAATTTAACTCAGTTTTCCATGAACTCTTAGGAGTTGACATTAACAGATTGAATTAGCATTAACTGTTACTCATTTGGTAACAAAATTAGGCCTCAAGAGGAATAATTGGAGGATAATAATCTAGAAATGATACAGCTATTTAATTTTTTTATTCTAGGATTTTTAGAGAAAACTTTCAAATAAATTTCATCAACATTCCCCAGTGAATTTTATGACACATTTGTACTTTAACTTTTTTACAATGTGCTTTGAATTTAGATACTGGTTTAAAATCCATAGAAATATCACATTTTATTAGCAAACTTGACTTTAAAATTTATTAAAATGCAGTTATTAATAAGAGGCTAATATACTCAGTAGTCAACACCTACTTCTGCTAGTTAGTTAAATTTAACTGGGAGCAATTATATTATTTTCACTTATAAAACATTATTCCCAGGCTTTTGGGGGCACTTAGAGACACTAACTATAATATCTGTGTATATGTACATATAGTCTTATATCAGTGTAGAATTCATTCATATAAAAATGTATTTCTCCATGAAAATGCATATTGATTGTTACTTTAATTATTTAATTGTGCATCTACAGAATAGGCTTGCATCAA
Organism: Myotis davidii; assembly: GCF_000327345.1. Classification (NCBI taxonomy): domain Eukaryota; kingdom Metazoa; phylum Chordata; class Mammalia; order Chiroptera; family Vespertilionidae; genus Myotis; species Myotis davidii. Next base: position 1,640,977 of record NW_006294243.1, read on the forward strand.
ATGCAAGGAAGATTATTTCTAGGTTTTCCCATTCATTGGCCTAATTCTCAATCCCCACTTCCTACTTTTTAATCAATTAGAACTCAGCATAGTAGGTAAACTAGGAGTAGATGGAGAAGGGCTGCGATAGAGCTTTCTATATTTCTGAAGCCATCAGCATGAAAAACTGTTGTAGTGTAATTCAAAGGCATTTTTAAGAAATTTAGGTAAGCCTTTAAAAACTTGTTTTTGCCTACTAGGGATTATTTAAAGCTCTTCATATCTACCATTTATGTTCTTTGGCAGGGAAAATTTCTGAACATATATGGATTCTTTTGCTCAAATTTATAAAGCTGTTTGTTTCACAAAAGATATCTGTGATGACTCAGAAGTGAGTAAATGGGGGAGAGTTAACATAGCTGGAAGATTCATAAATCTGGCGTGGAAATACATCTGCAAAAAGAGTTTGGCTAGTTAGAGTGATTGCATCAGTTTGGCCCCTATTTCTTCTTCAGAGATAGTAAAACAAATTGTAGTATTTGCTTCCATCTTAGTCTTCCCAGGCTGCTGTGACAAAATACCACAGACCTGGTAACTTAAACAAGAGAAATTTATTTCTTTTACAGTTCAGGAGGCTGGAAGTCCCAAATCAGATTACTAGCATGGTCTGGTTCTGGTGACTGACCTCTGGTAGCTTATAGACTACTGCCTCCTCCCTATGTCCTCTCAGGAGGGTGGGAGAGGGAGGGAGAAATCCTTTCTTCCTCTTATAAGGCCACCAATCCTTGCAGATAGAAGCCCATTCTATGACCTCATTTAACCTTACCTCTAAAAGCCCTATCTCCAAATACAGTCACATTACTTCAACCTATGAATTCTGGGAGAACACAATACAGTCCATAACTACTTACCATCCTGTCTTCCCTTGTGAATATTTTATAACTTGGACTATAGATGGTGGTATAAAATTTACAAATGAGAAGTCAAAAAGATCTGGTAGTAAATGCCAACTTCACTATTTAATGGCTGCAGAATTTTAAAGGAATTAAATTTTGTAAACTCAGTTTCCAATCGCGCATGCGGTCCACAGCAAGACTGTGTCTGTCTCTCCTTCTTGCTTTGCTGTGTTCTGTTATTATGGGTTTTATTTTTCTTATTCACTCAATGTATGGGAGTCTTTTAGCCAGTTCTTGTTTTTGTTTTTTGTTTTTCTTTTCTTTCTTTCTTATTTTTTTTTCAGAGGAAATTGTTCCATTTGTAGTTGTAGATTCCAAATGTTCTTGGGAGGAGTTGAGTTCGAAGTTTCTTCATAAACTAAAACTTTTTAAAAAATTTGTATTGATTTCAGAGAGGAAGGGAGAGAGAGATAGAAATATCAATGATGAGAGAGAATCATGGATTGGCTGTCTCCTACATGCCCCACACTGGGGATTGAGCCTGCGACCTAGGCATGTGCTCTGACTGGGAATCAAACTGTGACCTCCTGGTTCATAGGGTTGACACTCAACCACTGAGCCACATCCGCTGGGCTAAACTGAAATTTCAAATGCTTTGATGAATTTTATGAATTTGGCCATTGTCTAAAATTTAGACAACCTGTGGGTCTCGACCCCTGAAAATACACCCTGCATATCAGATATTTACATTACGAGTCATAACAGTAGCAAAATTATAGTTATGAAGTAGCAATGAAAGTAATTTTATGGTTGGAGGTCACCACAACATGAGGAACTGTATTAAAGGGTTGCGGCATTAGGAAGGTTGAGAACCCCTGGATGTAAGTGAATATTATATGAGCATTCCTTCACTCTATAAATCTTATGAATGCCCACTTTGTGCCATTTATTGTTCTCACTGGGAATGCATAAGTGAACAAGAAAACCAAAGCTTCTATTGTCATGAAGTGTTCTGTGAGGAAGGAAACGCACAGTAAACATAAAGAGTGTCACTCAGTAGAGGGAGTTCAGCAGAAAATCACATAAACAGATAACAGTGTGACACGTTTAGATTGGAGAATATCTATTTACCATAAGTATTAAGAATGAGCCAATTTTGCAAAAACTAGGAAACAACGTTTGTCAGGGCCAGCCTGACAGGGTTGAGCCGGGCTGAGGCAGGGAGGTGGGAATTGAGAAAAGAAAGAATAGACAGGAAAGCGGGGTCGGGAGGACCCCAGTTCTCTTGATGAACTGAAGCAACTTTATTAGCCACACAACACTATTTATACATAACACACTGAATAGGAGGTCTATCAAGAGGAATGTATTCTTTGTTCCTCTTAATCTCTAAGGGAGGGATACAGCAGAAGGACAAGTTCTCAGTACAGCATATCTCAGTAAATAGGTACAGACTTCTTGGCAAGCTATGAAATGTTCTCATTCTACAAATGTTACTCCCATTCTACTGATAATCACTATCCAAACAAGTCTGGGAAAACTGTGTGGGTAACGGTCCTAGCCTTGCTAGCCCCTGCAGGTGCAAGGACCTTGCCAGCTTACATCTGGCCCCCAACAAACGTTTAAGGTAGTGAATTTAAATAATGAGAGAAAAGAAGCAGTGCATCGAAAACAAATTGGAAGCAGCAGTGTGGCTAAGTTAGCAGGGGAGCCTGGGCATAAGCAGGTAGGGCTTCATGAGACGGGGGAAGCATCCAGCTTTTCCTCAATGCGATAGGCTAAGGATTTTAATACTTGTACACAAGGGAATGATGTCATGGGAAGCATGCTTAAAAACACAGGCACATAGCTTTTATGAAAATAATTAGATAATGGAGTACAAATGGAAGCAGAAATTGCAGCTAAGAGACTATTGCAGTTTCCAGAAATATTGCTGCATGATAAAGAGCAGCTTCTTCTCATCTACTTTAGTCAGGTCTCATCAGCGCTGTAAGGATTTGGTGGAGCAGTGAGTAGGTCTCATGTATAACACTTTGCACAAACATGTGATCAAAATCACTTCTGCTATTATGCTTGTCCATAGATGGGTCCTGTACAGAGTGTACATCGCATAGAGTTGTTCAAATGTGCCTGTTGCCAGACACCATGATAATTATCCATTTGTTGTTGACAGAAACACAGTTATTTCTTCTTCATCATCCTTCTCTTTCTTCTTCACCTGGCATAGAAGAAAAAATAACTGAAATAAATATACCTTAAGGTCAGTACTTCTAAATTTCACTTCTGGTCCGGTTACAAACAATGAGAATTTACCTAATGAAGCTATCTATGATTGAGCTAGATGCAGCACAGCCAGATGGTCAGATTGAAGCCAACCAGGCATCAAAATATTTGAAAAGTTTGAATATAGAGGGGGTGGCATGCATCTAGTATAATGTAGAAAAAATAGTGATCCAAAACTTTTAAAAATTAGGTTTTGTTATAGACAGACATGTTTTGTATCTAGTGATGACATTGGGGAAAGTTTCAAGTGAAAGCATTTTAAATCTCTTTATTTTTTTTTTAATGTAATAAGAAGAAAAGGAGCAAACATATTCCTAGGAGATATAAGTAACATAAGTATCTTACATTTGTTAATACAACTTGATCCTCTGTTATATTAAAAGAGGAATAAAAGCAAGGACATTACAAACTAAGGTAACATGATTCATTTACTTCATTCCTGATTGATAACCAAAAGCTCTTTATATAAATAACTTTAGCCATGTACATCTTTCCATTTTTAAAAAATATTCACAAAAAATTCAGCAGAGAATTACTGAATACCCACTCCAAAGCAAGGACAAAAATTAAATGTCACAATTCTGCCTTTGAAAAGCTCAGAGTGAAGGAAGTAGAAACCTCAACAAAATATTTCAATCAATATAATGTACTTCGAAACTACTACATCAGATTAAAAACAGCAACAACAACAACAAATGTTGCCTTCTATTTTTTTTTGTAACTCATAGCAAACAGGCTTCTGCTTCCCCTATAATACCTTGACTTTTCTAAGGTCCCTAATATATGTCCTTTTGTAAAAGTCATCAATTGCCTCTATATGCTGAAAAAAAAGTTTAGTTTATGAGACCTCTCTGCTGTATTTGACCCAGTGTTTACTGTTCCTTCTTCAAATTTGCCATTTCCTTGGTGCCTCCTTCAGAGCATATTATTGAGTCTGTACATGATTCCTCCAGATTTCCTTTTTAAAAAAATATTTTTGGCTCCTTTTCTTTCCATACACATCTTTGAACTTGGGAATTGACCCTCTGCTCATGTGACTCTATTTTCTATTCCTCAGTGACCTGGTTCATGAAGACTTGCCTGCTGAGGTCTCCAGCATCTCCAATCTCAGCATCTCCAATCACAGCATCTCTTCAAATAAAATACACAATATAACAGTCAGTATAATATGAATTTTGCTTAAAGTTTTAAATTACTTTAACTCAATGGCATCATACAAAATATATGAATTACTAGTATCAAATGTATTGTTTTAATTTTCATTTTTCTAAGAGGCAGGGTTATATATTAGTAGACTTCCCATAACATAGCAAAATTAATATTGAATTTAATCCATTGATAGAAGAGTGTTAAAAGCATGCTTTTTTTTTTTTTTTAGAAGTAAACCTCTCATCTTAGTAAGTTAACACTGCTTGGGACCTTAATAGTGTTAAATTGTGGTTAGCTTTCTTGCTTCCTAGAAAGAATAATTTACTTGGAATAAACAGAAATTTACTTTCAAAAACAGAACTTTAATGACTCTGTGCCTGATACCAGCTTGTGATATCTTCAGAAAATAGTAATATCTTTGGAAAATCCCACATGTCTGTTTAAAAGATAATGGTAGCATATATTTCTTAAGTTAGGAAATATAACAAAAAGACCTCAATACAAGGCAAAGAAAAAAAATGGTGGTTATTGTTTGTGCCTTCACATGGACATCATTCCATATTCAGAACTAGATACACCATTGAAAGTCGGAGTGTATTTCATTTCATTTGACTGTTGCTCACTTAATGTTTGAAAACTTTGTGACTAAGGTTCAGCTCTGATGTTGACCCTTAACACAGAGGCTGAAAACGGGTAGTCCATGAACAAATCTCACCTGCAGACATGTTTGTTTAGCCTGCTAAAATCACCAAAGTTCCCACCACTCTTCATTGTGTCTCACCCTGCCTGGGCCAAGAAACATTGTGTTATAATAACTGATTATGTTTATTCAGCTTAGTGGCTGGGCTGAAACATAACCAATAGGGAAAATGGGAAGAGAGAAATAAACTGTCACGGAATAGCTACCAGCCCAAATACTAATATGAAAGAACACAGTGATCTTGGATTTGATTTAATGTTAGAATATGGACTTTATTATTTTTTAAGTATGTTTTTATTGATTTTAGAGAAAGAGACAGGGAGAAGGGGAAGGAGAGAGAAACATCGATTGAGAGAAACATCAATCGGCTGCCTCCTGTGTGCCCCCTATTGGGGATCAAGCCCACAACCCATGAACGTGTCCTGTCAGGAAATTGAACCAGCTCCCTTTTGGTACATGGGGCTGTGCTCAAGCAACTGGTCTACACCAGCCAGGGCTACTATATGTACTTTAACTTTCTCAGATCCGTATATGCTTGCACTTAGCTGCTTCAGTCTTTTACCTACTTCTATTATGTCCATAGAACATAGCTGCAAGTGGCATCTATTATTATGAGGGACTTTTTGTTTTGTTTTGTTTTTAAATTCAAAGCTAATTGGCATTTATATGGATCTATGACCTTGACCTTATTAGAACAATCTAGTCAGTTGAGCATATTGCTTTAGCTATAATTATTAATGTCTTCCTTGTAGGAAATTATGCAATCCCCACTTTAAATATTCTGAATTCATTAGGTTATCTTAATGGCTTTTCTTATTTACTCCTTTTATGTCCTCCAACCAAAATAGCTGAAACATTAGCCTACTGTCACACAAGCCAGATTTTAGGGCACATCAAGGGTGCAATTCAAGCTTAACCTCCATCATCCCCTAGATCGGCCTTGTCCCCAAATCATGCTTGTGTTCTCTGCCAGGCACCAGTCTCATGGAGATGCTCAGTCACCCCTGAACTCCAGTCCTCTCAGAGGCTCCATTACTGGCCTGAACATATTCCCAATTCCATCATTATTATTGTAACTTAAAAAAGTAAAATGGCTCTGGCCAGTTGGCTCAGTTAGTTGAGCATTATCCAGTGCAATCATTTTACAATATATATAAGTCTAATCATTATGTTGCATATCTTAAACATAAACAACGTTGTGTCATATCAACAAAACTGAGAAAAAGTTAATTTAAATATGTGCATCTTTAGACAGTATAAGGGTAATCAGCAGCAAATCTAGATAATTTAATAATTTCCGATGATAGGCCATTTTTCATTGTGTTAGAGCACTCTAACTTATTACACTGCTCCTTCTATTATTCTTATTTTATTTACACTCATCTTTATTTCTATCAGTAACCCACTAGCCCATAGTTTCATAACTCTGGCCTAAAACCTTGGCAAAACCTTATTTTTGGTTATTTAATGTTCCATTTTACTTTTTTAAGAAATATATTTTTAATGATTTTAGAAAGAGAGGAAGGGAGAGGGAGAAAGAGAGAGAGAGAGAGAGAGAGAGAGAGAGAGAGAGAGAGAGAAACATCAGTCATTTGCTTCTTATGCACACCCAAACATGGGACCAAATCCACAACCTGGACATTGCACTGGATAATGCAAATAGTTTTTAGCGTTTTGTAGGCTATCTTTTCATTTTGTTGATGGTTTCTTTTGCTGTACGGATAAATGCTGGTCTTACATTTATACCATTTAAAATATTTAAGCCATTTCCAGTTAATTTTTGTGAGTGGCATATGATAGAGGTCTAGTTTCTTTTTTTAAAAAAAATATATTTTTATTGATTTCAGAGAGGGAGAGAGAGAGATAGAAACATTAATGATGAAAGAGAGTCATTGATTGGCAGCCTCCTACATGCCCCCTATTGGGGATCGAACCTGCAACCCAGACATGTGCCCTTGACCAGAATCAAACCAGGCACCTTTCAGTCTGCAGTTCTATCCATTGAATCAAACCAGCTAGGGCTCTTATTCTTTTTCACATGTGAATATCTAGTTTTCCCCGCACAATTTATTGAAAAGACTTTTTGCTCCATTAACTCTTCTGGACAACCTTGACAAATGTTATTTGACTGTATATGCTTAAGTTTATTTCTAGGCACTCTATTCTGTTCCATTAGTCTATAGGTTGGTTTTTATGCCAATACCATACCATTTTGATTACTATCCTATATAATAAAAGGGTAATATGCAAATTGACGCTAATGGCGAAACAACCAGGAATGACCAGTTGCTATGATGTGCACTGACCACCAGGGGGAAGACACTCAAGACAGGAGCTGCCCCTTGGTGGTCAGTGTGCTCCCATAGGGAAAGCTCTGCTCAGCCACAAGATGGGCTGACAGCAGTGAGCACCTTTCCTGCCTCCTTGGCAGTGCTAAGGATGTCCAACCAAGCAGCAGAAGTGGCAGGTGAGCAGCTGCGGCAGGTGCAATGGGCAGGGATGAGTGTGAGTGGCACAGTGGCTTCCCCTGGCTGGTGCTCCTCCCTGGCTGACTGCAGCTTGGCGCACTGCTACATCCCTCGGGGGCTGTCCCACTGCTAATTTAGGCATGATCCCCGAGGGCCTGGCCTAAACTGGCAGTGGGACATCCCCTGAGGGGTCCCAGATTGTAGATTGTGAGAGGGCACAGGCCAGGCTGAAAGACCCCACCCATGCATGAATCAGTACACTGGGCCTCTAGTATCTTATAATGTAGCTTCAAATCAGGGAGTGTGATGTCTCCAGCTTTGTTCTTTCAGGATTGCTTTAGATCGTCTATGGTTCCATACAAATTTCAAGGAAGTTTTTTTTCTTACTTTTGTAAAAAATGTTGTTGGAACTTTTAAAAATTTATCTTTATTGTTGAAAATATTACAGATGTCCCCCCATTTTTTGTTTTTGTTTTTTCCCATTGACTTCCTCCACCCCGCACCCACCCCTTCAAGACATTCACCATACTATTGTCTTTGTCCATGCACTATGCATATACGTTCTACAGTTAATCACTCCCCATCAAACACCCCACTCCCATCTTCCCTTGGAAATTCATCTGTCTGTTCCATTCTACTATGTCTGGATCTATTTTTTCAGCTTATGTGGGGAACCGATATACGGTTAATCCTCGGACTGACCTGTTGGCAAAGTCATAAACAAGTCCCAGCTTAGAGGGCACAGTCCTCTTAGCATAATTAGGCTTGACCTTATAACACTCCCTAGATCTTATCTGGGAAGCTAATGGGCTGAGGGAAGTGCAGGAAGTGTAACTATGGCCAAAACAAGTGAAACTCACAAGAACTGTGTAACTATGGTAACCACTACCTTGTTTACTTCTGACTATAAAAGGTTGATGCAGCCTGAGCACCAGTGGAAGTCTTTCCTCTTGAGTTGGACTTAAACGCCTGGCCCCCGATATTCCCAAATTATCTTGTGTCTTTTCTTTTTCATTTGTGTGCAGCTCTTCTTCCAGATCCTGAACCCTGAACCATGCTGGACATGGAGGGAAACATTTACAACATCTGGCGCCCAACGGGAAATCTGGAAGTGAAGGTTTTGCTAGAGCAAAAAAAAATGAAGTTCACTGGCAAGGTGGGGAACAAAGAATTCACCGTAAAGGTAGGAAAATTCACCGTAAAGGTGGGGGGTTATTTCACCACACACAAAAGCCCACAATCAACTGCAGAAGTCCTGATCTGTAAGTGGGATGGGAACATTTTTCTTAACCAGGCTAACGGGGCAGGATTCAGCTTTAAAAGAGTAGATTCAGCTTAAAAAAAAAAAGAAACTTTATTATAGACTTTTGATTTGCATGCTTAAGGAGTTAACATTTTAGAAGACACATTAGATCTTGAATGTTTGCCAAGAAGTTAGTCAGAATTTGAACAAAAAAAAAAAAAAAGGTAAGCAGAAGGGAAAAAACTTGCCGCCGAACTGTTTTCCCTTGTGGAACACGGTATTTCATTTGCTAGAGCCTTTAAGAGAGGCCAAGGAGGATATATCTCCTCCCCTTGCACCTTCCCCTCCTTAAGAGGAGCAGAAAGAAAAGAAAAAATGGGAGGAATGACCTTCATGGCTCCATCCACCTCCATGTCCTATTCCTGAAATGTTTAATTCTCCGTTAATAGAATCACCTGTGCAAAATGGCCAAATTATAAAGAAATTGGAATATTAAAAGGTACTCTTTTAAATCAGGCTGAAAACAGAGTGTCAGGGTCATCTTAATGTGGTTTCTTGTCCAAATTAAAATAAATGTACAGAATAAAACCCAAGACTGGTTATTTCCTAAGAAAAATGGTGAATTTGACCCAGGGAAGAAATGCAGACTGGTTCTAGCAACAAGATTGGTATTTTTTCATAATAAAGTGATTTTCAAAATATTAATGATACCTGTTCTACAGTTAATCTTAAAGCCTCAAAGAAATTCAGTAAAATTATCTGTTACAGAGAATTTGCCAAAGTAAATGCCTTAAAATAATAAATTGATTTGAATCTCAAGAATTT
>NW_006294243.1:1651002-1651610 GCF_000327345.1 Myotis davidii
CTGGCGGCACTATCAGTCAACATCCAAGATGTAACCCTGTAGGTTACTTGGTGTAAAGAAAAATATTTTTATACTGATTGGAAATTACTCTGCAAGAAAATAATAGAAAGAGGTTTTTCCTTTAAACATCTGGAGGAGTGTAACTAAATGTACTAGGTTTAATATAGAAAAGTAAATAATTTGGGTTTTTGCCTTACATTTAATTAATATCATTTCCAGTTTAAAATTGAATTGAGCAAAGAATATCCTTACATGATATTCTTATACAATGTCATTAATGATTTTTGATATTTTACAACAGCATATTGTACATTTATCCCAAACAAACTTACAAACTAATTATTTGAATGTTTGGCAACAATTTAATAAGGACATGAAAGAATTTAATCCCTTCCACTGTGTAAAGGGCCCCCTGGGAAGGCACTTGAGCATTCCATATTTGGCCTCTCTTGCCCTTTTTGCCCAGGGGTCACTCTTCTTACAATCCAATTTCCCACAGCTGTTGCCTGAGCTCTCTGTTCATGCTGAGGTTGAAGTCTCATGGTGGCTGGTACCATGGATCTGTCTTTCACCCAATAGCATGAGCTGGGCCCTCCCTGGAGAAGAGA
>NW_006294243.1:1654020-1666252 GCF_000327345.1 Myotis davidii
TAGACAGGCCTAAGCCATTCCCCTAGGTTGGAAACCCCAAAGTTTCTCTGATTTTTCTGTTTTTCTTTTTTTTTTTTAAAATTTATTTTATTGATTTTTTATAGAGAGGAAAGGAGAGAGATAGAGAGTTAGAAACATCGACCAGCTGCCTCCTGCACATCTCCTACTGGAGGTGTGCCCACAACCCAGGTACATGCCCTTGACTGGAATCGAACCTGGGACCTTTCAATCCACAGGCTGACGCTCTATCCACTGAGCCAAACCTGTTTCGGCAAGACTGACTTATTTTACTTAGCATAATACTCTCCAGGAACATCCATACTGTTGCAAATGATAAGAGATTCTCCTTTTTTACTGATGCATAGTATTCCATGGTATAAATGTACCACGGCATTTTATCCACTATGTACTGATGGGTATTGGGACTGTTTCTGAGTCTTAGATATTGTAAATTAGGCTGCTATGAACATAGGTGAGCATATACTGTAGTCTTCCTGATTGGTGTTTCGCGTTTCTTAGAATATATTGCTAAAAGTGGGGTCACTGGGTAAAATGGCAATTTCATTTTTAATTTTTGAGGAAACAACATACTGTACTCCACAGTGGCTGCACTACTCTGCATTCCCACCAGCAGTGTCCCAGGGTTCCCCTTTCTCCACATCTTCACCAATACTTGTCATTTGTTGATTTGTTGATGATAGTATTCAGACAGGTATGAGGTGATACCTCATTGTTGTTCTAATTTGCATCTCTCTGATGATGAGGTACTTGGAACATTTTCTCATATGTCTCTTGGCCATCTGTATGTCCACTTTGGAGAAGTATCTATTTAGGTCCTTTGCCCATGTTTTATTTTTTGTTGGATTGTTTGTCTTCTTTTTGTTAAGTTGCACGAGTTCATTATATATTTTGGATATTAACCCTTTATCACATGTATCATTGCCAAATATGTTTTCCCATACACTGGGTTCTCTTTTCATTATGTTTATGGTTTCTTTTGCTGTGTAGAAGCTTTTTATTTTGATGTAGTCCTTTGTTTATTTTCACGTTAGTTTCCTTTGCCCTAGAATATGTATCTGTAAATATATTGCTATGAGAGATGTCTGAGATTTTTGTTGTCTATGGTTTCTTCTAGGACTTTTATAGTTTTCCAACTTACATTAGGTAATTTATCTATTTTGAGTTTATTCTTATGTATGGTTTAAGTTCATGGTCTATTTTTATGTCTCTGTCCAATTTTTCCAACAGCATTTATTGAAAAGACTCTCTTGACTCCATTGTATGCTCTTGCTTCCTTTGTCAAAAAAAAAATCAATTGGGCATGGGTTGATTTCTGGGATTCTGCTCTATTCGATTGATCTATATTCCTATTCTTGTGCCTGTATCAGGCTATTTTTGGTACAGTGGCTTTATAATATAACTTGATATCTGGTATTGTAATTCCTCCAATTTGGTTCTTTCTCAAGATTTCAGCAGCTACTCAGGGTTTTTTGTTTGTTTGTTTGTTTTTGTTTCCATCTAGTTTTGGGGGTTTTTATTCTAGATCTGTGAAATATGCCATTGGTATTTTAATAGGGATTGCATTGAATCTATAGATTGCCTTGGGTAATATAGACATTTTAATGATGTTGATTTTACCATTCCATGAACATGGAATATTTTCTACTTGTTCATGTCATCCTCTATCTCTTTTTTCAATGTCCTGTAGTTTTCTGAGTACAAGCATTTTACCTCCTTGGTTAAGTTTATTTCTAACTATCTTATTTTTTTCTTGCGATGGTAACTTGGATTGTTTGTTTAGTATCTCTTCCTGGGAATTTCTTATTGGTGTATAAAAAAGCCATTTATTTTGGGGTATTGATTTTGTATCCTGCTACATTGCCGAATTCACTTGTTAAATCTAGTAGTTTTTGATGGAGTCTTTAGGGTTTTCTGTGTACAATATCATGTCATCTGTGAATAATGAGATATTTACTTTCCCCTTTCCAATTTGGAGGACTTTTATTTCTTTTAATTGTCTGATCACTATGACTAGGACTTCCAGGACTATGTTGAATAAAAGTGGTGAGAGTGTACATCTTTGTCTTGTTTCTGTTCTTAGGGGAAATGGTTTTAGTTTTTGCCCATTGAGTATGATGTTGGCTGTAGATTTGTCATATATAGCCTTTATCATGTTGAGCTATACTCCCACTATTACCACTTTGCTGAGAGTTTTTATCAAAAATGGGTGTTGGATTTTGTGGAATGCTTATTCTGTATCTATTGACATGATCATGCGATTTTTGTCTTTCAATATGTTTATGTGATATATCACATTTATTGATTCGTGAATATTATACCAGCCTTGCATCCCTAGAATAAATCCCACTTGGTCATGTTGTATAATCCTTTTAATATATTGCTGGGTCCTATTTGCTAATATTTTGTTGAGTATTTTAGCATATGTGTTCATCATGGGTATTGACCTGTAATTCTCTTATAGTGTCCTTATCTGGTTTTGAAATTAGGACAACATTGGGCTCATGAAAATCATCTTGGAAGCATTCTTACCTCTTGAATATTTTGGAATAGTTTGAGGAGTATAGGTATTAGTGCTTCTTTGAATATTTGGTCTCTAATCCATATTATTTCCTTTCTTCTACTTTCTTTGGGATTTTCTTGTTATCCTATTTCTAGCTCTTTAAGTTGTAAGGTAAATAGTTTATTATTAGTTTTTCTTATTTTTTTGAGGTAGGCCTGTAGCACTACAAACTTCCCTCTCAGGACTGCTTTTGCTGTGTCCAAGAGATTTGGGGTTGCTGTGTGTTCATTTTAGTTTGTTTCCAGGAAGTTTTTGATTTTTCTTGATCTTGTTGGTAATCCACTGATTGTTTAATAACATTCTATTTAGCCTTCATGAGTTTGAATGTTTTGGGGTGTTTTTATTGTAGTTGATTCTAATTTCATTCCAATGTAATCTGTGAAGGTATTTGATGTTATTTCAAACTTCTTGAACTTCTAGAGACTTGTTTTGTGTCCTAACATGTGGTCTAACTTTGAGACTGATCAATGTGCCCTTTTGAAGAATGTATATTCTGTAACTTTCGGGTGAAATATTCTATAAATGTCAATTAAATTCTTTGTCACAAGATGGCCACCACAAGATGGCCATACACAAAGCAGAGGCAGGGCCGGCGGCCACTCCACATGGTGAGGCCTGGGGGTCCCACAGCTCTGCTTAGTATGGAGGAGGCCGGTCCCTGCATTTCTGCTGCCTCAAGTGAAGGACGCGGGTCACAGCAGTGGAGGGAAGTTGGGGGCATCAGCCTGGCAGGCAAAAGCAGTTAGGGGGCGATCAGGCTGGCAAGCAGAAGAAGTTAGGCCAATCAGAGAGGCAGGCAGGTGAATAGTTAGGAGCCAGCAGTCCCAGATTGTGAGAGGGATGTCCGACTGCCGGTTTAGGCCCAATCAGGCCAGATTGAATATGGTGCAGGCTGGGCTGAGGGACACCCTCCCCCATGCACGAATTCCGTGCACCAGGCCACTAGTAAATAAATAATAATAAAAGAATAAACTATGTTTTGCACACTTACAACTGTGGCTTTCTCTTCCACTGGCTGCAGTCTACTGCCTCCAGACTCTGCCACAGCCAGCCTTCCTGCTGCCTTGCATAGCTGGATGTTACATGGTCTGTAGGTCTCAGGTCTGGTGCTCCAGGATGAGGAGCCCAGTCTTGGTTCTGGGCCTCTATCTTCTGAGGGAACAGACCCTCCCATAGCCAGGAGCTCACACTTCACTCTCAGCTCGGTGGCTCACTGCCTCTGGAAGCCGGGTCACCATTTTTGGAGACCTTACCCCTCCTACAGGACTCTAAATGTCGTTGGAATCTTGATCAAGGTTGAATTGAATGTTTGGATGTCTATTAGGCATATTGACATTTAAACAATATTAATTTTCCAATCCATGAACTATCTTTCCATTTGTCTTCAATTTCTTTCATCTTGTAGTTTGTAGTTTTGAAATCTTTCATCTTTTTCATTAAATTTATTCCTAACTATTTTGTTGCTTTTGATAATGTAGTAAATGGAATTGTTTTCTTTCTTTATTTTTCAGATAATTTGTTGTGAGTTTATAGAAAAATTGATTTTTATATGTTAATATTATATCCTGCAACTTTACTGAATTTATTGATTGCATTGAAGAGTTTTGGTGTGTGTGTGTGTGTGTGTGTGTCTGTATTGTTGTTGTTTTGTGTGGAGTCTTAGAATTTTCTAAATAAAGGGTGGGGAAAAAGTAGCTTTATAGTTCTTTATATAAAAAGTAACACAATAATAAATAAATAATAATAAAAGAATAAACTGTGTTTTGCACACTTATAACTGTAAACCTACTTTCCCCCCCTCTCTGTATAAAATTGTCATGTGCAAATAGAGCCAATTTACTTCTTCCTTTCAAATTCTGATGCCTTTTACTTATTTTCTTGCCTGGTTGCTCTGGCTGAACTTCCAGTACTCTGTTAAATAGGAGTGATGAAAGTGGGCATCCTGGTCTTGTTCCTGATCTCAGAGGAACGCTTTTACCTCTCATCATTAAGTATCATGTGGCTTTGAGATTGTCATCTATGGCCTCTATTATGTTGAGGTACATTCTTTCTATACCTAATTTGTTAAGTGTTTTTATTCAGAACAAAATTTGAATTTTACAAATAATTTTTTAACAACTATTGAGATTAACATGTAATTTTTAGTATTCACTTTTCTTAAGTTTTTGGAAGAATGTGAGTAGGACTGGCATTAATTCTTCTATAAATGTTTGGAAAAATTCACAAGGGAAGTCATTTGGCTTTGGAATTTTTTGTTGGGAGATTTTCTTTTCTTTCTTTTTTTTTTTTTTTGGTTTCAATATATTAGTCTTTACTGGTCTATAAAGTTTATATTAGTAAGTCCACTTATCTTCTTATTGGGTTTCCCTTATATGTAACTTCTCTCTTTTATCTTGCAGTTTTTATTTATTTGTTTGTTTTTGCCTTTGACTTTTAACAATTTAATTATAATGTGTCTCAGGGTAGCACTACACAGGTTGAATACATTTGTATTACTTTGGGCCTCATGGATCAGATGTCCATTTTTCTCTCCTAACCTGGGAAGTTTTCAGTCATTATTGATTTAAATATACTTTCTGTCCATTTATCTTCTCCTTCTAAAATTTATATAATGCAGATATTGTTTCTTTTGATTGTTTCTCTTAAGTCTGGTAGGCTTTCTTCAGTATTCTTCACTCTTTTTTGTTTTTGTTGTTGTTCCACTGATTGTATAATTTTAAATTTCCTTTCCTCTAGGTTATCGATTCAGTCTTTTGCATTATGAAGTCTGTTTTTAAAGCTCTGTTTAAGTCTTTACTTTTCAGTCATTGTATATTTTAGATATAGGATTTGTTAGTTTTTTATTATTTAGTTTATATTTATGTTAGCTTAAATGTCTTTGTTGAACTTCATGTTTTGCTCATGGATTATTTTTCTAATTTTATTTCATTGTCTGTGGGTTCTTGTATTTCACTAAACTTTGAGAGAATTATTCAAAATTCTTTGACAGTTAATAGATCTCTATGTCCTTTAATTTATTTTTATTGATTTTAGAGAGACAGGAAGAGAGAGGGAGAGAGAAAGAGAGACATCCATGAGAGAGATACATTGATTGCCTCCTCCACACCCACTACTGGGGATCAAACAAGCCACCTGGGCATGTGTGCTGATCAGGAATTAAGCAGGTCCATGAGATTATGTTCATCCAATTGAGCCACACCAGCCAGAGCTAGATCTCTGTTTCTTTAGAGTCAATCATTGGAGTTATATTAGTTTCTTATTGTGGTATCATGTTTACTCTATTTTTCGTGCTCCTTGATTTTTTATATTGATATCTATATATTCAAGTAAGCAATGTCTTCGTCCACATTTTACAGCTTTGCTTTGGTATAGACAGTGCTTTACCAGTAATGTCCTTGGGAAGGTGGGGCTTGTTATTAGGGTCTATTTTTGGTGCAACCGCTGCCTGAGTTGTGCCATCAGTAGGTGGAGGGGGTTCCACTGGCTGAGGACACTTGGATAAGACTGCTTGTTTGATTCTGAGCATAGTGAGCCCACAGGATGAGCTTTGTGTCTGTCTGGGTTCTGTTCAGGCTTACCAGATGGTCAGACTGGGTACTATACGCAATAGTTGGTGGAAAATTAGATAATCTGGTCTGGTGGGGCAACAGAACAGTCCCTGCATAGCTAATTGTTTAGGCACTCAAATTAGGCAAGACTCTGCAGTGAATTCCCTGGCCGACAGGACCTCAGATTTTGCTCTACAGAAAGGGAAAGCTGTGGGCTGTGCTCTCTTTTAAGTGCCACTGTAAGTGGGGCAGTTGAATGGGCTATGCAGCTTTCCATGTGTCCTGGTTGTTTTCTCTGGTCAGGAAGGATACAGACTGTCTTCAACAATGGGTGGGGGTAAGAATCGGTTTCTCTGCCCTGGTGAAAAAAGAGAACCATCTCCAAGGACAACAAAGCTCTTTGTTTATGGTCTTGATTCAAGTCAACCACTGCCCCAAATTCCCTCTAGGATTAGCAAGGCTCTTTGCTTGAGTACTTGAATCAGGCAGACCTATACCCTGCTGAGTTATCTGGTCAGACTGTGTCACTGCCTTTTCTATGCAAATGAGCAAAGCTTCAGGCAGGAACTACTGCTTCGGTGCTGCAGGTAGGAATTTGGACTGCCAATATCCAAGCATTGGATTTTGTAATCCCTTTCCCTCTTCTCTCTCACAACCTCATTCCCAGTGATCAGGCCCCACAAATTCCCCTGCCACACCTGTGGAGCAAGACTAGAGTGGGGGCTCCTAAGAAGTGATCCACAATGCCAGGAAAACTGGATGTCCACCCTGGCTTTCATTTCCCATTGGAGAAACCTTGGCCTTGGGGCTTGCTCTCAGTATAGTACTGCCCAGTACAAGGGAGCGGGCAATGGGGTCAGCATGTAGTCGTTCCTCTCTTTACTGCAGTCTGTCTTGGTCTCTGTAGTGCAGGAGGGTGCATCAGCCTCAATCCCATGTCCCAGGTTTCTCTGCTGTGCTGTCCATGCATACTGTTTAATTGTTCATCTTATGAGAGAGAGCAAGGTCAGGAATGACCTATGTTGCCATTGTGGTAATATCACTCTCATAAATTTAGAATAATGATTTTTTTTTTTTTGCAGAATTTTAGCCTTGATACAAAATCCACAAATATTAACTAAACTAAGTAATTCTCTCTATATGAATATATGATAAAATAACATAGATTAATGCTACAAAACTTGCTTGTTCTGTTAGGCTGTGTATTCTATGGACTATAGGAAGTTAATTTTTACTGTTCTATTCAACTACTTTTATTTAGTGTCTAGTACGAGGCTTAGTGGTAGGTATAAGTTTGTATTATTAATAACCCAAAATAACAACAATCATGGCAATTATAATCTAGACCAGCAATTTTCAACCCTTTTCCTCTCATGGCACATATAAACTAATTATAATTCTGAGGCATACCAAAAATATATATATTTTTGCCAACCTGATGAAAACACATAGGTATAAGTTTGATTCATTCACACTGAATGGCTACTGTTGTGTTGGCTTTTGTCATTTTTTATTTGAGTATTTAAGGGAAAAGAAGTCAGAGCCCATTACTAAATAGTCAGGTATTGAATGTTTTAAAAATTCTTGTAGCACACCAGTGTTCCTGCTGCAGCACAATGGGTGAAAATTGATATTCTGGACAGTTAATGAGCATTCAAATCTCACATTAAATATTCCAAAACAAAAGAAAGAATTAATGTTTATACACTGTAATGAGTTCCATGAAGACAGTAAAAATTGGGGGAAAGAGAGTAAAGTGAGTGGCAGGAATCAGAAAGCTTTTGAAGAAAATTTGTAGAAATATCCTACAGGGAGAAGACTTGTGATTGGGTAAAGAACACATTCCTGGCAAAAGAAACAAACCACTGATGCAACTCCCTGAGGTGAAAAAGGACATGTTACATTAAAGACATTTTTTTTTTTTAAATTCAGGATGGATGCAGGATAGATTTTATTTCCAGGTAGTGACATGGAAAAAGCAGGCAGTGGCCAGAATCTTATCAGTTTGGAAACAATTAAACAGCAGAAATTAGGGAAATAACATAATATAATCTACTTTCTATATGATTACTAAGAGTGTTACATAAAATACTAGAGGCCTGTTGCAGGAAGATTCCTGAAAGAATAGGGCTTCCTGGGGCGGCAGCAAAGCAGAGAAGGGAGTGAAACCCACTGAGGCGGGCTTCAATCCCACTCCCAGCCTCTCTGGGTGGGTTCCCCTCCCGCTCCCAGCCTCTCTGGGTGGGTTCCCCTCCCACCTCCTGCTTCCACAGCCTTGGCTCTGTTCCTGTCTCTGCTGCCTCTACTTAGCTCCCTTCTCTAGCGCTTCGTTTCCATGTTGTCTTCAGTCTTCACTCCCAGCTGGTATATGCAAATTAACCACCATCTTTATTGGTGGTTAATTTGCATATCATGCTGATTAGCCAATGGGAGGTGTAGCAAAGGTACAGTCAATTACCATGTTTGTCTATTATTAGATAGGATGGATCAAACTTTGGAAATAACATTTTTATTGGGAAAAATATCCAAAAGAAGTCATAAATATCCAAAAGAAATTATAAAACTAGTAAAAAAGACATGATTAAACAAATTATTAGGTATGCAGCACATGTAGAAAAGTATTTTAAAACCAAAACAAATGAAAGATATACCCAATATTCAGGATAATGATAGCTTCCGTGGAAGGGCAGCATGTGGGATAAATGCAACAGCTTTGGTTGGACTCTAGTGCTTAATTTTTATGTCAGTTCACAGTGTTTATTATATTATTTTGATTTGTCAGTTTCTAAGTTACTATTAGCTATTTTAACATGTCAAACATTATATTAAAATGGAATGCACTGGTTTCGGGAAGGGGAAACAGTAGAGACTAAGAAACTAGTTAGAGAAACTGTAGAGATGAAAAAAATCTATTAACACATTGAGTACCACATAGTAATCTCTAAGACATACGCCAGGGACTGCACATTTTTGGGCAAACTGCACATTATTTAAATCATCATAATGCACTTTAGGTGTTGTTTTTCAATAATTTTAACATTTTTATTTACAAAAAATATTTTCTTCAGAAGGAGGAAGTCATTAACTTTGTCTAATAATGTAGCAAAAGACTAGTTTCTACTTAACTTTGCAAAACTAAAATTAAAACTTCAATATGAGCAGCTCTTTTGGTACAAAGGGAAAGGATTCCAGATTGGAGTGGGTTGAAAAATAAATGGGACATAAGTTGCTGGGGCTGACTGGCAGACCTTGAACGATGGATGAATGACTACTCTGACACACGTTTCTATGAAATAGAAATATTCCATCTTTACTAAATAGGATTGTTATAAGTTATAATATTGTGGAATATTGTGTTTTACAGAAAGGACAAGATTCCATGTCATTTATATTACTCTATAAAGTATTTAGATTTATAGAAACACTGGCAAGAAAAGTCAGGAGAAAACTAATTTGATTATAGGACAAAGTGAACTAAAAATAATTATAGTTTTAGTAATTATTGTTCTCATGGCAATATGTTTGTTTGCATGAATCCAATAAGAATCTGATTTCTTCATAACAGGACGTAAGTTAGTTTTCAATTGTAGTTTTATTAACCAAAACTTTGCTGGAATATCATGTCTTAAAGGGAGACATGCCAGGACTCTAAATGTCACCAGGAAGCTCTAAGGAATAAAGATTGACTTTGAAGCTGATAAGCCCTTTGGATAAATAGACTGATACCTTGCTTGGTCATGCAGTTCATAGCAGTCTTTCCAGATAAGGAACAAAGGTTGTTTTCCTGAGAGATGGCATGAAAGAAACCTCAAGAAACCTGTATGGACCTCAACTTGAAGAATACACCCCAATTCTGTAGGTATTACAGGCAAAGCCTGATGGCAACTTTGTAGGTTGGCTTCTGTACCTTCAGGGTAAACTTTCTCATGAGATTCCAGCAAAGCTTATTTTTAATAGCCTGTATGATTAACTGTTTTTCTTGTTGTGTTCATGCAAACAGTAAGGCAAAATTACAACTAGACTTAATACAGTAAGTATATTTAATAAAAATGAAGGTGATTTTAGGGAGAAAAATTGTTGCAACAGGAAATTATTAGAAACTGTTCTAACGTTTGCCCAATAATACAAAATTTTATAAAACAGTTTGTCTCCACCAGATTACAAGCCCTACTTACACCTAGGGATTACCGCCTCTAGGAATCACCTCCACCTCTTTCTGTGCCCAGGCCTCATTGTCCCTCTGACAGACAGCAAGGATCTCTTGGCTCTGAGGAAAACTCCATCCCTGCCTCAGCACGAAGCAGTTACAGAAGAACTTCAATGTCCATTTTCCCAAAAAGAATTCAGAGCCAGAATCCTTGATTCAGACCAAGATCCTTGAGGGGGATATAATAGGCAGATAGACAGACATGAGCACAGAAAGGACAATAGGCCAACGAGAGGAGAGATAGACTCTGAGACATCCTTCTCACCACTGCAACAGCTCTGAAGCTAGGAATAAAAGAACTTGTGTAGAACTAACCTTTAATCATAACTAATTAGAAGGAATTTATAGTTTTCATGTGCAGTTACTTTTGTTTTATTTTTGTTTTTGAGGGTTCCTTCGCATTTTGCTGGGGCTGACTCACAGATCCTGAATGATGGATTAATGATTACCCTGACACACATTTCTGTGAAAGAGAGGCTAAGGAGCAAGTTGGCATAAGGAACCAAAAACCTCGATCACCTGTCTCATTAGCCTTTTACTGTAGCAACAGCTTGAATTAAAATTGACCTCTAGATACAATCAGCAGGGTGAGTATCCTTGAGAAAGCACATGCTTCCACAAGGTCAGGTCTAAAGACTAAACAGAGATTTCAGGAAATTACACAGGGGTTCAGACTTGTTTGGAAAAGTCAAGGCAGGGGCTGTCCCTTCAACCAACTCCTGTCCCATGTCTCCCCATAATAAGTATGTGGAACTATTTTTTTAAAATTTAATTAAAAATATTTTTAGTGTTGACATTATTAGAGTCTCCCTCACCCCCATTTTGCTGCCTTCACTATCCCAAGCCTATCCCTTCCCTGTAGATTTTACTATCCTAAGATCAAAGATTCTAATATAATGGAAACCCCAAATATAAAATAGCTTGATGATGCCCGTGAGGGATAAATAAAGGTAGTGATCCCTGGGAAGCTAATAGGGGATGTAATATAAATTTTATTGACCTTTGAGAGAAAGATGATACGCTTATCCAAAGTGCAAAGAAAAATTAAGGAGAATTGGGATTTATGTAAATGTACCTAAAGGTATTCTCTTGGAAGGAAAATTTACCATTTTGGGGATACTCTCTTTTCAGTCAAGTAAAAGCTAAAATTTTCTGAGAGTGAGGGAGAGAAAGGAGTGCAGAAGCTTTAAATCAGCAGACATTGTGGAGTAGAGGTGTATAAGCTAAATATAGAACATTTTACAACATTGCTGCAGAACCTAAACTAACTTCAAAACTTTGATCATTTTTAATCCATCTGGCCTTGACTTTTCTTCAGGAATTACAAATAATAAGTCATCACTCATTACCCCATAACAAACTTCCCTTCCTCATCTTTTATTAGTATTGTCATCCTCATCCAAATCACCGCACTTCAAAACCATAAGGACATTTACCTATTCATTCACCTATAACCCAACCAGGTGCCAAGTATATTGAATCTCAGAAATGTAACTGCATTTTGTCCATATTTTCTTCCCTCATGGCTACTACTCTAGCTTAGAATGCTATTAGTCCTTACCTAGACTCACCTCCTGAATTCCAGTTAGTTTATTCAGATATTTACTTATGTTATACTGTCTAAAAAGCAAACTGAATAAATTTCACTTATTTATTTAAAAGTCTTCAAAGATTTCCTTGGTCTTCTGCATCTCTAACCAGTATAACCCCATATCTTATACTAGGGGCCCAGTGCATGAAATTCGTGCACTGGGTGTGTGTGTGGGGCGGGGGAGGGGGGAGTGTCCCTCAGCCCAGCCTTCCCCCTCTCACATACTGGGAGCCTGCAGGCATTGACCCCATCACCCTCCAATCACAGGATCGGCCCCTTGCCCAGGCCTGACGCCTCTGACAGAG
>NW_006294243.1:1666405-1669072 GCF_000327345.1 Myotis davidii
CGGGGGGCGCCGCGATTGTGGGCTTCACTTTAGGCCCAGGCAAGGGACCCCTAGCTCCTGGGACTGCCAGCTTCGACTGTGCCCAGCTCCCATCGCTGGCTCCACCCCTACTTCCTGCTATCTCTGGCCAGGGCTGAAAAGGTACCTGATTCTCCGATCATGGCTGCCCCTTTGCCCTGCCCCCCAGCTCTTAGCTCCCCACTGGGTTTCCGATCACTGTCAGTTCAAGGGGCTTCTTCCTGCTTTCCCTTTCGCCTCCCTGCATTGTGCCTACATATGCAAATTAACCGCCATCTTTGTGGTCAGTTAACTTCCATCTGAGTTGGCAGTTAATTTGCATATAGCCCTGATTAGCCAATGAAAACGGTAGCGTCATACACCAATTACCATTTTTCTCTTTTATTAGTGTAGATACCTGCATCTTTGTGATAACATTTAGATCTGTTTTCCAGTTAGTTTCATCTCATACTTTTTCACTATTTAAGCCTTATAGTTCTACCAAATGAATATTTCTCTTATTTCCTATCACAGCCTACATTTTTATTAAGCATCTTTCATTAAGGTCTGGGTTTTATAATTTTAATACTCCTACCTTCTAAGCTAATTGTATTCACCTAAACTTTAAACGAATCTGAAATCCAATCTCCACTGTGATGTGTTTTCTCATCTATCCAGGCAGCTATGATCTTTTCTACATCTTTTCCCTTCCTCCAGTTTTCTACAGCCTTCATTTGGGCTTTTGTGAGAGTGTGGAAATTTTCCTATTCTGCTTCATAAAGGCAGATTATGTGGATTCAAATATATAGTGTTTGTTTGTTTTTTAATTTAGTCATGGGTAAGTAACATAAGATTTTTATCTTCAGTTACTTTATTGGGGGGAAAAACATAGGTATTACACTACTCTGAAGATGAAATGAAATAAACATGAAAACAATAAAGTATTAGATCAGAATCCTCTTTTCTCTTCCATTCATTTCTACCATTCTACCATCTAAAATAGTGCCTTTCACAAAACAGCCATACTATTAATATTTGACAAACTAAATTGAACATGTTAAACATTGTCTTAATAATTGTACTTAATAATCTTTAAAAAATGTAGTGCAGAGTTATATGGTATCATTCATGAGCACCTCACTGAGACCTGTTTTCAGGATTTTTTTTTCAAAATAACCGATGAAAATCTAGATAATAAAGTGATGGAATTGAGTTTGCTTATTTGTTTTTATTTGGAGATTGGAAGTTAAGTCACAAACCACAATAAAACCAGACCAAGTTGAAGTGCTACCATGAGAATAAAAAAGGAAATGAAATAAATGAAAGGTAGAGGGAAGGGCAAAGTAAGACTGATTTTGAATCAAAACGTTAGCTTTGGGCCAATCCTTAAGAGAACAAATTCATGGAAAAATACCATGGCTCAAGAAGTAAAGTTAAAAAATGAAATGACCTTTTATTAGGTCCCGTTATTTTTCTTCAGGAGATATAATTGACTGAGATCAGCCCATAGGAACTAAAGTATGTCTGTATTAAAAACAGAAACCATGCATGCAAGATATGACATTAAACTCTTATTTCATAATTTTCACAAACATTTTGAAATTTATTAAAAATATTTTCTAACTGCTAATTAAGAAAATTTAAAAAGCCTTTTTGTAAAATTGCAGTCATTTTCTTGTCAACAGGAACCTCTTGATGGCAACAAAGCTTTGTAATTCATAGGTGCCTATTTTTAAGACACATTTTGGCTTGCTTACCAGATATGTTTCTAATTTTGTATTAAGTAGACAATATATAACCAGTTTGTTGCCTGAGGTTGGATTATGGCTTTGCATTTTTGTGAGGTTTTCAACTCATGCTTCAAATGAAATATATAGGCTTAGTGGAAGTAACACTTTACGTAGTTTTTGTTTACCATTTCAGAATATTGCAGAAACCACCATGTTTTAAATCTGCCATGGAAAGCAAAGGCACCTTGCCAGGGACCCAGAAATGCTACAATAGTGTCTAAAAACCTAGAACAAATTCTTGGTAGGTGATTATCTTGTAGGGTCACTAGGTGGTTTCTAAACTCCACAAGTTAACACAGGCAATGTTCAATACAAGGGCAGCAAGTCTCAAAGGTCTGAAATCACATATTGGAACATGGGTTGGATTTTTCTCTCATAAAACATATTACAAGTGGTAGTAAGATCCTTATGCCCCTTCCCCCATTCCTGAGCTTAATAAAATCAAACTCATTCTCTCTTTATAATGCCATTATATATATAAAATACTATACCATTACTAGTGTATACAATACGCCATTATATATTCTATTATTATTATAAACTGTTATAATAATGTAATAATAATTGTAATATTTTATAGTTCCCTCTTTTTACTTCAAATAACTGTACCTAGGATTAGCATCATTATGTTTGAAATTTCTGTGAGTTTTACCTGTCTTTGGGTGAAGAGAGCAGTTAAATATGTCATTGACACTGAGCCAGGAACTAGGTGCCCACAAATTTGCCATTTTAACATTTTCAGAACTCTTTGTATGCCCAGGTATTTCTATTCAGCTACATAAATAATATAGATTGATATTCTTGAAATGGTACATAAACTTAAGAAAGAAAAAACAGAAAAAAACATATCAGTTTCTCTATTAGAGGGGGAGGGATCAAC
>NW_006294243.1:1669106-1675654 GCF_000327345.1 Myotis davidii
AAAAAAAGAATAAAGAAAATAAAATGATGTCTGTCTGTGAACCTGATCCTTTGGTCTATTAAATGTTCAGTTGTGGTCTTTTGACCTTCCCTCAGGGTGGGTATGAAGGATGTTTCTGTGAATTTCTCAATTTCAAAATTTTGCACTCTTATTGAATGACTTAATCTTTTCTTCTTAGTCAGCACCTTACTTACTAAATCCTCCCTTATCCCCAGATGGATCCTCAGGGTTCAGTGATGGATGCTGTACTTTTTTGTCTTCATCTGCATTATGTTGGGGAAATTTTACTCTAAGTTATTCCCAGGTAATGCAACAAATATATAGATATACAGGACCTGGATTATCACACCTGATGCTAAGGTTTGATGGAACCCAAGACTTCCCATGTTGTCATTTTACACTGGCGTTACCACTCAGTTTCATTCACTCTGCTCCAGCTAAGCATATATTTTTACTCTTTACTCTTTGAAGATATTAGTTTTCCTTATGTTCCTCATTGTCAGAATTTCCAAAAGGGTAGATACTGTTCACTATTTTCCCTTTAATAATAAATGTTTTATTGATTTTAGAGAGAGAGGGGGGAAGGAAGAGGGAGAAAGAGAAACATGAATGAGAAGTATAGGTCAGCTTCCTCTTGCACTCCCATACTGGGGGTTAAGCCTGCAACCCAGGCATGTGTCCTGAGGGAAATAGAACCAGTTATCTCTCCATGTATGGGATGACACCCAACCAAGAAAGCCACAGCAACCAGGGGTCTGCTACTTGTCTTTGAGTCTCTAGTGTTTAACATTGTCTCTGGCACCAAGTGATTGTTTAAAGAATAACATGCTTAAAAATATTTTTAAATACAAAATATTTATACTATTAATTAGTAATCACTCAAGGTCACAAAAGGTGTCCTTAGATAAAACAGGTGCTCTGTGTTCTGAGGAATTTGGATATTGATTTAAATCAATAAATAAAACCAATAAGAAATTATGAAATTAAAAGTGTTTTAAATTGCTACCCTGGCGATGCATGTGGTAAAAGAAACTGTCAAGACTATCCTTATGGCCATCAAAAGGTGAAAATCAAATTGAAATCACTAGTGATGAAAAGTAATAAAAATATTGCATAAGCCATGTAGTATAATAAGCATACATCATGTAAATATTCTTACATGATCAGATTTTGCTCCAATATGTTACCTCTCTTAATAGGTGCTCTGTTAACTTGTTTAGGGATCAGAGAATAGGCAATGAGAATAAATAGTGAGTCTTCATCTTTGAAATGCTGCCCCAAAGACCTTAATCAACAACTATTGATTTTAAGTCTAAAGGGAGGTCAGCCACATCCATGTACATTAATATTTATTAAAAGTTGTAGGTGAGGTATAATGAAATTAGATTTTCTATTTATCTGCATTTAGATGGCAAGGAAATGAGGCTGTAAAAGCACCAGTAATTGATTTTGGTTATTTTCTTTACTTTAGCGTGGGAGGCTGCAGGTGCTGACTTGTGAGTGAATTCAGAGGTGATGTTTACATGAGTCAAACCTGAGGACAGAGAGCTCCAATACTTCTATCACAAAATAGGATTTAAGGGACAAGCAGTTATCTACATAGCAGCAGCAATGTCATCTCAAATTCTTTGTAATATGTTTCTTTTTCTTCTTCCATAGGGAACATTGCACTTACAAAGGACTAGTGAGGGTGATAAGAGGGAACTTGGTATGACCTCACACATTTAGGAATCTTATACTACTCAGAGATGAAGTCAACTGAAAGCAATGCATTCAAATTCAACAAAAGCTTATTTTACCTATTGAATTGAATGTTTGAAAATTATATAAAGGGAGGGAAAATAGGGAGAAAAACAAGACTAAGGATACAATATTTTTATGTTTTTTATATTTCAATTATTCTTTCCTATATTTTTAACATTTCAATACTGATGGACTTGGTTATTACAGGGTAGGGAGCTACAGGTGTAGTGCAAATAATACTATGGAGAAAACTACAGCATATAAAGGGTGTCCCAAAATTCACGCAAGAAGTAATTTCGATAGAAATTACAGGTTTTTAATTAAAAATTGTAAATTTTTTATTGATTCATAAAGAATACAATATAGGGTTATGTATGGAGTAGCATATAGGGTAAATGGCCTCCAAAGCTTTGCTGGCACATACAAACTCTTTTGTTATTGCCTGAGCAGCTGCATTTTCGAAGAAGAATGGTCCGATGATGCCTCCAGCCCCAAATCTGAACCAAACAGTGACATGTTGTGGATACATTTGTTTCTCAACAATCACTCATGGATTTTCTGAACCCAAAATGCCACAATTTTGTCAATTAAACAAGCCATCAAGATGAAAATGAGCCTCATCGAAATTCAGCCACATTTATGCAAAATGGTTATGGAAAATTTCAACAAAAGAGTGCATACATGCCAGCAAAGCCGTGGAGGCCATTTACCCAATATGCTATTCCATACATAACCCTATACTGTATCCTTTATTAATCAATAGAAATTTTACAATTTTTAATTATAAACCTGTGTTTTCTATCAAAATTACTCCTTGTGTGAATTTTGGGACACCCTTTAATTTGCAGGCCAATCACATGATGCAGTTCCATTGAATACTGAGACAAAACTGGGGCAACCTGCAAAGCTATGTATTTAAAAATTCTGCTCATTCTTCTATTTTAGAGACGAGGTGGAAATTCACACTTTGTCCCTGTCACCTGTATCGTTCACCCACAGAGGTCACTGCAGAGGATTATTTTCCCACAAAGAAATACGTACCTACAACGCATGGCAGCACAAGGACATATAGCAGAAAGGAGACAGCACCAATGATCAGGATAAAGTGGACTCATATAGCATGTAATTTGCCTTAATATTTGAATTTATATAGTTACTCACCCTCTTTCACAGCATTTTCATGTCATTAGAAATGCACAGCATTTGTCTCCAAGATACCATGTGTATCAAAATCAGTATCTTTAAACAAGAATGTTTATAATAGAGACTGACCAACTATTTAACCACACCCATTTTTCTAATTCCTAGGTATATAGCTAGACCACAATCCTTTAATTGTTACTAGATAGTTGACAGTAAAACAGCAATACCATTTTGTAGTATTTTTTTTAAGTTTATATCTATTGTTGAAAGTATTACAGATGTTCCCCACTTTTCCCCCATTGACCCCTTCCTACACGCAGCCCCACCCGCCTTGTCAGGCCTTCACCACAGTATTGTCTGTGTTCATGAGCAATGTATATATGCATATAAGTTCTTTGATTAATATCACCCCACCCACTCACCCACCATGCCCACCTTCCCTCTGAGATTCCAGTCTGTTCCATGCTTCTATGTCTCTAAATCTACTTTGTTCACCAGTTTATTGTGTTTATTAAATTCCAGATATGAGTGAGATCATGTGATACTTATCTTTCTCTGATTGGCTTATTTCTCTTGGCATAATTCTCCCCAGGGCCCTCCATACTGTTTCAAAGGGTAAGAGATAGTTCTTTTTTACAGCTGCATAGTATTTCATGGTGTAAATGGACCACAGCTTTTTTACTCACTCATCTACTGATGGGCACTTGGGCTGTTTCCAGATCTTAGCTATTGTAAATTGGGCTGCTATGAACATAGGCATGCATACATTTTTTCTGTTTGGTATTTTGGGTTTCTTAGGATATATTCCTAGAAGTGGAACACTGGGTCAAATGGCAGTTCTATACTTAATTTTTTGAGGGAACTCCTTATTTTCACAGTGGTTGCACCAGTCTGCATTCCCACCATCACTGTACTAGGTTTCCCTTTTCTCCACATCCTCCCCACCACCTGTTATCTGCTGATTTGTTGATGGTAGCCATTCTGACAGAGGTGAGGTGATACTTCATTGTTGCTTTACTTTGCATCTCTCTAATGATCAGTGACTGAACATTTTTTCATATGTATGTTGGCCTTCTGTATGTCCACTTTGGTGAACTGTCTATTTAGGTCCTTTGCCCATTTTTTAATCGGGTTGTTTGTCTTTCTTTTGTTAAATTGTGTAAGTTCTTTATAAATTTTGGATATTAATCCCTTACCAGATGTGTCCTTGCTAAATATGGTTTTCCATACCATGGGCTCCTTTTTCATTTTGTTGATGGTTTCTCTTGCTGTGCAAAAACTTTTTATTTTTGATGTAGTGTTAGTTGAGCAAGAAATAGTGTTAGTCTGCTTGAGCCAGTATACATTTTCCATTGGTCTATATTTATCAGAACAGCTAGGATAACCTTGACTTATACCATAGCCCTACTGCATGTAGTATTCTAAAGGCACAACGGATGTGCCTCAGTCACTCTATTCCCCTTTGTGAAAAATTACTGACCTTTTCTTACTTCGCACCTCTCTTCTCTAGCTTTATTTCAATGGCTTCGGTCTTTTTGCTCACTTGAAATTAGCAGGAGGGTTTAGATTCCCCATTGAATCCCTGGTGTGTCTAAGGACAAGGCTTGGACATACTCTTCATCTCTGATGTTTTCTGCTACTGGACACTTTGTATAACATCTTCACCCAGTCCGGTTTGTGGCTAGGATCCCACCAACTACTGGCTCCTTCATTATTGAGTGCCCTGGCCATTTTTGCTTCATGCAGATATGGATTCTGCTGCTAGAAAACTAAAACAGAAAACGCGTTGGTTTCTCATTGATGTCACTATGCAGAGAACACTGAAAACCAACAGTCAATAGCCAGAATTATAAAAGCCAAGTCCAACCCCTCCTGGGAAGAACAAAAGTAGCGGGTTTATGACATTTGTCATTACCCAAGTCAGAAAACCTGGCATTTAGAGCTTCAGAAAGTAAAATATAGTGGAAATACTGTGGTAAAAATAGTACATACATGATAATATTATTTAAAATATTTTAAAATTATGGTCTCTATGTATAAGTTTATGTATTTGTTTTGAGAAGTTACTGGCTCTGTTTTACACTAACTGGCCCAGTTCAGAAAATAAAATATAGTGGTACTATTGTGGTAAAAATAGTGCAGACATGAAAATACTATTTAAAATATTTTAAAATGATAACTGTGTGTACCGGTTTGCTTGTTTGTTTGTTTTGAGAAGTTATTGGCCCTGTTTAAGACTAACCGGCCCAGCACAAGACTAACTCCAGACTTTGGAACAAGTAGATATAAGTCTGTGAAATCCCTGGTTAGTAATGACTCAGGATTTGAAAGGACCTGATGCCACAGATTGAGAGATCAGCATCTACAGGTGAAAAAGGCTGGAATAGGCTGACAATGATTTGGAGTAAGTAGCCAATTCAATATGCTGCTGCTGGTAGTAATAACCAAATCTGAGGTCATCTACAGGCATCTACTGTAGGTGAGTTCCAAGAAGAGGAAAATCCTATTTTAAAAATATATAAATGTCTCAATCTTCATTTTAAAATTCATTGTGGATAGCCAGGCATTTTCAGTCTCTTCAGTGCATTGTACAGAGTCACAAGGTGAAGAACTCTTAGTTGATTTGTTTTTAACTTTCTGCAGGGGTCACGGTAAGTTCTCTCTTATCACTCTTTTCTCATTCGATAATCCTCCAGGGAAGAAGCCTGCCTGACTTCCGTCCTCATTCCTAATCACACATAGACATCACCTTTACAATTTCTTTCCTTTAATACTGGTTTCTAAATGTTTTAGTTTTCTTGGGTCTATTTAGCACATTTAAATGCAGATACAGAGCAATAGAATTATCAAAACCTCAATTTGTGTTTTTTATTAACAAATAATACTTATTAAGTCTCTTTTAAATAGTTTATACCTATAGTGACCTTGCTCTTTTAAATTTTATATTTTAAATTATTTCTAATTAATCCTCTTTCTTATTATAGCTTCAGAGTTATAATAAAAGACTTTTCACAATAAAATATTGCTCTAAATATATGTGATAGATACCCACATAGATGCATACAAAATGTAAAATATATTTTGTTAAAATATCTTTTGTTATTCTTTAATATGTTTTTAAGGGCACTTTTTAAAATTGCCCCTGGGAAAAATATAATAAATAGGAACTACAGTATTTAATTAAAACTATTATAGAAAACTAGTAAAAAATGTTGTATAACACTTTAGCAAAAAAAATTGAACTACTGCATGCAGACCATAGTATTTTACATTTCAAGACATTAATGAGTGCACCGATATGCTCAAGGACACATTAAATAATTAATATTCAACAATAAAATGTTTTAGCAAAACTGGAAAGCAGCGATTTTTAAATTAGGACATAGCCATTACAGTTAAACCAATGCATTGTATAATTCCCATTTATCAGTATTATGATCTACTACTTTTATTTATTTTTTATTGCTATTTATGATTATTTTATTTTATTTTTTAAATTAAATCTTTATTGTTCAGACTATTACATTTGTTCCTCTTTTTTCCCCCTATAGCTCCCCTCCACCTGGTTACTGTACTACAGTCATGGTGATGGAAAGGATGGGCTTTGGGCCCCCTAGTAGATGGGAGTTCATATCCCAGCTGTGACTTATTAGCATTGAGCC
>NW_006294243.1:1677056-1685387 GCF_000327345.1 Myotis davidii
AAGTGTGGTTTTGAACTCTATATCCAGTAGTTTGCTTTCTTCCATTTCTGTCATGTGTGACCTGTTTCTTTGTCTCTGCAATTTTTCTGCTTCCCTGTGTTGATAGAATGGCTTTCTGTCCTAGGTACCCTATAAGGCCCAGTGGCTCAGCCTCCCCAATTACTTGAGGTGGACACTCTTGGTGCACCTTTTTTTGGGTTTTGTGCACAGTCTTGTTGTAGGTAAGCCTTGATTGTTGTAGGATCACTGGGAGGAATTGACCTCCAGGCCTATTGGCTGTGAGAATCAGCTGTGTCTGCAGTGGGAGAACTTCTGTGCTGGAGACACCCTTCTGGGGCAAGACTTGCTTCAGTGGGGCTTTGGTGCTCACTGAGTCTGCCCCCTGAGTGTGTCCCTTATGGATCTGAAGACTTGTAATCTGGATGGTCCCACTCTGACCACTGGGTACACTGGCTCTTGGATCTAAGGAGGTGCTAATTTAGCCTCTGCCTGAGGCTACCCGGCAGGAGCCCAGCTGTGAAGCAATGCAAGCTGCTGTGGGGCCTTGGGCTTTCTTTTGGATGTTCTGGATTTCTCTGATCTAGCTGCAGTTTGTTAGTTAATTTTCAGATTGCAAAGGGCCAGGCCTTTCATATGCAAAAGCCTCTGTGCACAGCTTGGGTGGGGCAGGGTCTCAGGGGATCAACAGGGTGTAGCAAACAGCTATGGCTGCTCCTCAGTCCTGCCCTAAGAGGCCCCACTTCTCAGTGTCCCGGTAATCGCTGCAAACACCTCTGAGAGAAAGCCACCCTCAAGATCCGACTGATGTCAGACAGTCCAGTTTCTCCGGTATGAGTCTGGGTCCCCAGAGATTCGCCTGGAACTAGAGTTCAGAGCAGCCGGGAGCTTGAGACTCCCTCCCGGCTGAAAAAGACAACCGTGTCCCCAGTTGCCAGCCCCTTCCACATGCGCCATGTCCTCAGCTACCAGCCCTTTCCGTGTGCGCTTCTGTACCTCTGCACTTTACTTCCGTACCTCCTCTGAGTCTCAGTGTGCTTTTCTCTTTCCTTCCTGTTGTAGAATTTCCACTCAGCCAGTCTTCCTGTGGTTCTGGATGATGTCTGTTGTTTTTCAGTTGTATTTTTGAAATGGTTGTGCAAGGCAGCAATTTCTGGTGTTTACCTATGCTGCCATCTTGGTTTCTATCATCTACTACTTTTAATTTCTACTTAATAAAAGGACCTCTGCACATATATTCTATGTTTATAAAAATATTGCTTTTAAAAAATTGCAAAATAAATGCATCCTGATTGAATATGTTTTTTTAAAAAAAATATGAAATAGAGTGAACTTTCCTATCATATCCCAATTCACTCTAAAAAAAAAAGTGTAGCTCTAGCTAGTTTGGCTCAGTGGATAGAGCATTGACCTGTGGACTAAAGGGTCCCAGGTTCGATTCCAGTCAAGGGCACATGCTCAGGTTGTGGGTGGATTCCTAGTAGAGGGCCTGCAGGAGACAGCCAATGTTTCTCAATCTCTTTCTACCTCTCCCTTGCTCTCTGAAATCAATAAAAAAATATAAGTTTATATAAATAGTGTATGTGGATTTCTATGTATTCTCCTACTTCTTTTTGTATACACATACAAGTAGATAATATAAGCTCTTATAAATTGGTGTGCACACACATACTATTTAGTGTGATCATACTATATTTACTGATCTGTGAAGTTACTTTTTTTTCACTTAATAAATTACATATAAAATAATCCATATGAATATTTATACATCTTTTTGAAGGTTGTTATTCAATACTAGTGGCCCAGTACATGAAATTCATGTATGGAGGGGGGGGGGAGGTCCTCATCTCAGCCTGTACCCTCTCCAATTAGGGACCCCTTGGGAATGGGCCTAATCCATATGAGTATTTATGCATCTTTTTGAAGGTTCTTATTTATTCACTATCAGTGGCCCAGTGCATGAAATTCATGCATGGGAGCAAGGGGTCCCTCAGCCCAGTCTGCACCCTCTCCAATTGGGGACCCCTGTGGGATTGGGACTAAACCGGAAGTCAGACATCCCTCTTGAAACCTGGGACTGCTGGCTCCTAACTGCTTACCTGTCTGTAGGCCTGATTGCCCCTAACTGCTCTCCCCTGCTGGCCTGATCTCAGAATTTCATGCACAAGTTTGTCTAAAGGCTCTGACCTTTTTCTCCTCATCTTTTATATTTTTGAGTTAACAATTTATCTCTTTTATGCTGTGTATGCGTCAACATAGCTATATTTATGTTTAATACATTTTTCTTTAAACTTTATTCTGTAGTAATGTGGTTAACACATCATTTTAACATGGAGGTACAGTTTTCTCATTCTGACTGTTTTTGTTTCTTTTTCACCTATACCAGTGTTTTCTACTTTGATTAGAGGTCTTTCATTTCAACTTCAAATTTTTTTTAGCATTTTCAGTGGTGATGAACTCCCATATATTTTGTTTACCTGAGAAAGTCTTTATTCTCCTTCATATCCTATATAATAGAGCCTAATATGCAAATTGTTCAACCAGGAGTTCTACTGCTCTCTATGATATGCACTGACCACTAGGTGTGGCACACAACATGGCAGGCATTGACACTGGCAGCGGGCCACAGTGGAGGTGCTGCCAGCCCCGATGGGCCCTGATGGGAGCAGAACCGTGGCAGGATGGTGGAGCAGGTGAGCGGGCTGCGCCAGGCCAAGGTTAGTGCAAGTGGGGACTCGATCACCCTGTTAATTGCTCTGCAGACAGCAGTCAACGACAGTGTCATGGGGCGGGGCCACTGCCTGGCTCCCAGGCACTGAGGGAGCCAGGTTGGGCGGGGGGGATGCAGCCCCAATTGATTGCCCTGCAGATGGACAAGTCTTTATTCTCCTTCATATCCTAGATAATAGAGCCTAATATGCAAATTGTTCAATCAGGAGTTCTACTGCTCTCTATGATATGCACTGACCACTAGGTGTGGCACACAACATGGCAGGCATTGACACTGGCAGCGGGCCACAGTGGAGGTGCTGCCAGCCCCGATGGGCCCTGATGGGAGCAGAACCGTGGCAGGATGGTGGAGCAGGTGAGCGGGCTGCGCCAGGCCAAGGTTAGTGCAAGTGGGGATCCGATCACCCTGTTAATTGCTCTGCAGACAGCAGTCAACGACAGTGTCATGGGGCGGGGCCACTGCCTGGCTCCCAGGCACTGAGGGAGCCAGGTTGGGCGGGGGGGATGCAGCCCCAATTGATTGCCCTGCAGATGGAATAGTGGAGCAGGTGAGAGGGAGGTTCCAGGCCATAGCGAGGTGCCAGGTAGTGCTGTGGGGCTGCAAGGCTGGGAGCATAAGCTGGAGCCCAAACACCGCAGACCATGCTGAGGGACCCCACCTGTACATGAATTCATGCACTGGGCCTCTAGTCTGAAAAATAACTTCACTGGGTAAAATATTATTGACAATTGTTATCTTTCAATACTGAATTTGTTATTACATTTTCCTGGTTTGCAGAGTGTCTTCTGAGAAATCTGCTATTAGCCTAGCAGCAGATTTGTTTTATTTCTCAACTACCTTTTAGAGTCTTTATTTATCACTTATTTGTTACAGTTTCATTATAGTCTTCCTTGAAGAAGGTATTTTTACATTGAGAAAATAGGGTGCTCTATTAACTTCATGGACTTGTATGTCCAGTTCCTTCCCCGTTTGGAAAATTTTCAGCTGTTATTTTTTTCAAACAAACTCTCTCTCCTGCTTCTCTTTTTCTGGTATAATGCCAAATTATTTCTCAAAGTATTTGTATCAACTTCCACTTGCCAGCCTTGTCTGTTCGGGACCAACACTTTCTATTGTCAGATATTTTGCCAATTTGATGTGTCTGAAAAGATATTTTCTTGTTTAAAGTATTTTCTTGATTACTGACCAATTTCAACATTTTTCTATTAATTGTCCATTCATGTTTTCATTTCTTTGAATTTACTCTTTATGTCACTCTTAGTTATTTAATGGGTATTTGACTTACTCCTTTGGATTCATAGAAATTCTTTTTTTAAAAAATATATTTTATTGATTTTTTACAGAGAGGAAGGGAGAGAGACAGAGAGTCAGAAACATGGATGAGAGAGAAACATGTATCAGCTGCCTCCCCACTGGGGATGTGCCCACAACCCAGGTACATGCCCTTGACCGGAATCGAACCCGGGACCCTTCAGTCTGCAGGCCGACGCTCTAGCCACTGAGCCAAACCAGTTTCATCTAGAAATTCTTTATATAGCTTGATTATTGAATCATTGTTAGACATATATATTATACATACCTTCTCTGGTCCATCTTTTATTATATTTTGTCTTACAGAAGTTTTAATTTGAAATAACTCAATGTAATTATATTGTCTTTATGATTTGTGCTTTCTGAATCATCTGTAGGAACTAATTCTACTCTGTGGTTATAAAGACATTCTCCTACAGTATCTCCTAAAAGTTTTGAAGTTTTGCTTTTTACCCTTGAGTCTAATCCATCTGGAATTGAGTATGTGTATGGTGTGAGATGAAGGTCTAACCCTCCCCACCACACACACACCCATGTGGTAACATATTGTTTCTACATCAGTTACTAAATTGCCATATAATCTACACTAAGTTGAAATGCCACTTCTGTTATATAAATAATTTCCAAATTTGCAAGGTCTTTTTTGGTCTGTTTAGTGGTCTATTTTTCTATCCTTTTCTAATGACACATGGCTTTACTTTTTATTGTTTTAATATTAAGAGTTGGGAAAGATGATATCTTATTATTTTTTTTCTTCTTTGAAATGGTCTTAGGTATTTTGGTCCTTTTATATTCACTTTAAGTTTAGGATCAGCTTCTCAAAACTCAATATAAAGCTTCTTGAAAATATGTTTTGGTTTGCATTGAATTTGTACATTAATTCAGGAGAAGAGCTAGCATTTTTATCATACTGAATCTTCTCAACCACAGGCATATTCTGTCTGCCCATTTAATTAAGTCTTCTTTTATGTTACAAAGAAATACACTATGATGTTTTCCATAAAAGTCGTCTGTATCTTTGATGTCAGTTATATTGCTAGGTTGCTTTTATAAATAGAATAATTTTGAAATTACATTCTAATTGGTTGTTGCTGGTGTATTGGAATGCCATTAAATTTGTAATATTGTCTTCAAAACACACCACCTTGCAGAACTCTCTTATTACCTTGAATAGTTTGTAGATAATCTTGGATGTTCTGTATAAACAATCCAATTCTCTGGACATAGTATTTTCTTTCCATTTCAATAATTATCTTTCATTATTTTTTCTCATTCCTATCTCTGGATAAGACATATAGAACTAAGTGGAATGGAAATAGTAATGGTGACATCTTTGCCATGTTTCTGATGTTATTTTTAATTTTTTAAATAACTTGATTTTTCAATTACAGGTGATATACAATATTATATTAGTTTCTGGTATACAACCAGTGATTAGATATTTATATAAATTATCCAGTACCTATCAGGCACAATATATATTTATCACAATATTAAAGACTGTCTTCCCTATACTATACTTTACATACCCGGGACTATTTTGTAACTACCAATTTGCGCTTCTTAATCCATTCTTCTTTTTCACCCAGACCCCCAATACTCCTCCCCTTTGGTAATCATCAAAACAATCTCTCTATCTATGAGACTGTTTCTGTTTTGTTTGTTTATTTTGTTCTTTAGATTTTTCACATTAGTGAAATCATAATGGTATTTGTCGTTCTCTCTCTGATTTATTTTACTCAGCACAGTACCCTGGTGTCACAGATGATAAGAGTTCATTCTTTTCATAGCTGTGTGGTATTTCATTATATATATGTACCACATCTTCTCTTAATTTATCTATTGCTTGGCACTTAGATTGCTTCCATATCTTGGCTATTGAAAATAATGCTGCAATAAAAATATGAATGCATATGTATTTTTGAATTAGTGTTTTGGATTTCTTTTTACAAATACACAGAGGTGACATTGCTAGGTCTTTCTCTGTCTCTTATTATAGCCTGAGTTTTAAACTCTGTTATGTCTGGTATAAGTATTGCTATCCCAACTTTAATTTTAGTTTCCGTTTTCATGAAATTTCCTCTTCCATCCCCTTATTGTCAGTCTCTATGTGTCTTTCCATCTGAAGTGGGTCTCTTGTAGGCAGAATATATATGGGCCTTGTTTTCTTCTTCTTTCAGTTACCTATGTCTTTTAATTGGAGCATTTAAGCCATCTATATTTAAAATAATTATTGATAGGTATGTAGTTGACATTTCCTTATTCACATTTCTTTATCTTTTTTCTTCTACTTAAAGTAGACCCCTTAACATTTCTTTTAATCCTGGTTTGGAGGTGATGAACTACTTTAGTTTCTTTTTTTTTTTCTTTAAGAAAGCTCTTTATCTATCCTTTGATTCTAAATGACAGCTCTGTTGGGTAGAGTAATCATGGTTGTATGTCCTTGCTTTCATCATTTTGAATGTTTGTTCTAATCCATTTTGGCCTATAAAGTGTCTCTTGAGAAGTCAGGTGACAGTCTTATGGGAGATCCCTCATAAGTAACCTAACTGCTTTTCTCTTGCTGATTTTAAGATCCCCTCTTTACCTTTAACCTTTTGAATTTTAATTATGATGTGTCTTGGTGTGGGCTTCTTTGGGTTTTTCTTGTTCGGGGCTCTCTGCTTCCTGGACTTGTGTATCTATTTCCTTCATCAAGTTAGGAAAGTTTCCAAATCATTTTTTACAAGTAGGTTTTTAATTCCTTGCTCTATCTCTTCTCCTTCTGACACTCCTATGATGTGATATTTGGTTCATTTGATGTTGTCCCCGAGGTCCCTTAAACTCTCCTCTTTTTTAAAAAATTCTTTTTTCTTTCAGCTGTGCTGATTAGGTGTTTTCTGCTATCATGTTTTCCACATTGCTGATTCAATCCTCTGATTTATCTAATCTACTGTTGATTCCTTTTAGTGTTATCTTCATGTCAGTTATTGTATTCTTTATTTTTAACTGGTCCTTTTTGTTTTTTATCTCTATTTTTATGTTTTCTATATCTTTATTGAAGTTCTCACTGACTTCATTGGACATCCTTATAACGAGTGATTTGAACTCTGCATCTAATGCATTTCTCATCTCCATTTTATGGAGTTCTTTTTCTGTAGTTTTGTTCTGTTCTTTAATTTGGAATATGTTTCTTTGTCTTCTCATTTTGATTGCTTACCCATATTTGTTTCTAAGTATTAGGTATACCTCCCACACCTGCTGGTCTTGGTAGTGTGGCCTTATCTAGTACATGTCCTGTTGGGTCCAGTTGTGCAGCCTTTCTCGGTCAACTGAGCATGGCACTTCAGTTATGCTCCTCATGTGGGGTGTTTGCATCCTCCTGTTGTAATTGGACCTTGATTGCTGTTGGCAAATTAATGAGAGGGATTTACCCTCAGGCCCATGAAGTTGTGAGAACCAGATGCAAATATAGCAAAGTAGCTGCTCTTGTGGGGCTGATCCCATGGAGGAGAACTTGCTTAAGCAGAGTTCTTGTGCCTGCCAGGTCCACCACTTAAGTTTATTGCTTGAGGAGGTGGTTGGGTGGTTCTCCAGCATGGTCTGAATCTGTCTATTGTGTGCCTGGCTCTGGAGCTCCTGGGGGGTGTAGGCCAAGATCAGCTACTGCCTGTGCCCTGCCTGGGGCCACTCAGAATGAGCTACAAAGTGATCTGCAGGTAGTCACCACTTGTTCTGGGTTTGGAGTTGCACAGGTGAGGCCCAGTTGTGAACTAAAACCAGCTGCTGCTATTACCAGGCTTGGGGATGTTTTGCCAGGGGTGTGGAGCATGCTAAGGATAGATGATGCTTGTTTGTGAGATTTTTGTGATAGTCCATAGCATGAGCCAAAATAGGTTGTTTGTATGAAAACACCACTGGAAGCAGCTTTGGTAGGCCAGCAATTTGGATGGGCAGAGTCTCAGGGAACCACCAGGGCAGAGTGAACTGTGTTAGCCTGATGATGGAGACACAGATATGACCCTCACCTGTACTTGCAGGAGGAGTGCTCAGAAAAGGACCAATGGCTTCTACCAGCACTTCTGTCTGGAGGAAAGCTGCCTCCCCCTCCCCCCGCTGCCCCTAGCCTTATCTCTGAAGCCAGAAAATTCAGTTTCTCCACCATGTCCCTGGTACCTTTAAATCTGCTGCCCCCACCACTGGAGCTCAGAGTGAATAAGTCTATGGGTTGCCCTTTAAGAGGAGCTTCCTGGGACTCCAGCAGCCCTCTGTCTCTCTCTGACACAATCCCTGCCTGCTTTCACAGTCAGACA
>NW_006294243.1:1685778-1691270 GCF_000327345.1 Myotis davidii
AATCCCTGCCTGCTTTCACAGTCAGAGTTATTGGGTCTTCTCTTTCCAGCAGTGGATCTCTGGGCTAAGGAGCCTGAGGTGAGTCTGGGACCCTTTGGTCCTCAAGAAGAACCTCCACAGCTAAGATATCCCTCCTAATTTTTAACTGCCACACAATTAGAATAGCCAGCCAGTCAATGACCACTTTGGCTATGTTCTCTTTGGGAGACATTGCCACTGACTTCATCTAAAGCCCAGTGCCCTTAAGTGTTACACTGAGGTGGGAGACCACCTTGGTGAGTTCCTTCCTCTCTTCTGTCTCCAAACTCATTTCTGTCTCCTTCTGATGGTGGGCTAGATTCTTCTGTCAGGCATGATGGGCCTCTACAGATTCTCTATTGTGTCTGTGTATCCTTGTATTTTTGCACTGTTCAGGTTTCTCTTTTCCCCTGATGGCTGCGAGTAGGAGTGAGGCATGGTCACGGTCTTTCTTGGATCTGCAGCCCCACCGAGGACCTCTCTGCCCACTCTGCCCCCTTTCAGATGCACACGTGGATAGCAAACTCCCAGGTGTGCTTTTAGAATGTGCAGAAGCACTTTTTTTTGATTACGGATATGTCCAATTAGTTGTTTACAACAGGAGAAAAAAGTAGGAACAATCACACCACCATGATGATGTCACTCTCCAATAATAGATACATTTCAAATCTGGATAAACACTTCCATGTTACATTCCCAAAGTCTGAAATCAGAAAAATAATGTATAACAATATATTTCCTTTCTAATTACTTGCTAATACTAAGTACTATACAATTTAAAAGGTTAAATAGCATTGATTTAACAAAATTAAACACCTATCATTGTACCTATTATTTATTTACACTATTTCCTCTTTAATTATTCTATTTGCTTTTTCTTCAATTACGTGTTCAAAAGATTAACTTTGTGTCACAAATACTTTCTCCCATTTTATCAAATTTTAATTTGAATTGGTAATTGTATATTTCTTATTAGATATTTTTTCTTTTTATATAATCACCTTTTTATGAATATTTTTCTATAGGTTCTTAGGTTTGTATTTTACTTATGAAGTTATTTTCCCTTGAAAAAATATATTATCTATTTTTCCCATTATTGTACTTTAGTATGCACATAGTACACATATGTTTAGCTCTTCACTAAATCTTCAACCTAATTTTAATTCTATATGTGTGTACTGCCATAAAGTCTTATGACTTCAATTCAAACAATGGGTAAATGTGCTATTTATGCATTGGTCTTAGTCTTTTCAGTGGATTTCAATTTATTCAGCAATTAAAGGAGTGCCTAACAACATTTTTTTAAAAAATTCTTTATTGTTTAAAGTATTACATAAGTCTCCTTTTTCCCCCCATTGGCCTTTCCCTGACTGCCCCATCCCCCAGCACATGCCCGCAACCCTCCCTACTGTCTGTGTCCATTGGTTATGCTGGACCAGGTGAAAATCCATATACAGGTTATAATTTAAAACTTCTTTATCTCATTTGAGGCAATACTGCATTGTTCTTTAGTAAAGTACGGTGCACCAGTACAATTTAGCATATTGATGGTGTGAATAAAAAGGGATAATTCAGAAAATGAAAGAAAGCTTGGTCTAGCAAAAGCCCAAGTGAATGCTTTCTGGAAGCTTTTGTAAAAGTTGTACACTGTACCAGTGGGAAACTGCAGTCCACGAACTGGAGAAGGCAAAATAAAAGGTAGTCTAAGGTGAACTAGAAAATAAATGGGAAGAAAATCATTGTTGATATGTATGATTCAGAAATTATCACCTAGATCTCTCAAATATATGATGAGAAGGAGCTAACTTTAAGAAGTAGTGTTCTAAATTATACTTAGTATCAAAATATATTTTAATTAAGTTATAATATAAAGTAAATATATTTAAAAGTTTTAAAAATATAATTGTGGTCAATTATACCAATTACCCTAAGCCTAATACTGTTCTAGGGACAGCTGGCAAGGAGGTTCCTGTTTCTTGGATGTTAAACTTGAAAGGAGGGAGTGATAAGCCAATGAGTGCTCAAGGTAATTTCAGAGAGTGATAAATAAAGGAAGAAAACAAATAGTATAAGGTGAGAGAAGAGACACGGGCAATGGGACAGGACTCCTCTAGATAAAAGGATAAGAAAAGGCCTCTCTGAGAGTGACATGTGATGTAAGACATGAAAGGAGAGGGCTGCCACAGGAAGACCAAAAGATAATTGGTTCAGGCAGAGAGAAAAAATACTCTGAGAACCTTAAGCCAGAATGAATTTGGCATCTTCAACAAACAGAAATAAAATAAGGAGCTCTAGGACAGTGGGAAATAAAGAAGTGTGCAATGAGGGCAGAGATTATTTTGGTAGCTAATTGATCATATAGAGTACTGGATATCCAACGTAAGGAAACCTGGAGGAGTTATAAAAACAAAACAGATTGTTGGTTCCCATTCTAGATCTTCTAATTCAGGAGGTCCATGATGGGACCCAAAATTTGCACTTCTAGTAAGTTCCCAGGTGATACTGATGCTTCCAATCTGAAGACCCACTTGATGAAACAATTATGTAGGTCTTTGAAGACAGGACAGGATATTTTCATTTATTTTATTGTTTTTAAGTGTAATGGAAAGTAATTCGGTGATTTTAAGCAGTAGAATCTGAATGAAGAATAGAATAGCTAAGATTTGGAAACAGCCTAAGTGCCCATCAGCAGATGAATGGATTAGAAAACTGTGGTACATCTACACAATGGAATACTATGCTGCTGCAAAAAAGAAGAAATTCTTACCATTTGCAACAACATGGATGGAACTGGAGAGCATTATGCGGGAGGAGGCGTAAGAGATCAACCGAAGGACTTGTATGCATGCATATAAGCATAACCAATGAACACAAAACACTGGGGCGGGGGAGGGGGGAATAGGGGAGGCCAGGGGAAGGTCAAGGGGAAAAAAAAAAGAAGACATATGTAATACTCTTTGTAATACTCTAAGCAATAAAACAAAATTTAAAAAAAGAATAGATTGGAGGAAGAAAGTAGAGAATACAAATATAGTGTACTCTCAACCTATTTGTATCTTTGTATCTAAATATCTCCTGCTGCCAAAACCGGTTTGGCTTGGTGGATAGAGCATCAGCCTGCGGACTGAAAGGTCTCAGGTTCAATTCCAGTCAAGGGCATGTACCTTGGTTGTGGGCACATCCCCAGTAGGAGGTGTGCAGGAGGCAGCTGGTCAATGTTTCTCTCTTATCGATGTTTCTAACTCTCTATTCCTCTCCCTTCCTCTCTGTAAAAAATCAATAGAAATATTAAAAAAAAATAAATGTCTCCTGTAGAAAGCATGTAGTTAGATTTTTTTTTTTTTAAATCACACTGACAACTTCTGCCTTTGGATTGATTTAACCAATCACATTTAATGCTGTTATTTATGTAGTTGGATTTATGTCTGTTCTCATTATTATTTTTTCTCTATGTTTCATTACTAATTTGTTTCTCCTATTCAATTATGTAGATATTTCCTAGCACAACATTTTTATTTCTTTAATTATTTTTTCACTGTTCTTTTTGAATTATTTTCTTAGGGACTACTCTAGGACCTAGAAAGCATAGTTACTAAATTATATGGCACAGACTTCTATAAAAAATAATGCTATAAAATATAAGTAGTTTAAAACAATAGAAATTATATTTTTGCTCACATAACAACTCATATGGATGTTTGCCTGGCAACTTGTAATACAGTGATTCAGATATTTAGATTCTTCCATCTATTGTCTCCTCCATTTGTAGGACTGCATAATCCTTTGGTTTTGGACACTGGATAGGAAAAGATAGGCTAAGGAAAGTCCACTGGAGTCTAAGCCACCTGGACTCAAAGTAACATTATTCATTTTGACACATAACTACTTGGCAAGAAATTGTCACATCCCTTTTCAACCTGCCTCTGCAAGGAACTTTAAATGTAATACCTGCCTGGGAAGCCAAAGCAATAACTCTCCAGGTTAGAAAGGGAGCCTAAATCTTTCATGGACTTCAAGTCCTTCCTACTGTGTGAGGAAACATGTTAGGAAGCTACTTCAGTGATCCAGGCTAGAGATTTTAATGACTTAAACCAAGATCACAATAGGAGAGGTAGAGAAATGACAGATTCAGAATATGTTATGGAGATAGAATAAATAGATTTGCTGTAGGGATGTGAACTATGCTGGAGGTGGTAATATTTACTGACATGCAAAAAGCAAGGCTTGACGGAAGAAAGGAATGAATTAGTTTTAACATGTTAATTCTGAAGTGCTATTTAGATATCCAAATGAAAAATATAAAGTAGACATTTGGGTGAAGTTTGGATGTATATACTTGGAAGCCATTGCCATAGAGGTAATATTTAAGGCCATAAGCAGGATTTTCTAGGGGAAATGTGAAGATAAAATAGAAAAGTTAACTCAACATCTGAGCCCCACTGGCTCACCAATATTTAAAAAGATAAGCAGAGAAGGTGGAGAAGAAAAAGA
Source organism: Myotis davidii (assembly GCF_000327345.1). Classification (NCBI taxonomy): domain Eukaryota; kingdom Metazoa; phylum Chordata; class Mammalia; order Chiroptera; family Vespertilionidae; genus Myotis; species Myotis davidii. Next base: position 1,690,288 of record NW_006294243.1, read on the forward strand.
GATACAGAAGCTAACATTGTAGTAAAGAGAACACCTTACATATGCGTTGTCAAGAGAAAAGCATTACAAGAAGAAAGGAGTGCTTACCTGTGCCAAATGTTTCTGACTTTAAGGCAAGATAAGGAAATGTTGCCAAGGTCATTTTTGACTTTGATAAGAACTGTTTCATATCCTATCCTTTTACTTGGCCCAGATGTAATTGCTTTTAGAACTAGAATGTGGGGGGAGTGATGCTATGTGTCTTCTACATATAAATCATAAAAAGAAATAGAGTTTTTTCATGGTTTCTTTCTCTCTTTCAGGATACTCATTCTCTGAGGAATCCCAAACTACCATACATACAAGGATTACAGGAGAAAGCCATGTGTAGAGAAACTGACAGCCATCATCAGTTGCCAGCATGAACAAGCCTTTGGATGACTAGAATCCCCAGGCTCCACACCTTCTGGTTGAGGCCCCTACACTGGGGAGGAGTGAGAAACTATCCCTCCAGTGTCCTCTCCAAATCCATGATGCTCTGGATCTCTGACCACAATAGTTGTTTTACTGCATTACATTTTGGGTACCATGTTTTGTAGGCATGGTAACTGGAACACAGAACTGGGAATTAAGGAATAATGAAGAGATCAATGTAGCTCAGGAGAGAGGATGTTGCTAAGGATGGGGGCTGGGAGCAAATGATCAAGTGTTTTGAATGCCTTTGTAAGGCCTTTGACTTTCCTCTGAATGAAATGGGAGCCTTTGAAGGGTTCTGAACTGAAGAGTAACACGATCTATGTCATCCCATCCTCGTCGCCAAAAAAAAATAAAAAAAATACGATCTATGTCAACATATATATTTGGTGCTTCTTGAGTGGCAAGTTTTTTACATTCTTTGTGCTCTTTGTTAAAGCAAACACAAACATAAAAAATCCTAGAGGCCTGGTGCACGGAATTCATGCACTGGGGGGGGGGTCCTTCAACCTGGCCTGCACCTTCTCACA
>NW_006294243.1:1692512-1701938 GCF_000327345.1 Myotis davidii
ACCTCCTCCTCCAGTGTCCTCTCCAAATCCATGATGCTCTGGATCTCTGACCACAATAGTTGTTTTACTGCATTACATTTTGGGTACCATGTTTTGTAGGCATGGTAACTGGAACACAGAACTGGGAATTAAGGAATAATGAAGAGATCAATGTAGCTCAGGAGAGAGGATGTTGCTAAGGATGGGGGCTGGGAGCAAATGATCAAGTGTTTTGAATGCCTTTGTAAGGCCTTTGACTTTCCTCTGAATGAAATGGGAGCCTTTGAAGTGTTCTGAACTGAAGAGTAACACGATCTATGTCATCCCATCCTCGGCGCCAAAAAAAAAAAATAAAAAAAATACGATCTATGTCAACATATATATATTTGGTGCTTCTTGAGTGGCAAGTTTTTTACATTCTTTGTGCTCTTTGTTAAAGCAAACACAAACATAAAAAATACTTTGAGGCCTGGTGCACGGAATTCATGCACTGGGCGGGGGGGCGGGGGTCATTCAACCTGGCCTGCACCTTCTCACAATCTGGGACCGCTGTTTTTTTTCTCAAACAAGATATAATACACTATCATTTTTGTAGTTTTACTAAAAACATCTAATATTACCATAACTACAAATATTGAAGGCAATGATAATTTATAAATTACTTGGGTTTTATTTCTTCTATGAAACTTGTAAATTGAAAGATGGGATTCCTACTACAATTAAGTGGTAAACATCCCTATAGAACACATATTTCTCTAAGGTATAAAATATATTTAATAAAGTGGGAAATCTAAAGACAACATAGTCTACCTACCATGCCTGAAAGAATTTAGATTTGAAAGACATTAAATCAAATGCTTAATAACATTTGAATTCTAAGAGACTATTTTTATAATAAATTAATTGTAATTTCTCACACACAGAGAAATTGAAAAAAAGCTACCCTAAAAATTAAACTGGCCCTAGCCAGTTTGGCTCGGTGGATAGAGCGTCAGCCTGCGGGACTGAAGGGTCCCAGGTTCGAGTCTGGTCAAGGGCACATGCCCAGGTTGCAGGCTTGATCCCCAGTAGGGGGCATGCAGGAGGCAGTCAATCATTGATGTTTCTCTCTCTCCTCCCTTCCTCTCTGAAATCAATAAAAATATTTAAAAAATTAAACTGTAAGATAAATAAGCACATGATAGTGTATTTGATTTGTGTTTAGACAATCATCTGTACTTTCAAATGGCATAATTTTAAAAAAGATTATAATACTTATGGAGGATTTTTTTAAAAAAATTAATGTTAGAGAGGAAGGGAGAGGGAAAGAAACATTGATTGGTTCCCAGCTAGCCAGAGCTAAATAGCATAATTGTTTTCAATATTACATATTATTTCAATGCTTACTTTACTCAGAATAAAAATGTCACTCCGCCAATTTTAATTCATTCACACTAAAAAAAATAAGATTTTCACATTGCAATTCCATTACATATTTATATAAAAAATAGTGATTAATAGATAAAATAGATTTGTTACAGCTATAAATTTAATCAACACAGTACAAAAAAATGAAGTCAGAACTCATGATTTCCATCTCTAAATGACATCATGGAAGCTTTATAAATGATATAATCTGTTTAATATTTTCCACTTATTACCTAGGAGCTTTGATTACTATAGCTCTTATGTTAAGCTAATATTAAAGAAAATATCAGGAAATGTATACTAATCAGGTCTTTTCATCAGATAAAAAGCAGCAGGGTAGGAAATAAAATCCATTATTTCTCCTCTAGTCATAGAGAATTTCATTGTCTAACATATGTGGATTATTTTGTTGTTTCTTATTGTTTTCAGGTTGACTCTAAAAACCTTCAGCTGTATGTTCTATGTTCTCATATTTGCTAATATTCATTATTCAAATTCACTTTTGAGTAAGCTGGTCTCAAATAATCACATTTTCTTTATGTAAGTACTACTGACTGCAATAAAATAATCCCAAAACCACTTCTTAATATGAACAAAATTAATTTTAGAAATGATCTTGAAGATCTAAAAAAATATTTTATTACAAAATATTGTTTTATTTTTTAAAAAATGATACCAGACTAGATGAGACAGATTTGAACTATCAAAGATGTGACTAAGAAGTTCCCTAAAAGTCACAGAATTAAGTTATAATATAATCATTTATGAATCATATAGAGGACTTCCACTATCATCAGACACACAAAGCTATAGTTTTTTTTTTTTTTGCCTTTTGCAGTTTATAAATAAACTAAATTGTTTTGAAGTAAAATGATTTAAAATAACCTTTGTTGACTTCTGGTCAAGGTGGAGGAGTAGGTAAATGCTGGGCTGGCCTCTTCCCACTACCATGGCAAAATTACAGCTAAATGATAAAACAACCTGAATTCTAGGTGAACATAAGTCCTATGAAGTAATGATATAAAGAAGCTATGACAAGATTGGTAACAGGAGTGAGACAAGGAAAGGGCAGGTCATTAAGAATTGGGAGGGAAATCTCAACTGCAGAGGTCTCGAACCCCACACCAGGTTCCCCACCCTAAGGCTCCAGTACCAAGAAGAGGAGCCCCTATAACATCTGGCTATGAAAACCAGATGGCAGAGGGACTGAGGGCTGCCTGAGTCCCAGGCATTCCCCTTGACGGGCCTGTGCATGGACTCGCTTGCTTATAATCTCACTTGATCTAAGCTTGCAGTGGCAGCAGCCTGAAAAGTGCCACGGACACACGGTGAGGAACTCACTTGACTAGTTTCAGGGTGAGGGCTGGAAGAGAAGCTCTATGAATCGAAGCACAGGCAGATACTGTTGCTCCTTGCTGAGCCCTAACCCACTGAGCTTTCCATTCACTTGGCTAACATGTCTCCCCTGCCCTGGTGATTCCCTGAGACGTTGCCACACACACTTGGGTGTCCTGTCCAAGCCACTTCCAGTAGCTTTTCCACACAAGAAGCCTGCCTCAGGTCATGTTTCAGAGTTCCCTAAAGTCTCACAAAGACCCGCGAACCCCAAACAAGCAGCAGCTGGCCTCAGCATGGCCAGGACCTCTTATTGAGTGGCTTCAAGCCTGGCCTAAGCAGTGACTGGTCTCAACGTGCATTATAAATCAAATCAAGGTCCTGACGCCTGTAATAATCTGTTCCAAGTGTTGGCTTGGAATGTAGCTGCTACTAAGCAGCCATAAACTTGGCACAAGTGGCATCACATCATGGTGCCCACCAAGGGGTACCAAGCACCTCCAAGCCCACCACAAGTGGTAGCCAATGAAGATCACTTTATAGACACAACCAAGTGGTCCCAAGTTGGGCACAAATGGTGGCAGCAGAAGGTAGAAAAAATGTATGTTGCCACAATGAGAAGGATGAAAAAAAGGAATGCAACAGAAATGAGGAAGATACTCCTTGAAGAGAAACTGAATAATGGGAAGCAAACTATTGGCTTAGTTATTGTGCTTGAGGAATTAATTTTGTATTCTACCACTGACCTTTCAGCATAAGCATTTTCTCTGGCTTTAAGTAGGTAATCAATAAATTTTCTATAAATAATAGAAAAGTAAATTCAATCTCCATTTCTAAAAAGTCATAGACCATCATAAGAACTTTAGGAAGGTTCTGAGCTTAATTTGATCAGATCTAAGTAGAAGCTCATTTATCTCATATTTTGAATATAGTTTTTCCTCACATACTATCTTAGCTTTTTAAATTCAGATCTTCAGGATTTGGAGAGATTGCTGAGCATGGGGTCTTTCACCCTATGTACATGCATTTTGGAATATAAGCATCAGAAAACATAGACAGAGAAGAGCCAAAAAAGGTATGGGGATGGACAGGAGGGAAAGGTTGCTAAAGCTGTCAGGTGCAAGTAGTCATAAGGAATTAGAGACTTGGTGAGGGAAAGTAGAAAAGGAACCTAAGGCATAGATTTATTGTTCTACTAATTAGCAGTAGAAAGAAAGGGAAAAATGAAAAGAGAAAAATAAGTTATAATAGAATAGTGTATTCTGTACCATATTGATTGGTTTGGGGAAAGGTGTTACAAAGGCAAGAAGAAGATTTTAGTTGCGAAAGAATGAAAGATTAGAGGAAAAATAAAGAACAGAGAAATAAGATGGACATCAAGGAAGATATTTTTCATAATAACTTCTTTAAAAATGCTCTTTGTTCAAAATAATATTCAGAATGAATAATTTTGTCTATCCATAATGACATAAATGTTTAGGCCTGTTATGGATTATAAACTCCCTGAGAGCAAAGACTTTAGCAAACCTTTTAATCAGCATGAAATACTACTATATTCAACTTGTGGGAGACTGGGTAACAGGACATATTTGTTACAGAAACCTAGAGCGTGTCGCAGCAAGAGAGGCTTGATGGCTGTCAATAAGTAAACCAACAAATAAAAATCAGTGATTTCTTTAATAAGACAGCAGAATGCTGTAACAATTAATGCTTATATTTAGTTTAAAATGAATTCAGTCACTTTTGTGCTATCTCTTTGTACAGTATATTATTGCTTATGTAAACATATTATATTAATATAGACCCTGTGGAAAATAATGTAAAAACCAAATCTGGTCACCATTCACTGAAAATTCACATTGTGAAGAAACAGTTGTGGTTTCATGTAACATAAACTTAAATTTGGTCTTGATTATATGCAGGAAAATACTTTAAAATCTAGAGATATTAGGAAAAATGCATTTTAACTAAATAATATAGGTACACATTTATTTGTGTAAGGAGTTTTGTATGGGTAGTTAGACAACTAAAATAACCAACAGCTATTGGAGTTAGCTCAACAGTAGTCATCTGATAGACATCACAGGCCAATAGTTGTTATGATCACCTTAGTCAGGAAGAAAACTAAAGGAACTTGGGTTTTTAGGATGGAAATGTCAACACCAATAAGCAGGTTTAAGCCGTGAACATAAATAGGGTGGCAAGACAAAAATATGAAAAAAAATTATACATGTACATATATGATGCGAGACAGATATACAGAGAACAAGTATAATTGCGCCATCGTCGATTTAATCTAGCACCCTGAATCCATGCAAATAAAGACCTTTGCTCTAAATACCTCTTATTCTCATCCAATGCATAAAAATATACAAAAAATATCTATTATTAAACAGTGACATTATTAGGAAGCTTTTCTAACTTTAAGCTAAAAGGACTGCCTTTATAGGTCTCCAAAAGTCTCCACTTTGGTTATTCCTTCTAATAGTTCATATAATAAAATTACTTTAGTCTCAAAATAGCTGAAAATTATAATTTTAATGAGAACATTCTTATTTCACTAATTTATCTCTTTTCCCAACAAATCAAATTATCTCCAGTTATACATCACAGTACAGTGTTTTCACCATAGGATTTGGGAGGCCTTAGTTTTATTTTTTAGATCAATTTATATAACTACAAATAAATATATAATAAAATAAATTATATATATAATAAAATTTCTTCCAGTGCACACCCTTGTTTTTATGTACTATGCAAGCAAAAGGAAAAATACTTTAAATTTCACTTCCCGAGAAGGTTAAGCATCTCTCCTTAACTGATGCTGGCAGGGGTTTGGCAAATGGGTGAATCAAAAAGCAGCACAGTTTTCAGGTGTGTTTTTTTCACTTTGGGATTGGGATAGTTTTAATGTACAGAATATCAGGCTCACTCAAACTTGTACAAAATGTAAATAATTAGTATTTTCTGCTATATTTGTTTTGTTGATTTATATTTTATATATTCATGTTTTATTTATTTAATGTCCACATCATTCACTGTATATATATTGGTTTCACATACCCTTATCTACTTCATTGTACCATAAAATTAACTGACCTCTAAAACACTTGAGAAAAGTAAATTCATAAGCAAAGTGGTGTGCTTATAAGGTACCCATAATAAATTACGACAATGTAGTTATACTCTTGTGACAAAGAAAACAAAGCGACTTTGTTTAGCATGTAAATCAGAGAAAGTGACTAACTAGGAACGGTATAAATGTTCAAAGGAGAGTCAGCCCAGGTTAAGTATTTGTAGCATTCTGTTTTAAAAAAAAAAAGTTGCTTTCAATGCCTTTCAGTTACTCACCATGGCACTGACTGCTGAGTGACCTTTGGCAAGTATTTAGCCTCTTTGGGTCTCAGTATCCTTTCTCTGAAATTAAGAAGATAAGTTTGAGAAACTCCTTTTACTCTCTCCTAAGTGTCTGCATTTTATGGTCTAAAAACGTAATAAAAATTTATTTGGAAAACTCAGCAAATAGCAATAAATAAAATATATACTTGGTATTCCACAAGGACATGGGCATGACTATTTTAAGAATAATAAAAGAATTTCAGTATTGCTACTATTTTCTGAAGCTTTGTTAGAAAAGACATTCACAACATAAGAGAACTAAGACTAAGATCTAGAATTAAATAAAAAGATCAGTTATATTAAGAAAATATTATTAAACCTTGGCTAAAATATGTTGATATATCTTCATGATAGTCTGAAATATATTTTATTATTACTAAACTTCAATAAAAGTGAACTTTGCATTCTTCAAATATAGACATAAATTAGCTTTACCTGGATTACACATTACAGTGGTGATGCACAGCACATGCTCAACAATTTCCTTTTGAACCTATTATCCACATTTGCTGGACCTTTTATTGTATACCTTTGCTGCTCATTAGGAAGCAATAGAGCATGGTGGTTAAGATTATGGATTTTAGAGCTGCATTAACTGGGTCCAAACCCTGGCTCTGATACTTCCTAGTTGTATGACCTTAGGAAAAGTAACATGAGCTCTTCTTGTAAATCAGGTTCTTCACACAGATTTTGCAGGAGCAAATGGGCTGTACATGCAAAACTCATAGAGCATGCCTGGCACAGTGTAAGTACTATAAAAGTGCAAGTTGTTATGGTATCATAAGTTATTATTATTATTATTAATGATCATTATTATTTACTCTTTCTTATTATATGACTACAGAGGAAATTATAATTTTTCATACCTAGGAACCTTACATATTTAGGCTGTGGTTTTCACTTCTTACTTTGACATGTTTGGTTTTAACAGGGATAGTTTGGACACAAGGAAATTTCTATTTGACCAAGCATATATTATTAAAATATACCTATTCATTTCAGATAGAAAAAGAAAGAGCAGAGTACATCCCTTAAGACTCAGTTTATAATAAATGAAAGCTTTAAATAAGAGGTAGACCTCCATGTGCCAGATCTGGGATAAGGCTTTTCACCCACTCATTCAATATGTAATCATTGGACACCTATGTGCCTGACATTGAACGACCTGTTCATAGCCGTATCTACAGAAATATGAAACTGTCCCTGCGCTCAGTGAGTTTACAGTCTATAGAAGAGATAGAATTTATTGCTTGCACTTCTATTCTAGGGCAAAAAGTAAGAAATACTATAATAAAGTACTTTGACGTTTGAGAAGAAAGAAACATATCATATTACAAAGAGAGGTCATAAAGCAGGGGTCAAGAAATACGCCATCAGAGAGGTGCTGTTGGAGGCAGGCATTGGAGTGTGGACATGAAAGAGGTAGGACAGACAGAGGTAGACATTGCAGGCAGAAGGAAGAGTCTAAAGAAAATCAGAGAAAAACAGGTGATGTGAAGACAAGAGCAATTAGATGGCATTCAATTCTCATGTATGACATTCAAGTAGATCCACAAATAAGTTTTCCTTGATAATAGAAACATTTGAACATAACTATAATTAATGTATTTTAATTTTTTCACTGAGAACATTAACTTGCATTACATTTTAATAGAATTACTTCATTTAAGTGCTAATTAATGCAGAAAGACAAAATATAAAAAAACCATGAAGCAAAATCCTTTGGGGTAGACCTTTTCTAGTTTAAAAAGAATTTATATTCTGAGTTAATGGTCTCATAAAAAAATAATTTTCAGCAAGAGTAAAGAAAGACCTATTTATAGGTTGAAGTAAAGGAGATATTAAACACAAAGGGAAGATGTTAAATAATTTTGAAAGCATTTTGTAACTACATACTGCTGTACAATATTTTATAGTAGTATGGAATTACTTTTAGAAAAGTAACTTTAACAATTTTGTTTCATGCTTAAAACCTTTTGTTACAGTAAAATAATAAGAATCAATGTAAATGAGAGAGTATGCCTTCAATTCAAAAGAGTTTCTTTTTAGGATGTTCTCTTCTAAGTCATTTCATAAAACGTGGATCTGGAAAAGATTAGGAAAATGTTTCAAAATATTTTTTTTAAGAAAGGAAAGGACTAATAAAAGGAGTCGGGAGAGGGAGTTTGAGAAAGAATGAGGAGGAAGAAAGGGAAAGCGGGAAAACTGAGGCTAAGGGAAGTGAGGAGAGCTAGAGTTAAGAAAAAGGGAAAAGAGAGATTTTATATTAACAACCTAGCGATTTTATATCAGGAACAAAAATATTCTCCTTGAAATATTACTTAATCCAGTGGTCTTAATGGACATTAAAACAAAATCCTATATAATAAATAGGTGATATGCAAATTGACTGTCACACTCTCGCACAAGATGGCTGCCCCATGTGGTCACAGATAGCCTGCAGGGGAGAGCAATTGTGTGTGATGAGGCCAGCAGGGGAGGACAGATGGGGGTGGGGGGCCAGGCCTGCAGAGGAGGGCAGTTAGGGGTGACCAGAGTTAAGAAAAAGGGAAAAGAGAGATTTTATATTAACAACCTAGCGATTTTATATCAGGAACAAAAATATTCTCCTTGAAATATTACTTAATCCAGTGGTCTTAATGGACATTAAAACAAAATCCTATATAATAAATAGGTGATATGCAAATTGACTGTCACACCCTCGCACAAGATGGCTGCCCCATGTGGTCACAGATAGCCTGCAGGGGAGAGCAATTGTGTGTGATGAGGCCAGCAGGGGAGGACAGATGGGGGTGGGGGGCCAGGCCTGCAGAGGAGGGCAGTTAGGGGTGACCAAGCCAGCAGGGGAAGGTGTTTGGGGGTGATCAGGCTGGCAGGGGAGAAGTTAGGGGGTGATCAGGCCACAAGGGGAATAGAAGAGGGGTGATCATGCTGGCAGGTAGAAGCGGTTAGGGATAATCAGGCAGGCATTCAGGCAGGCAAGCGATTAGGAGCCAGCAGTCCCAGATTGTGAGAAGGATATCCGACTGCCAGTTTAGGCCCGTTCCCTATGGGACATCCTAAACCAGCAGTGGAACATCCTCCAATGGGTCCCAGATTGGAGACGGTGCAGGCTGGGTTGATGGACATTAAAACAAAATCCTATATAATAAATAGGTGATATGCAAATTGACTGTCACACCCTCGCACAAGATGGCTGCCCCATGTGGTCACAGATAGCCTGCAGGGGAGAGCAATTGTGTGTGATGAGGCCATCAGGGGAGGACAGATGGGGGTGGGGGACCAGGCCTGCAGGGGAGGGCAGTT
>NW_006294243.1:1702053-1710529 GCF_000327345.1 Myotis davidii
AGAAGAGGGGTGATCATGCTGGCAGGTAGAAGCGGTTAGGGATAATCAGGCAGGCATTCAGGCAGGCAAGCGATTAGGAGCCAGCAGTCCCAGATTGTGAGAAGGATATCCGACTGCCAGTTTAGGCCCGTTCCCTATGGGACATCCTAAACCAGCAGTGGAACATCCTCCAATGGGTCCCAGATTGGAGACGGTGCAGGCTGGGTTGAGGGACACCCCCCAGCAGTGCACAAATTCCATGCACTGGGTCTCTAGCATAAAATCAAACAATAAAACAAAACAAAAAACTGGCTGGCATTTTTCTCTTAATAGAATTCATAGTCACTGAGAAAAAATATATTTTCCCATGGAAATGAGCAATTTTATGAACTTTCTAGAGAGCATATGGTCACCACTAATCCAGTGGCCTACTCCCCTCCTTTGGATCTCTTATTCTATTTCAGGTTATCTATCCTTTGGCTCCAGACAGGACTACAACTAAGCCATGGGCTTTAATCCTAATCAAGATTTTGAGGGAAGTCATTTCCACAGCCTCTCAACATTGATCAAAATAACTAGCCCCAGAATTCAGAAGAATAGCAAAATATCCCAAGTAGGCAAAAGCATTTGGTATACTTTTCTTTTTTGATTCCATGTCTGACAATGATTTATTTCCTTTTTAAATAGCACATATGTATGTTTGAAATACTTTAAAACACATAGCAACTGATTAGATTCTAAACAGCCTTCTAAATCTCTGTATTGTGAAATATATTTTTTCTTTCTAGCTGCAAATGTAAAATCTAGTTGATAGATAAATAAATACAAATGAAATATTTGGCATTCTCTAGAAGGCTCTTTAAGATATAGAACCTAAGCTTTCTTTTGTTGTTGAATGTCTTTTTTATTATAATCTTTCAAAACCTTAACATCATCATGATTATTAGTCTCACAATCAAATCAATCCTCAAAATTTTTGAAAATTTTATTTTCTAAACAATAATGTGAAATTTTACAAAAAGAATACCTTCTTCAAAATAAATTTGAAATAAAATATGGAAAAATACAAGCTGCTTACTTGATTTTTAAGACTTTCATCAATTTCCTCTATCATATTATTAGGTTTTATGACTAATCTGATATTTTTATCCTTCATAATTATATGAACATCAACAACTTCTCCCTGTGCTCCAAACACACTTACTCAACCTCAGGCTTTGTAGGTGCATACCTTTCACATCACACATTATCCTCATTCTTTATCAACATGCCAAATCAACACACTCATGAGTCTCACTGAAAATGACTCATTCAAGATGATTCCTCCTTCAATCCAGAGTGAAAACAATAATAGCAGGCTTTATCAAACTATACCTAACTTATTAAGTATTACTAGTTAGCATAGTTAAAAAAAAAAGAATGAAAATTATTATAATGCATTAACTCACATGTTCCTAAGACATACAATGAGCTAATCATTAATTTTGGGAGGGGGGTGCGGAACCAAATCTAAAATGACTAAGAATAATGACATTGATAATAATTATTTGGATGTTACTATGTTCTAGGCACTATTCTAAACACAATTTATTTTCCTCTTTATATTATAGTAAGGTGATATTCAATTAAATAATAGATTATTAATGGACACATATTTTTAAAGTAGTATTTAGTTTTTATTACATTGTTAAAAGTTCCCTTTAATTTCAGGATACTTAACAGATTATGGCAACAATGACATTTACTTCTCAGAGTGAACAATGCTCTATAAAAAATGAGCAATATGCAATATCAATTCATATTTAAAACTATTTACTCAATTATTAATATAATTTTGACATTGTATTGAAGCAATATAACAATTTAAGAAGCATGCAAATCTTGGTGGTAAACAACATTATGATTCAAGATGACTTTTGAGGAAAATCTATACTAATAAAAGGGTAATATGCTAATTAGACCAGGTCAACTGGACATCTTCTGGAGGTCCAACTTCCTTCTGGACAAAGCCATGGTAGCAGGGGCTGAGGCAGAGGCAGTAAGGGGCAATCAGGCTGGCAGGGGAGCAGTTAGGGAGTAACAAGATCTGCAGGGGAGCAGTTAGGGGGTGACCAGGCCAGCGGTCCAACTTCCTTCTGGACAAAGCCATGGTAGCAGGGGCTGAGGCAGAGGCAGTTAGGGGCAATCAGGCTGGCAGGGGAGCAGTTAGGGAGTAACAAGAGCAGCAGGGGAGCAGTTAGGGGGTGTCCAGGCCAGCAGGGGGGAAATTAGGGGGCAACCAAGTCTGTAGGGGGATAGTTAGGGGGCAACCAGTCCAACAGGAGGGCAGTTAGGGGTGACCAGGCTGGCAGGGAGGCAGTAAGGGGGTGACCAGGCCGGCAGGGGGGCAGTTAGGGGGAAACCAGGCCAGCAAGCAGAGGCAGTTAAGGGTGATCAGGCAGGCAGGTAGAGTGGTTAGGAGTGATCAGGCAAGTAGGCAGGCAGGCAAGCGGTTAGGAGCCAGCAGTCCCGGATTGCGAGACGGATGTCCCGGATTAGAGAGCATGCAGCGGGGCTGAGGGACCCTGCCCCCTGCATGAATTTCATGCACCGGGCCTCAAGTATTATAATAAATAAAGAGGGCAGAAGGAAACTTTTGGATGCAATAGATATATTTATGACATCAATTGTGGTGTTGGTTTTATAAACATATATTTTTCTCCAAACTCATTTAGTTGTATTTACAATAAATATATACAGCTTTTTGTGTATCAATCATACCTCAAAAAAGTGTTTAAAAAATATGTTGAAGACTCTCATAAACTCTGCACTTAACTATGTAACTATATTACTTCTGAATAACATATGTATATTATACACATACAAACACACAATCACACACTCACAACTACCTATGTAGAGTTTTTATTTAAAATAGTTGATCTAGGTAAATGAACCGAACAATCCAGTTTTTGATCATGATAAACATGATTAAACTAATAGGTCTGGCAAAACACAGACTGTCTCCAATTCAATTTCAGAGTAATATTAATTACTTCACTATAGTTTAGTAAATTCTTACCAATTATATTGGTAAGAGGCCTGGTGCACAAAATTTGTGCATGGTGCGGGGTCATCCCTCAGCCGGATCTGCATCCTCTCCAATCGGGGAGCACTCAGGGAATGTCCTACTGATGGCTTGGGCCCACTCCCCATGGTTCTCTTCTCTCCGTGGGGCCTGCCTGCTCCACACCACAGTGATGAGCAAGCAGGCCCTGATGGGTGCTACCTGCAGCTCGTGCTTGCCTGCTGGGCTCACATTGCTGGGATGATGCCACCAGCATCCTGCCCAGTTGCTATGGGTGCCGCCATCTTTGTCATGGAGTGATGGTTAATTTGCATATTACTCTTTTATTAGATAGGATGCTTTTCCTCTGGTAACCATCATCCTGTTGTCTGTATCTTTGAGGTTTTATTTGTTTGCCTTGTTTATTTGTTGCTTTCAGTTTTATATTTGATTGGGGAACATTTTTTAAAATATATTTTATTGATTTTTTACAGAGAAGAAGGGAAAAGGATAAAGAGAAACATCGATAGGAGAGAGACATCGATCAGCTGCCTCCTGCACACCTCCCACTGGGGATGTGTCCGCAACTAAGGTACATGCCCTTGACCAGAATTGAACCTGGGACCTTTCAGTCCACAGGCTGATGCTCTATCCACTGAGCCAAACTGGCTAGGGCCGATTGGGGAACGTTTTTAAGTGATTTCATAGAGGCATTTTTCTTCCCCCAAATATCTTAGCAAAATGAAAGAGAAACTCTTCCTTTTATCTAAGCTTTGATTAAGCAATGCAAACTAACCATATATTGAAGAAAAATTTTTCCTCTTTGTCTATCCTGTCAAGAATTCTGTATTAAATATAAATGTCTCACTCTAGGGATGGATAGATTTCCCATGAATATAATGCATTTTCTTCCATAGAAATTGTTTTGGGATTCTTTAAGATAAAGAGATTTATATACAAGTTATTTTTATTAGTTACCTGTCTGGGTTCCTTGATTCCTGAATTGACTATTTCCCAAAGGTAATTTTCATGAAAATTTATACTGTCACACTGCTGGACCCTTATCTTTTTGTGTTTGCTTCAGTCAGTACTCTCACACAGAAATATACAGGAAAAGTGTGATCTTTCTTTGATTTATTTAGGGAAGCAGGTGGAAAATTCTGTAACCTGACTTTTTCCTGCAAGTTTTTTTCTTTCAAGTTCCTTAATCTGATATAAAGAACATGGTAGTCTGTAATCACACTCTAATCTCTACTAGTCTAAATCCAAATAATTTCCTTTCGTGCCCTGCTTGGTTGAGACTTAAATCCCTTATTATTCAATGATCCTATTTTTAAACTCTGCTTGGGAAAGCAGTGGTGGTGTTTGATGCTAATCCTATTCAGTCCACTGACTCTATTCCCTTCAGGGAAATGGCCAAGGATTTTAAGGGGGTAGATATATAGCCAGTCACATAACAAGAAAAAAAAAGAGGAAAGCTAAGTCAAAATTTTCTAAACCACAGAAGATAATAAAAATAGGGTCTTTATATTAAAACCCAAGTATTTTTCTGATGAGCTATCTATTTATTTCATTGGAAAGAGGTAGTTAAATCCTTTCGTCACAGTTTTTCATTGCCTTGGAGTTCATAGCTACAGGATGATAGACTAAGCATTTGATTTTATTAAAGGCAACAGCACTGGCGAGTCCTGTTAGACCCTTCAAATGAAAACTGAACCTGACCATTTTTCATATTCCAATTCTAAATAAATACGTTAATTGATATGATAACAATTATGAGGTCATTCCTTATTGGCTTTCTCTTCACAAGTTAAAAGTAGCCAAAAAAGAATAAGTACATTTTAAAAATTAGCAGAGAAAGCTCACAGCTGTGCATCAGGACCCCTGGCTTCTATATTTAGATTCTCACGATAGTCAATCGAGTATATAAAATTCAGATTCTAAAGCAATTTTTAATAAAAAGGACTTTAGATAAACAATTTTAAAGCCATTTTAGTATTTAGAAGACTATAAATTACGGGGAAAGACAGTCTTCTATGCACACTCTTTTCACCTCCTCTTGGCTGCAAAAGAATGGACTTGAGCCTGGAACACTTTCTTACAAGAGATAAAGAGCCCTGGCAGGCAGTGCTGAGCTTATCACCTTGTGTGGGAATGTCTTTGCCTGTTTCAGACTCAATGAGCACTCCTTTGTTCTGTTTAACTGTGTGCATCACATGGGACCTGGCCAACCCCACTGCTCTGCCTGTCCCCTGTGAGGAGGGACAGAATCCTTCTGCTGTAGCACAAGAAGAGTGTGCGCAGCCAGACGTCTGTGTTGGCTGCCAGGAGGATGCTCTGGCCATGCAGGGCTGGCACCCACTACAGAAGTAGATCTTGCTGTGTTTGAGCAAAGCGTAGTCTATGCAGTGGTGATCGCATTGTGTTTCCCTGCACACTCTGATACCAAAAATCAGTGGACAGAAGTGTTTGCCCTTTAATACCTGGTGACAGGTAACATATGTCATATGCTCAACAGAAATTTATCATAAAATAATGCCTTTATGAACTTAACACGGGTAATACAGTAACAGTAAATTTAGTTAATATAACCCTGGTCACATCCGTTTTTCTTTCCACGAAGGTGGAGATAATGTTGGTCATTTATTTCCTCTTGTTATGCCTTTGCACATGCTGGTTCTTCTGCATGGTTGGACCATCCCTTCCTCATCACCTTGTTTCTCATTCTGTAAGGCACATGTCCTAATAGAACTTAATTTTCCTTTCCCAGGGAAAGGTAACCTTTGCCATTTTATGTACTTCTGAACCTTACACTTCACTTTGCCACAGCACTAGACTGCCTTGTAATTGTGTAATGACTTACAAATTCACCATTTCTATTTCAATATGAACTGCATAAGGAAAGGTTCCATTGCTTATGATACTTAAAATATAAACATATGTACCTTTAAGGGACTCTTCAAAAAGTATTTGCAAATGAATGACTGGATATCCTGACATTTGTTTTCTTCTTGGCTTTTCTTTAAAGTTCATAAATTATTATATCAGCTCATGACAGGAATCATTAAAAAGTCGGGTAAAGATATAAGTCAGAAAATAGAGTCTTTTTTTACTATGCATTACATAGAGCTAATGAACCCAGGTCTGTGAACAGCAAGACCTGAGCTTGAATCGTGCTCTCTCTTTCTAGCTCTATGGCATTCAGGAAGCTTCTGGCTTCTCTTCAACTCCTGGTTTTCATCTTATATTCATATTTGAATACAATTATTATCAATTTCTAATGTTCACATTTATCTCACATCTACCATTAATCAGTTAGTAAATACTAATACATAGCTAATAAACCACACATATAATACTTTATATTTTTACATTTAGATATACATTAATGGTTTCTATCATTAACAAGTAAAATTTACGTGATTTGGATTCCATTTAGGTTATCCAGTAAAGGGAGAGGTAAATCTGCATTTTCTGACTTCTAGTTCTTGTTAAGATGGGTCAAACCCACTACACTCTCACTGCCAACTGATTTTAACTAGAAATCTGGATAGAATACAAACAACAACTACATGAGGACTCTTTCAAGTAAACAATAGCAGACAGACTGGGTGAAAAGTCAAAATTTGAAGAATGACTGGGAGGTTGATCAGTTTCCCATTGTTTTCTTTCCTCATTTCTTCCCTTTCCTTGCCTTCCCTTCCCTTCCCTTCTTGTCTTTCCCTTCTCTCTTTTTTCTCTCCCTCTCTCCCTCTCCTACTCCCTCCCTCTTTTTCTTAACTAGCTTTGACCTGAGTATGGTCTGACTTGCAGAACTGCACAATGGGTAATAAATAAAATCTCTTAGGGAACCCTTCTGCCTGTACAGAAGACCAGAACAGGGGACTTAAGAACCCAGCAGTGAGAGAAAAATCCTTTTCCCCCCTTTTGTATTTTTATTCTCTCAACCCTGCCCTCAAGCCAGTCACAGTCACTGAGCTACATGGCAATGGTGCTGACAATGGCATGGGTCCCTAAGCCCCTAAAGGGAGAAAACATATATCTTCAGCCAGAGATACCACTGTGTTCTAAAGTGTATATGAAGAATTACCACTTTTCTATTCTTTCTTGTTATTTGACCTCAAAGATGAGCCCACTTGTATGGAACTGTGTGATAGCACAGTGGCTAAAATTCTGAGAGAAACTATTTTTTCCATCCACAGGAACTGGGAAATGAGGCCCCTGAGAACTAGAAATTGTGGAGGAAATATTGAAGAAATGAGAGGTAAGCAAATCTCTCTAACTTTTGTGTGAAGGTCCAATACACGGGCCTGGGTTCATCCCTAAGATTAACACCTACTAAGACAAAACAAAAGATCTGACATAATTCATGAAGTAAAGATCAATACTCTTGAATGGAAAGGCGTTCATAGCATTGAAATAAAAATTAGAAAAGATCTAAATGGAAATTTTAGAAATTAGATATTATAACAGCTAATTTTTGTATTGTTTTTATTTTTTAAAAATATATTTTTATTGATTTCAGAGAGGAGAGGAGAGGGAGAGAGAGATCAAAATATCAATGATGAGAAAGTATCATTGATTGGCTGCCTCCTGCCCGCCCCCGACTGGGGACTGAACCCACAACCCGGGCATGTTCCCTTGACTGGAATGAAACCTGGGACCCTTCAGTCCACAGGTCAATGCTCTATTCACTGAGCCAAACAAACCAGGGCACAGCTCATTTTTTTTTAAATGCTAGATCGTCTCAATAGAAGAATAGGGGCAATTGAAGAAAGAATCAGTGAAACTGTAAAGCAGTAAAAATGTTCTGATATAAATAGTGATAGGAAAAGATTGAAATTATAATTAATTAATTAGCCTCATCCACTCCTATTCAATATTATTCTGGAAGTCCTTGATGTACATCAAGAAAATAAAAAGAAATGAACAAAATACAGGTTGGAAATTGGAAATAAAACAATTTACAGATAATTTATAATTGCTCCTGTAACTAATAGGTGAATTTAGCAAGAATGAAAAATACAAGGTCAATAATACAAAAATAGCTCTTTTCCTAAATAATAGTACCAATGACTTGAAAATTAAAATTTCTGAAAATTATTTACAAGAGCATACAAACAAAATAAAATACAAACAAAATAAAGTATATAAATATAACACAACCTGGTCTGAATCGGTCTGCCAAAAACTTCAAAACATAAATGAAAGAAATCAATGAAACAAAAGATTGAGAAATATATTAAGTTCTTTTTTTAATTAAATCTTTATTGTTCAGATTATTACATTAGTTACTCTTTTTTCCCACCATAACTCCCCTCCACCCAGTGCATCGTAGGTGCTCAGAATATTCTACCGCAGCGTCTGATAGCTACGGTGAACAGTCTTGTGATGGAGGTTTGTGTGGGGACGTCATTTGATGAGGGCCTTTACTGAAGGGCATTCTGGGGG
>NW_006294243.1:1711493-1713441 GCF_000327345.1 Myotis davidii
GTGCTTTCTGTGCTAAGTGTCCTATAGGGCCCAGTGGCTCAGCCTCCCTAATTACCTGAGGTAGACACTCTTGGTGCACCCCCTTGTGGGCTTTGTGCACAGTTTTGTTGTAGTTAAGCCTTGATTGTTGTAGTTATCACTGTGAGGAATTGACCTCCAGGCCAATTGGCTGTGAGAATCAGCTGTGTCTGCAGTGGGAGAACTTCTGTGCTGGGGGCACCCCTCTGGCGCTAGACTTGCTTCTATGGGGCTTTGGTGCTCACTGAGTCTTCCCCCTGAGTGTGTCTTTTATGGTTCCACAGAGCTGCAAACTCTAGAAATATATTAAGTTCTTAATTGTATGAATGCATATAAGGATAACCAATGGACACAGACAGTAAGGTGTGAGGAGGGCATGTGCTGGGGGGGTGGAGGCAGTTGGGGAGAGGTCAATGGGGGAAAAGGACACATATGTAATACTTTCAACAATAAAGGATTTAAATTAAAGAAATGTAAAAACAGAAGCTAAGAAGACCATTCATTAAATATAATTTAACAACAACAAAAAGAAAGATTTAATAGTATTATATCAACACTCCTAAATGACATACAGATCAACATACAGATCAAAATCCCAGTAGAATAATTTTGTAAGAATTAAAAATATTCTAAAATTTATATGGCAAGTAAGAAAAAAGTCGATGAATTCACACTATCAGTATCAATACTTTCTATAAAGCTACAGTAATTAAGACAGTGTGCAAATGGATACACATATAGATCAATAGAACAAAATGGTGAGTTCAGAAATAGACCTAACCTATATGATTGATTGATTGATTGATTTTTAACAAGGGTGAAATAGTAATTTGAGGTGAAAGCAAAGACTTTCAACAAATGCTACTGGAAAATTTAGACACCTATGTACAAACAATTTACCCATCCTAATATATAAAAACCCAGGGTCCGTAATGACGGACCAAAGGCTCCACTGAACACTGGAAGTCAGTCATGCAGTCAGTGCTGGGGTTGCCAGTGTAATCCAGCACTGACTGCCACCACTGCAGGCACGGCGACCCAGCACTGGCTGCCAAGAGGGCTGCGGATCAGGCCCAGAGGGAGGTCTGGAGAGAGAGACAGGGTCTGATCTGCAGCCTCCATGGCAGCTGTTGATCAGCAATTGCCTTTCTTTTTCTTTCTGGGTTTTGCCAGCAGCCACACCTCTCATTCTCTCCCGGCCTCTGCAGGGGCTGCTGATCAGCCCCCCCGTCTCTGATCAGGCCTGGAGATAGGCCCAGAGATGCTGACTGGCATAGAAACCAACCAATCAAAACCTAATCTGGGTGAACTGTGAAGGCAGAACCTAAGGTGGGAGCTGAGGAGGGGTTTTAAGGTCCACAGCTGTTTGGTGTAAGGTGTAAGAAAGCGGTTCAATTTTTTAATGACCGGTTGGCAGTATAGTGCATATGGCTGGCTATCAGTCCAGATATAAGGATTATTATTTTTGTCTGCCAAGAGCATCTCCTCCTGCTTAAAAAGGCTCCTCCTCCCCCATTTAAGCAACCCTATCCTATATAATCTATCTTTACTAATAAAAGGGTAATATGCTAATTAGACCAGGTTGATCAGCCATCATTCACATATCTGAATTCCTTCCGGATAAAACCATGGTGGTAGGATCCAAGGCAGAGGCAGTTAGGGGCAATAAGGCTGGCAGGGGAGGGCCATTGGAGTGAGATCAGGCTAGCAGGGGAGGGCAGTTAGAGGTTATCAGGCAGGCTGAGACAGTTGGGGGCGAGACCAGGACGCCAGGGGGGAGCAGTTGGGGGCAAGATCAGGCCTGCAGGGGAGGGCAGTTTGGGGTAATCAGGCAGGCAGGCAGAGAGGTTAGGGGCAATCTGGCAGGCAGGAGAACGGTTAGGAGTCAGTGTTCCCA
This sequence comes from Myotis davidii, assembly GCF_000327345.1. NCBI lineage: Eukaryota > Metazoa > Chordata > Mammalia > Chiroptera > Vespertilionidae > Myotis > Myotis davidii. Next base: position 1,713,409 of record NW_006294243.1, read on the forward strand.
GATTGCGAGAGGGATGTCCGACTGTAGGTTTAG
>NW_006294243.1:1713876-1733445 GCF_000327345.1 Myotis davidii
GGCCAGCAGGCTGGGTGCTTTGCCTGAGTGAAGTACTAGTCACATTGGGAAGTAAGGCTCCTGCCCCCAATCCAGCTCTCTTTGCACACTTCCCGTGGCCATCCTCATGCCCAGTAAGGCTCATGGAGGGGCCTCTGGGGACTGGGTTTTTAGGGGGAAGGATTAATGGTGGAAACCACGTGCTGGCAGGAATGTGGCTTTACATAAATTACTTCATTTAACTGTCACACGACCTTATGGGATGGGAGTTATTATCCCCATTTTGAATTAAGGAACTATAGGCTTAGAAAAATCATGGACTTTATCCATAGTCAGAGCTGGGATTCAAACCAGATTGGTTGCACTTTGAATCTCACATTTTTTCCCCATTGCATCATGGCTCCGGGAGGTAATTTTGGAGAGAAAAGAGCAAAGTGATGACCTGGAAGTTTCTTAGATTCTTCCAGCAAGGCACAATTGCTCTGGGGAAGGCAGGGAGAGGAAGGGTGGAGACTGTGTATTTCCAGGTCCCAGGATTTCTTCCTTGTGGAGTGAAATCTGGAGTTTATCTGGCATTCTTCCTAGAGAGGGAAAACGTGAGAAGTCTTCATTAGTTGGGGTAGCTGGGCTTCCAGGTGATGGGGTGGCGCCGCAACCTCCCCATCAACTCTGCCTTGACTGTGACAGGGGGTGGTGCCCCAACCCCCCAATAGGTCCTACCTTGAGCATGACTGAAGGTGGTATCACAACCTCCCAATCCGTCCTGCTCTGTGCATGACAGGGGTCGGCACCCCAACTCCCCGATCGGCCCTGCTCTGAGCCCGACCAGGGGCTGCACCTAGGGATTGGGCCTGCCCTCTGCCACCCGGGAGCAGGCCTAAGCCAGCAGGGCGTTATCTCCCGAGCGGTCCCAGACTGCTAGAGGGTACAGGCCGGGCTGAGGGACCCCCACTACCCCCCGAGTGCACAAATTTTTGTGCACAGGGCCTCTAGTATATAGATATTAGCTCCAAATAGACCACAGATGAATGAGTCCTTTCTTATCTGCAGGGAAAATGTTCAGGATAGTACTAAACCCTATACATACTTATATACTGTGTTTTTCTCATATATACATAGTATGATAAAGTTTAATGTATAAATTAGGCATAGTAAGAAATTAACAACAACTAATAATGAAATAAAATTATAACATATGTATAATAATAGAAGCATAATATGCTAATTAGATTGGATGTCCTTCCAGACATCCTTCCAGACAGCCTTCTGAATGAAGCCAGGCTGCGAGGAAAGCCTGAGTCTCCGGTGCCAGAAGGAAGTGGTGCCGGCAGCCGGGGGGAGGATTTCGTGCATCAGGTACTCTAGTACTATAATAAAAGTTATGTGATCATAGTCCTCCCTCTCTTTCAAAATATGTGCTGCACTCACCTTTACAATTAAATGAAGAATTTTAAAGCTTATCTTTGGCATATCTTGGACTTGGGGGTCATCATTAAGTAAAATAAGGGTGAATTGAATACAATATGGCACAACATGACAGCCAATCTGATAATAGAGAGGGCTGCAACTAAGTGACCAGTGACTAACAAGTAGGCTAGGGTTGGGGTTGGGGGAGGGGAGAGGAGTAGCTTATAGAATTAGATAAAGGGATGATTCATGTAACCTGTGGTACAAACTGGCAGGGTGAGAAATTTCATCATGCTACTCAGTAGTGTGTGTAATTTAAGACTTATGAATTGTTTATTTCTGGAATATTCTTTTTAATATTTTCAGATTTCAGGTGCCTGAGGGTATCTGCAACTGCAGAAAGTAAAACCACAGGGGGACTACTGTCAATGCTAAACCTAGTATTTTAAGAGTAAACATAGGAGCGTGATTGTGGCCTTGTTTTAGGCAAAATGTTCTTAAGTATGACACTAGAGTGTGATCCATCTAAAATACTTGAGCTTCATCAAAACAAATGAGCAAATAAATGATTAAAAAAAAGCAGTAACAACAGTAACATCAAACTAACAGTAAAAATCTAGATGAAGATGCAGAGCAAATAGAACTCTCATTCATTGCTGCTGGGAGCACAAAATAGCACACTTTTCAGAAAGGAGTTCAGTAATTTCTTATAAAGTTAAGTATAAGCAAACTGTATGAACAGTAATCTTGAGCACAGATATCTACCAAAGAAAAATGAAACCTGCTTGTGAATATTTATAGCAGTTTTATTTTTAATTGCAAAAAATTAAATTCAATCCAGTTTTTCTTCAAGTGGTAAAAAAATAAACCGTGGCACATCTATATGTTGAAGCACTGCTTACCAATACAAATGAATGAAGTACTGATACAACAACATGGTTAAACCACAAAGTACAAGTGAAACATGCTAGACTAAAAAGATTACAAATCATGTGATTCCATGTTTATGGCATTTTGGATAAGATATTATTATAAAAATAGAGAACAGTTCTTTGCTGATTAGGAATTAAGAATATGGGGAGTGATTGATTACAAAGGAACAATACAAGAAAATATTTCAGGTCAATAGAACACTTTTGTATCTTTATTATGGTGGTGGTTAAATTACTGCATTTATCAAAACTCTTACAACTCAATGTAAAAATGAGTGAATTTTATAGTAGGTAAATATTTAAAATTGTATTTTTTTACTGTAGTGTCTGCTTTTCCTAGTTTTCTAGCTGTATCCTTTTTCATTTATTCATTGAAAAAGCAAGGATTAATGGTTACAATTTGCCAAATACTAGAACAGAGATGAACATTAACAACAAAAACAAAGATATTTTGCCTTCATGTGGCTTATTTCATAATGGGAGAAACAGACAAAGAATATGGTTATAAGCAAATTATCAAATATCTTACTTAATGATAGGATTTAGGTGAAAAATAAAGCAACTAAAACAACTAAGAAATGTGAGGAAAAAATTGAGGTTATATGTTTCATCTATGGTAGCAATGTAGAAAAAATTGAGCAAGGGTGATGAATATCCTACCTAACTTTTATCCATTGACTTTTCATTATCTTTGTAAGAATTGGCCTAAAAATATATTTGCTATTCACAGCCACACTTTGTGCTAAATTTCTCTGAAATCCTCAGATGGTCACCTCTCTTGTTATTAGGAAGCAGTGGTGTAGAAAGAAACAAGGTGTTTCAATAAAATATATGGACAGTTTGATTGCTGATATGACATTTAAAGTATGGGAAATACTGTAATGTTTTTATATATTGCATGATAATTCTGGCGGTTAGCACTAGTGATATTAGACAGTCACATTAAATATATGTGGCTAAGAAAAAGCATAAATCCAAAATGGCAGAATCAGGTCTTATTTTGAAGCAGCAGCAGTTTTATTTAAAGTGTTACTGAAAAAGTGAAGGAATTATCAAGGCACAAAGGCATTGCATATATGAATCCCACTGAAACTCAATATAAGAACACATATGAAGTAATCACTATTTCTTAAATAAATACAATTTGATGGTGATAATTTCAAGCAGTTATTTATTTAAGCTGTAGAGAATATTTTAATACTCTATCATAATGATTTTTATTATGCATAAAGTGTATCATTAAATGTTCATGCATCTTATTGAAATGCTAAGAATAGTCTTTATATTTGAGTTTCAAAACATAAAAGTTCTTTGGCTTGTGTATTATAGCATTACAGGAAATTTGGACAGGATTTCTTTATAAAGTATGTGTATTTTTTATTTTCAATTTTATAAAAATCCTTCCATTAAGAATATATCCTATAAATTGATGCCCTTAATATTAAAGTATGAAAAATATAATTCATCACCCCTTAAATAAATAGAGGCTTCTCTTTACAGAGAATTAATATTGTACTGAGTCTTGTGTCATAATAGGAACTTCACAATTTAACTGCCTTAAGAATGCTTCTGGCTTTTCCATTTGTATTCTGCTCTAATTTGCCATGCTTTAATATCTCATCTTTCTTTAAAGAGATAATGTAATCTTTTTAAATTTGTGTCTGTATGTACTTAAATGGAGGACCATATACTCTGCTTTTTTTTATACTGCTATTTCCTTTCAAAATTCTTACTGAGAATTCTAAGATTTTTTTCCCTATCCCTTTAGTAAAATCACATTACAATGAAAGGGTCTGAGGACTAGCCTTAATGCTGTAACTTTTGTATTTGAATACTGAATCTTTGTCCACCATGCCCCTCAATAATACCTAGGCTTCCTCTAGTATCAACAAATATGCCATCACAGGGCCCAGTTGCACTGCTCCTCAAAGGGCTCACTGCTTCTCAGTATCACAGACGTGGAGGCAGTTCAAAGGGGGCCTTAAGGTTGAGAGTACCCAGTTTACATGTTACAGATTTGTAAATTCCATTACAAATTCTAAATCAATTCTCATAAGAACCCAAAAGTAGGTGTTGTGGGCAGTGCCATTCTCCTTCTATTGCAATTCAGGAATTAGAATTCTAATTCTAAGCTTCAGCATCAGAGGACTTAAACAGTGGGCCAGAAATCACCTGGCAAGAAATTAAGAGTCCTAAAACTTATGGAAACCTGGGCCTTCAGTCATCCATGCCCAGCCTTATGCTTTGCTTTTGTACAACACTACACTGCACCCTTTCCTCATCTAAAATAAAACCCACTGAAAGAAATTCTACCAGACTCCACCACCAAATAATTCTTGCTCTGGTATTCATGGTGAGAGCTCTACAGTTGACTATTTTCTTTTATTACAGACTAAAGGCTGGTGCACAAATTCGTGCATGAGTGGGGTCCCTTGGGGTGGCCTGCAGGGATCAGGCCCCAGCTCACGACTCCAGCCTCGCAGCCCCACAGTCCTACTGGCACTCCAACTTGCTCTGGTGCTGCCCCCTCACCTGCTCCACCATCCCGCCTGCGGGGTGATCGAACAGGGCTGGGACAACCATCTGGCTCCCTCAGTGCCTTGAAGCAGCCAAGTGGCACCCTGCTCCCCACTGCCACCGCTCGTCACTGTTTGTGGGGTGATCCACAGTGCAATTGGGCTCCCGCTTGCACCCACCTTAGCCTGGCACTGCCTGCTCACCTGCTTTACCATCCTGCCCCGGTCCCACTCTCACTGGGGCCCATCAGGGCTGGCAGCACCTCCACTGCCATTTGCTGCTAGCACCGCATGACCAATGCCCACCATGTTCCACGCTTACCCCTGGTGGTCAGCGCACTTCATAAGATGTGGTTGAATTCTGGTGGAACTCCCGGTTGAGGGCAAAATTTGCCTATTAGGCTTTTATTATATAGGATAAATTTATCATGTATATCAGATAAATAAGAGAGGTGAAATAATTGGGCTTCCAGTGGTTTTTTTGTTTGTTTGTTGTGTTTTTTTTTTGTCAAAATAATAAGCAAATCAGATCAACCTATATTAGTTGTTAGTTTATTTTTCTATTATAATGGGGTAAAATGTGACCACAATATTGGTTCAGTTTGAATATATATATATATATATATATATCCAGATCCTTTACTTAGGGAAACAAATCTGGTGTTTTAAATTAACTGGGTCACGCATCAACTTGGATATAAAATTATCTAAAGGATGCAGAAAAATCATCCAGGTCTCAATTTTACTTCATTATTTTTTGACTGAACCATCCCCATATATCTCAGCATCTAGAGCTTCATTGACTTTCCTACACATCTGAGTCATACCATATACTTGTTTTTAATTGATCTGTAGATCAATATATTTATGTTGTCAAATATTAAATTATTTAAGAACAGAGCACTATTTTACAATTCCTTAAATATACCTCACATACATGCTAGTTGATTTAAAATAGACACAGCATATACACATGTATATGATTTCAAATAGACACAGAATTAATTTGCCTTAATTCAATAATTACTGAACACAGCTTCTCTTATTTATGTGTATATGTCTAAATGTTTCCTACATTCAGTTTTTTGGAGTATTGCTATAATTTTAACCAATTAATAGAATAAAACAAAATTAGGTCAACAAATCTATCTATATTTAAATCAAGGTACACGCATATTTGAGTATGTATGATAAAATAATTAGTTAAATTTTTAGGTCACATTACTGTAAACTCTAATTTTAAAAAGTTACTTCTCTATGTAAACACACATACACCAATTAAATTTACCCTACATGTTTCACATCTTTCTAATGCTATTTGCTTTATTACTGTCTGCACTCACTTTTCATTATGGCCATTACTCTGTTGCTACTCAATAAAGGTGTTGTTCTTATTAATTGTATGGTGTTTCTCATTGAGAGAATTTACACACAGAGACATATAAACTTAAACATTCTGCATCAATAATGGCACTTAACAACAACAAAAATTTAAATGTCTTTAATAAAAAAATCTTTGGTATCTCAAGAGTGTTATGGATTATAAAACACTTTTTATTATGCTAACAGATTCACAGGAAAATTAAATAGAGGGATGAATTTTGTATGATATTTCAATTTAAGCCTCACTTTAATTATTATTTACCTATAATATTAAGTTATACTCTAACTGAGCTCCTTTATTTTTAAAATGAATATTTTGAGTGGTAAAAATACATATTACTTAAAATTAATTTGAGATTAACTGTCTACATTTGTGTAAAAAAATAAACCTGGTTACCAAACAATACTTAAGCTAAAATAAATTCCATATGCTTAAAGTTATACATATACATAAAACGAATAAAAAAACTAATGTTAAAACCAATTTTATTTTGGTTGTTTATTTTACTTTTGGGAAAATCCTTTATAATCATGAAATAACTCCAAAACTACATAGAGAAAATGTGGTTGCTAAACTTTAGACATAAGTGTTAAAAACATAAAAATTAAAACATAAATAATAAATTGCATAAAATATATAGAAAACAATGTGAGATAACTGACTAATGTCCTTAATACAAATATTAAGCTCTTATAATCAAAAAAAGTTTTAAAATTCAGTAAACAGAGCCCAAGATGAATAGAAGTTTAGAGAGAAAGTGAAAGAAAGGGATTTTAAAAATATATGTTAAAAGATGCTTTTCTGACTCCCTAATCTGAGTCATTTGGCAAAAATCTTGCCTCCTGAAAGCATCTTAGAAATTAAAGATAAAATTATTATATAATTATAACTTTGTTCATAAGATGAACAGAAGCGAGAAAGGAGGCAAAAGAAAAGAGGACTGAAACAGTGTAGAATGATAAGAATGTTAGCAGAGGCTGTCATAACCAGGAAATCATATGTTGATCAAAGTAAACTGCAGTGCTAGTTTTTAAGCTCACAAGGATAGATAATAGGCAATAAATCTGTGAAAGGTCAAGAATTAGAAATGTGGCTAACCCTTAAAGAGCTTCCAAGTCAGTGAATGACTGGATTAGAAAGAAAATACACCCACAGGGGAAGGGAAATACCAAGGAACTTTGTATCTTTTATTGTTGTTGACACTATTGCAGTGCCCCCTTTCCTCCCTTTGCCCACCTTCATCCTCCTTCTCTCTGGCCATCACCAGACTGTTGTCTGTGTCGATGAAGTTATGCATATATGTTCTTTGGCAAATCCCTTCACCTTCTTTCATCCAGTTATCCTCTTCTCCCCTCTAACAGCTGTCAGTCTGTTCCATGCATCCATACCTCTGTTTCTATTTTGTTTGTCAGTTTATTTGTTCATTAAATTCCACATATAAGTGAGATCATATGGTTTTGTCTTTCTCTGACTGGCTTAGTTCACTTAGCACAATAAGGAACTTTGTATCTTTTTGTTGGGAATTTGAAGATCTATGACTGTCAATGCTACTCACAGATGGGGTAAATCCTTACAATAATTTACACTGTCTGGAAATTCTCAAGCTAAGAAATCAATGTAAATAGATGATTTGCTGGAAAAAAAATGTAATTTTCCACTACTTACTCAAAAAGTAATTTAAAAATCTCAGTAGTCACATGCCATTAAGAAAATTGAATGAGTAAAAATTGTTCACCTTTCCTTATCCACCTTTCACATCATACATTTCAAAAATATTTATCTCCAGTCATTTTATAAGAAAATATCTTAAAGCCTAGTAGAAATAGCTATTAGTCTTATTCAAATTCACATTAGAAGAAAAATGAAAACATACCCCCAAAATTATAACTTTGATATCAAAACTAGGTATAGACAGAAAAATTACAGGTGAATTTCACTAAATATAAATGCTCAAAAAATAACATTTAAAATAAAATATTATCAAATCATCATTAAGTCAAAATAATTTGAAGAATATAAGATTTTAGGGAGAGAGAAAAAAATAGTGACTGAATAGGTAGCAGTGTTATCCACCTCCTCCTATGGCCAAGCCAGAAAAGCAACTAAATCAGATAACATCCACCCTGAATTAATAAATTAGACACAGCTGAGGAGACAATTTTCAATAAGGAAGGGAAGAGGATGCCTAGAGAATTCCGCTTGCCAGCCATTTCCTGCATAGAACCACCACCGTGCCCCAGCAGTGAGTGGCACAATACTTCCCAGTAGGTTCCCAGACGTCTGCAGGGAGCACATGCCATCAGCACATGCCTCCAGGCCTCCTCACCAGGCCACTGGAACCCAGCATCCTAGGATCTGGCTCTAAGACACCACAATGAGTACAAGCTAGTGGGACCGCTGTGACCCACCTCCACCCTGGACCCCAGAACCATGCTGCTAGGTTGACCCAAAGCCACCCAGCATCTGCTCCACTCCCCTGCACCAGGACCTGTGGCTGGTGCAACCTGGAACAACCCAGAGCATACCACAGGGGAGCTTTGACTGTGCAACCCAGAGCAATCAGCGCCTGCTCCACCCTAGCCCCTGGGACAGTGCTGCCGGAGCCATCCAGACAACCGATGCACACCGCACTCTGGGCCACAGGGGAGCTCAGACTTAGTGATCCAGGGCAACCCACCCCTGCTCCAAAAAGAGAAGGGGCGAACTGGAGCAACCCAGAATGCCTCTTACTCTGGTCTACAAGAAAGCAGGTATGTGTGACCCAGAGCAACATGCACCCACTTTTCGCAGGCCCCTGGGACAGAACTGCAGGGGTTACCTGGAGCAACCCAGCACAGGCCTCACCCTTATTCATATGAAAGTGTTGCCAGGGTAACCCAGAACAAGCAGGTGGGCACAGCCAAGGGCCACAGGACTGTACCACAATTGCGCTGCCAGAGAACCTAGAATAACACCTTGCCACAGTGCTGGGCTACACAGCAAACTTCATGCCAGTGGGCTTTTGGTACTCACAGGGAGTAGCACATCAGAGGAACTGTGCATGCACTCCCGCCACCCCAAGCATCTGAAGCAGACAATAGAAGGACCAGATCAGGGGGAGAAGGGGATACAACTCAGAACAGAGACAATAAATGTGTGAGACTCAAGCAAGGCAGTCCCAGCCTCTGGGCTAATGATTTCTGGACCATTGCCCTGATAGGGTGTTTAATCTCTCAAACCCCAAGCAGGGTGCCCAGGGCAAGAAAGAGACAGCAAAAATGGGGAAACAAAGAAACAACCCCCAAGGAAAGAAAAGGACTCACTAGAAAAGAAACTAAATGAAAAGGAGGCATGCAATATGTCAGAAAAAGAATTCAGAGTAAGGACATACAGTTCATAAACCAGATGGACAAGAAAATCAACTTTTGTAAGAATCAAGCAGAAATAAAAGATGATATAGCTGCAGTAAAAAACACAATGGAGGGTTTTAACAGACTAGAAGTGGAGGAACAAATTAGTGAGTTAGTGAGTTAGAAGATAGGGAAGAGAAACACACCCAATATGAACAGCTATTGGAGAAATCATACCAAGCATCTTCTCAGATCACAGTGGCACAATATTAGTTATAAATTACAATAAAAACAATAAAAAAATTCAAGTACTCAGAGGATTAAAAGCATGTTATTAAACAATGATTGGGTTACAAAAGAAGAAATAAAAAACATCCCGGAAACAAATGACAATGAAAACACAACAATCCAAAATCTATGGGGTACAGTGAAAGCAGTCCTGAGAGGGAAGTTCATAGCATTATAGGCCTACCTCAAAAAACAAACAAACAAATAAAAAACAAACAAACAAAAACCAACAACAATACAAAAGATCAATGAAACCAAGAACTGATTCTTTGAAAGAATAAACAAGACAAGATAGATGAACTTCTAGCCAGGTTCACCAAGAAGTAAAGACAGAAGACCCAAATAAATAAAATTAAAAATGAAAGAGGCAAAATAACAATAAACCCCACAGAAAAACAAAGCATTGTTAAAAAAAAAAAATACTGTGAACAACTCTATTCCAACAAACTGGACAACCTAGACAAAATGGATATATTCCTTTATAAATACGACCTTCCAAAACTCTACTAGGAAAATAAAAAAAAATCCAAATAGGCCAGTAACTATAGAGGAAACTGAAGCAGTAATTAAAAAATCTCCAGAAAACAAACAAACAAAAAGCCCCGGGCCAGGTGGCTTCACAGAAAAATTTTACCAAACATTCAAAGAAGAACTAAAACCTATCCTCCTCAGACTATTCAAAAAATTTCAAGAAGAAGGCACACTTCCAAACTCTTTCTATGAAGCCTGCACTACCCTAATCCCAAAACCAGATAAATGCACTACAAAGAAAGAATTACAGGCCAATATCTCTGATGAACATAGATCAGGGGTGGGCAAACTTTTCGACTCGAGGGCCACAATGGGGTCTTAAACTGGACCAGAGGGCCAGAACAAAAGCATGGATTGAGTGTTTGTGTGAACTAATATAAATTCAAAGTAAACATCCCCACATAAAAGGGTACAGTCTTTTTTTTTTTTTTTAGTATTATGCATTTCAAATGGGCCGGATCCGGCCCGTGGGCCATAATTTGCCCACGGCTGACATAGATGCTAAAATCCTCAACATAAACCTAGAAAATTGGATCCAGCATTACATTAGAAAGATCACACACCATGATCAAATGAGATTTATTCTGGGATGCAAGGATGGGACAATATCTGCAAATCAATAATGGTGATGCATTACATAAACAAATTGAAAGACAAAAATCACATAATATTATCAATTGATGCAGAAAAGGCATTTAACAAAATCCAATGACCTTTCTTGGTAAAAACTCTCAGCAAAGTGGGAAAAGAGGGGTCATACCTCAACATAATAAAGCTTTATATGACAAACCTACAGCCAACATCATACTCAATGGGCAAAAGCTAAAACCATTTCTCCTAAGAACAGGAACAGGATCAGGATGCCCACTTTCAATTGGCCTAAATAGTATTGTGTTGGAGTCCAGCCCCAGTGGTGCAGGGGTTCCCAAATGTGTGGATGGAGTCAGTGAAGAAGGAAGTGCTAGCATAGGGATCAGACAAGAAGAAGAAAAAAAGGCATCCAAATTGGAAAAGAAGAAGTAAAACTTTCATTATTATCAGATGACATGATATTATACATAGAAAACCTTAAAGATGTCATAAAAAACTAATAGATTTAATAAATGAATTCAGCAATGTAGCAGGATACAAAATTAACACCCGAAATCTATGGCTTTTTTATACACCAACTGGAAGCCCAGTGTCTAAAATCCGTGTACTCGCTGGGGAGGGGGGTATCTCTCAGCCTGGCCTGCACCCTCTTGCAGTCTGAGAACCCTTGCGGGGGGGTGTCTGACTGATGGCTTAGGCCCACTCCCTGCTTTACTTCTTGGAGAGCCCCACTAAGTCATCAGTCGGACATCCTTAGTGCTGCAGTGGAGTACTGCCTCTGTGCTTGCCAACCATGAGTCCAACTTCTGGCTGAGTGGTGGTCCCCCTGTGGGAGCACACTGACCACCAGGGGGCAGCTCCTGCATTGAGTGTCTGCCCCCTGTGATCAGTGTGCATCATAGCAACCTGTCGTCTCACTGTTCCATCGATTTGCATATAAGCCTTTTATTATATAGGATAATGAACTCACAGAAAGAGAAACAAACAAACAAACAAAAAACAAAAATCCCATTTACCATTGCAACAAAAATAATAAATATACCTAAGAATAAACTTGACTAAGGTGGTAAAAGAACTGTACTCAGAAAACTAAAAGACATTGAGAAAAGAGATAGAGGAAGAATGGAAGAATATATTTTGTTCATGGATTGTTAGTATCAACATCATTAAAATGTCCATACTACAAAAAGAAAACTATAGATTTAATGCAGTCCCCATTAAAATACCAACAGCGTATTTCACAGACATAGAAAAAACTCTCCAAAAATTCATACTGAACATAAAAAGACCTTGAATAGTGACAGTAATTTTGAGAAAGAAGAACAAAGTTGGAGGGATCACAGATGTCAAGCTGTTACAAAACCACTGTTCTCAAAACTTCCTGGCACTGGCAGAAGAATAGACATATAGACCAATGGAACAGAACAGAGAACCCAGATATGGACCCAAGTCATTATGTTCAATTAATATTTGTCAAAAGAGGCAAGTGCATACAATGGAGTCAATTCAGTCTCTTCAATAAATGGTGTTGGGAAAATTGGACAGATACATGCAAAAAAATGAAACTAGACCATTAACTTACACCATTCACAAAAATAAACTCAAAATGGATAAAGGACTTAAACATAAGATGGGAAACTATAAAAATCTTAGAAGAATCTATAGGCAGCAAAATATCAGACATATGTCATAGCAATTTCTTCACTGCTATCACTTCTAGGGCAATGGAAACAAAGGAGAAAAACAAATGAGACTACATCAAAATAAAAAGCTTCTGCACAGCAAAAGAAACCATCAACAAAACAACAAGAAAGCCCACTTCATGGGAGAATATATTTGCCAATGTTATACCTGATAAGGGCCTAGTCTCTAAATTTTATATGGAACTCATACATCTTAACAAAAGGAAGATAACCCAATCAAAAAATGGGCAACAGACTTAAATAGACACTTTTCGAAAGAGGACATACAGAAGGCCAAGAGATATATGAAAACATACTCAAAGTCACTACTCTTCCGAGAGATGAAAAATAAAAACAACAATGAGGTACCACCTCACAACTGTCAGAATGGCTATCATCAACAAATCAACAAATGACAGGTGCTGGAGAGGATGTGGAGAAAAAGGAACCCTCCTTCACTGCTGGTGGGAATGCAGACTGGTGCAGACATTGTGGAAAACAGTATGGCATTTCCTCAAAAAATTAAAAATGGAACTCCCATTTGACCTAGTAGTCCAACTTCTAGGAATTTATCTTAAGTAACTAGAAATATTGATCAGAAAAGTCATATCCACCCCTATGTTCATAGCAGCACAATTTACCATAGCTAAGATTTGGAAACAGCCTAAGTGCCCATCAGCAGATGAGTGGATTAAAAAACTGTGGTACATCTACACATTGAATGCCACCCTGCTGTAAAAAAGAAAGTACTCCTATCTTTTGCATCAGCATGGATGGACCTAGTGAGTATTATGGTAAGTGAAATAAGCCAGTCAGAAAAAGACAAACTAACAAAGTGGAGACAGACTCATAGATATAGAGAACAGACTGACAGCTGTCAGAGGGGAAGGAGTGGCGGGGGGTGGGGGGAGCTGGGTGAGAAAGGTTAAGGGATAAAGTAAAAAAAAAAAAGAAAAGAAGAAAGAAAGACTCATGGACAGAAACAACAGTATGGTGATTACCAGAGGGAAGGGGGTGGAGGAAGGTGGAAGAGAGTAAAGACAGGATGATTGGAGGTGTAAGGAGACTTGACTTGGGGTGGTAAATACACAACACAGTATATGGATGATCTATTGCAGAGTTATATACCTGAAACATGTATAATTTTATTTGCCAATGTCACCAATAAATTAAATACAAAAGAAATAAAAATAATATAAATAGGTCCTGAGACCAAAATTCTTATTAGTAAACACTGAATGTTTTTTTTTCTTTTTCTAACTCACACATTATTTCTATTTCAAGCACCACTAAACTCCCAGAGAAAGAATTTTTAAAGGGTTATAAAAATGTTTGGGGGGTGAGAAAAGTTTAATTAGTATTGTCCTATACAGTTTGGTTAATTCTTCCCTGGAATTGAAATTCACCTACATAGTTCTATACAAAACATTTCACAATATTGTAACTATATAAAGTGTTTAAAATAACATTTAAAAAGTGAGTAATAACCTAACTGCCCCTGAGTAATAGGATAAATAAATAGTTCTAATGATAATGGATGATATAATTCACAAATTTATATGAATGAATTAGATTAAAATGTATTTACTTGACTTGACGATACCTCAAAAGCAAAATGGTGCGTCAAAAAATCAGTTTGTGAAGAATACAGAGTATGATTCCATTTATACGTGATAACATTTTATGTATATTTATGGTAAAAGGACAATGATGTGAGTGATAATACATATCCGATTCATTCACTCATTATTTATTTGAAAATTACTTTTGAGATGCTACAATGTGCCATCCTCATCCTACAGTGGAGACTCAAAGTGAACCAAACAAGCACAAATCCTTCCCCTCATGATGGCTGAAAATTAGCAAAGATAAAAAAATGAAAAGATACATGTAAAATATTTAATATGTTAAAAAGAAAAATATTCTTCAGGACAATGTTTACCTTTGGTGGAGGAAAAGAAGAATATATATGTGGTAATAAATATTCATGTAGAGAATCTATTTCTCAAGTGAACTAAAATAAAATAGAGACCTGAAAATGGCCAAATATTAAAATTGTTTTAATCTCATGGTTGTGAAATATAAAATAAAAAGTGATATTCAAACTCTTCATAAGTGAAAAAGTATTTTTCATATCAAGTGTTGATGAGACCGTAGAAGAGAAATAAATTGCTATGTTCTTTGTGGGTATAATTTAGTAGAAATTGTGAAACACCACATACTTTCTGACTATGCAATCCTTCCTCTAGCAATCTACATTAGAGGAACAATTCAAGAACTAATAAACTTTTGTAGATTAAGATGTTCATGTTGCATTATCCATAATAGCAAAAGCTGGAAATAACCTAAAGAAAAATGTGATTATTTAAATAAATCATGGCTCAGCAACATAATAACATATTATGTGGTTGTGGGATGAGATAGAGCTCTAGGAACAAGGGTGGAAGTGTGCCCGTGATATATTGTTGAATGAGAAAAGTTAACTACCAGGACTATATTAATGGTGTGAAGCAATATTTGCTTTAAAAAACTATCTATTCATGTATTCATAGAAAATGTCTAGAAGGATAGACACAAAACTATTTATAGTAGCCACCTCTGGGACATGGGATCGAAGTGGGTTTTAATGTGAGTTTGTTTATTCTACCTTATATACCTTTACAAGCTTGCATTTTAATCACTAATATTATTTAAAGAATAGTACTATTAGAATAAATAATCACTAAATGAATTACTTTTCTACATGGGAAATGATCATCATCCTTTAACTCCCTGCTTTTCTCATTCCATATCATATCCACTTATCAAAACCTCATCTCTATTTAAATACAACTCCATGCTTATTCCACACCTGCCCCCATAGCTGCACATGGCTACAGAGAAATAGCCCACCATGGTGACTGGTCTCACTTTAAGTTCATAATCATTAACCTCAAGTGTGCTCATTAGTGGTACCAAGAAATCAAAATGCATTTCCCTAAATCCAGTCAACATGTGCACAGAAAACTTTGTCCTTTTCTCATCAGACCTTGAACTCTATCTCCCGTCTTCATTCCCAGCTGATAACCTTGTTTGCTATTTGATGGAGAAAAAAAGGAGCATCACTGAGGGATTTTCACTCTACCTGCCCTGTGTTTTTTACCTTCTGTTACTATGGCTGGCTTATAATCTGAGGCAGTGGTCAGCAAACTGCGGCTCAGCAAACCGCGGCTCACGAGCCACATGCGGCTCTTTGGCCCCTTGAGTGTGGCTCTTCCACAAAATACCGGCTCTTCCACAAAATACTGACTTCTGTGCATGGGCCACAAAGTTTCAATCGCACTGTACATGCGCATCCACACGTGGTGTTTTGTGGAAGAGCCACACTCAAGGGGCCAAAGAGCCGCATGTAGCTTGCGAGCCGCGGTTTGCCGACCATGGATCTAAGGTCAATCTTCTTCATGTGCATCACATTCCACCCTTTCTCATCTTTAAAAAATAAAATAAAAATACAAACTTCACGGCTCCATATCCCCTTAACAAGACTTCATTTCCCTGCTCTACTTTTACAACAAACAGTTCAATGTTTAATTCTCTGACTACTGCTGTTTCCCTTGTCTCATTTTCTCTTGAACTTACTGCATTCAGCCTGTCATCCCTGCACTACACTCAAGATTGCCTTTATCACAGTCAATGACAAACTGAATTCTCAGTTCTCATCTGACATGGCCTATCTTTTTTATTCTGTCAGCATCAAAAGTCTTTCCTAATATAAAGGCATGATCTGGGGTTAGAATTTTTATTTTATTTTAGACTTAGAAATACACCTTTTTCTTATAACTATTTTATTTTATATAGGAATAGTACTTTTTATCACATTTTTTTACAGTTTACATTCAATATTATTTTTAACTAGAGGCCCGGTGCATGAAATTTGTGCATGGCTGGGGGTCCCCTCAGCCCAGCCTGCACCCTCTCCAATCTGGGACCCCTCGGGATGCCCAACTGCCGGTTTAGGCCAGATCCTGGGGATCAGGCCTAAACTGGCAGTCGGACATCCCTCTCACAATCCTGGACCTCTGGCTCCTAATCACTAACCTGCCTGCATGCCTGGTTGCCCCTAACTGCCCCCCCCCCAACCTGGTTCCTGCTGTTCAGTCATTTGGTCATCCCTCACTAACCCCCCTTCCAGCCTGGTCGCCCCACACAGCCTGCTTATTCAGTTGTTTGGTCGTCCCTCACTAGCACCCCTGCCAGCCTGGTTGCCCCACACAGCCTGCTTATTCAGTCTTTTGGTCGTCCCACACTAACCCCCCTGCCGGCCTGGTTATAGGCAACCATACTATGAGAGAATGAGGGTGAATTTGCATATTACCTCTTATTATAAAGGATTAGTTTCAGGTGTACAGAATAGTGGTTAGATAGTCATATACCTTACAAAGTGTTTCCCCAACTGGCACCATATAGTTATTACAATATTATTAACTATATTTCTTATATCAGTTTTTGCAGCTGTGATGGCCCATTAGCCTCTGGTATACTAGAACTCCCCACTCTTGGAGCACACATGGGGTTTGGTGTGGCTGCCAGGGGTTGCCTGAGCCTTGCCAAATTCCTGTCCATCTTTTGGTCCTTGTGGAATCAGAGAGCAGGACCAAGCCACAGCCCTTAGGGGTGTAAGGCCAGCTGGTTGAAGGTAAGGAGCTTACCCTCAGCCTTGGGGGTGTGGCTCTAGGTGGGCTGCTCATAAAATACACACCTCCAGCTTGGGTACTTTCTGCATATGCACATTACCAGTGATAGGCCCTACAACCACGGACATTTTATCCTCCTAGCCAGGAAGCTTCAGCTTCCAGATCATCTTGGAAAGGGACAGAGGCACCGGTTGGTGTGCTCATGAACAACCTCTTTGGCATCACTTGTTCGAAGGAGGAGTTGGTTCATCCAGCCAGAAACCTATCCAGCTCAATCAACAGCTGGGGTAGATGTCCTGGCTATCGTGCTCCTCATGCTGGACCTTTCTGCCTTTGTTGTGGCAGATGTCCACTCTCATGATGGTGCCTCCCATTTCACCAGGTCCGGAAAGAACAACTTGGCCTATCTTGATATGCTCTTGACTTTGCTTCCAGATCATTCTCCCAACTTCCTCTTACCTTACTGGCTACTTCTTCCCAGTATCCTTCTTGCCATCCTTCTTCATTCTCTCTTCTTGCCAGTTTGAAGGAGTTTTAGTCATTAGTCCTTGTTCCTCTTTTTTTCTCTGTCTTTACTCACTTCCTTGGAAATCTCATTCAGTCCCAGTAACTTACAAGTAAAACCCATTTCCCTGCTGACAATTTTCAGAAATACAGCCCTAATTCAGAATTCTCTTCTGAACTCTGTACAAAGCACTCCGACTGCCAATTCATTTTTCCATTTAGAAGCCTCATAGTCTTCTCATACTTGCCCTCCCACCATATCCTCCTATCTGTACTATGGTAATACTAGTAAATGGTAAGTAGATCTTTCTAAGTGATTAAGCAAAAACCATGTTGTCTCATCCCACAGGCCAGTTGCACAGAAACTGCTATTGTCTCTATTTTCAAATATGCTTAGAAATGAAACATTCCACACTATCGCTACCATGAACATCTTAGTTCACACCTCTTTTATTATCTATCTAGATTATTGGAATACCTTCGAATTTATCTGTCTGTTCCTTTTTTCTCCCCTTCTGCCTATTCTCAACACAGTTCAGAGTGTTCTTTAAAAATATGTTAGGTCATGTTATTTCTCTGCCTCAAATCTCCAGTGCTTTCCCATCTCACTTACAGTAAAAGAAAAGATTCTTACAATGACCCAGAGAACCCTACATGATGTTTTTTCTTTTTATTACTTTTCTGACATCATCATCTACTATTCTCCTTCTCATTCAGTTCACACCCTGTTACTTATTGCACACACTAGACAAATTCCCTCCTGAATGCCTTTATATTTTGTATTCCTTCTTCTTGGAATATCCCCTCACTACATAGACATATAAATGCTTGTTTCCTTATCTAGTCTAAACACTTTGTTCAAATTCAACTGTCTGATTGACAGCTTCTTGATGAAAATCTGTTACCTATGCAATAAATATTACTATCAACATCTGACTTCAATACTATAACAACAAAATTAGACATTTTCTTATATTTTTTTCTTATTGATCCTAGATGTATGATCTTATAGAACAGTAAAGGGTTACCTTGGTCAAAAACTTTTGTATAACTCTGCAGGAAAGAGCCTGCTATCAGAAAGGCATGAAGCACATTATTATGTGACATACATGGAGAAATTCAGTGTTAATCTGTTTAACTGGATTTGACCTATGATTTCATAAACTTATTTGAGCATCAAACTCTTTTTTTCATAAAACACTACCTATACTAAGAAATTAAAAGTCCATAATAAAGAGGTAACATGCAAATTGATCATCATGCCATCACACAAGATGGCCGCAACATGTGGTCACAAGATGGCCACAAGATGGTTGGCAGGGGAGGGCAATTAGGGGCAACTGGGCCAGCGGGAGAGGGCAGTTGAGGGCAACCAGGCTGGTATGGGAGGGCAGTTGGGGTGACTGAGCCAGCAGGAGAGGGCAGTTAGGGGTGACTGAGCTGGCAGGGGAGGGCAGTTAGGGGCAACTGGGCCAACAGGAAAGGACAGTTGGGGGTGATCGGGTTGGCAGGGGAGGGCAGTGGGGGCAATCGGGCCAGCAGGGGAGCAGTTAGTCATCGATCAGGCTGGCAGGGAGTGGTTAGGGGGTGATCAGGCTCGCAAGCAGAAGCAGTTGGGGTAATCTGGCAAGAAGCCAGGCAAGAGATTGGGATTCAGCAGACCCAGATTATGAGAGGGATGTTCGATTTCCAGTATAGGCCTGACTTCTGGTTTGGAAGTTGGACTTTCCTGGAGGGGTCCCAGATTGGAAAG
>NW_006294243.1:1733666-1737012 GCF_000327345.1 Myotis davidii
GCAGACGGGGCTGAGGGACATGCCCCCAGTGCACGAATTTCATGCACCGTGGCTCTAGTATATATATACACTGAGTGGCCAGATTATTATGACCACCTGATATTTGAAGGCAAATTTGCTCTGAAGTTGCTAGAGGGCCAGACGATTATAAATAGGGAAGAAGGTTGTTTACCATGACAGTACAAGTGATTTTTTTCTGAAGATATGGGTAAACAATGTGATTTAACAACCTTTGAACATGAGATATATTTAAACACGAGTGGCCAGATTATTATGACCACCCTATCAGTCCTTTGTTGGGCCACCTTTTGCCTTCAATATTGCAGCGATTCTTCTTGGAATTGACTCCACGAGATGTTGAAAGGTGATGCAAGGAATCTGAAACCAGGCCTGATGAATAGCATTGTCAGCTCTGTGAGAATTGATGGTTGTGGAACCAGCTGCCTGATGGCTTTGTTGTGCTATTCAGACGTTGTTGCACACAAATTAAAGGGCCCAAATCATGCCAGGAAAACATGCCCCAAACCATAACACTGCCCCCACCAGCTTGAAGGGTTGTACTGATGCATATGGGGTGCATGCTTTCATGCTGTTTCTGCCAAATTCTCACTCTGCCATCTGCATGATGCAACTGGAAATGTGATTCATCAGACCACAATACTTTTTTCCAATGCTCGGCTGCTCAATCCTTGTGTTCCTGTGCAAATTGGAGATGTTTTATCTTGGTAACTGCATACAGCAAAGGTGTTCAAACAGGCCTTCAGCTTCCATATCTCATACGATGCAGTGTACGGCTAATTTGCCTACAAATGTCAGGTGGTCATAATCATCTGGCCAGTTATCATAATATATATCCCATGTTCAAAGGCTGTTAAATAGCATTGTTTACCCATATCTTCAGAAAAAAAATCACTTCTACTGTCGTGGTAAACAACCTGCTTCCCTATTTATAATCGTCTGGCCCTCTAGCAACTTCAGCATAAAATTATGGCTAATTTGCCTATAAACATCAGGTGGTCATAATAATCTGGCCACTCAGTGTTTATTATAGATGGTAGAGTTGATAACAGATTTTTAAAATACTAGGTGAAATTCAGATATTTGTAAAAAGAGCTGCTACTAAGTTGTTACATATAAAAGCAGAATACAGAAAAAACAGTTGCTTCTGATTATGTACATTTAAGCGCATATTGGTTACTTAGAGTATAGTTGACCTTGCAACAAAGCTGTGGTAAGAGGTGTCAAACCTGGCACAATTTAAAATCCATGCATAACTTTTAAATCCCCCAAAACTTAATTATAGTTGGCCCTTAGTATCTGTAGGTTTTTAATCTGTGGGTTCAACTGACTGCAGATAGAAAACAGTACAATTGTCCTTGAAAAAGGAGTTAGTGGTGCTTATCCCCACTGAGTTGAAAAATATATATATAAGGTTTTTCTGCATATAACACTTGACTCCCCCAAATATTAACTACAGTCAGCCCTTCGCATCCATGAATTTAACCAGCCACAGATAAAAAGCAGTATTGTCAATCAATGGGAACCCATAGTTGGGAAACCAAAGTTGGGAATACAAAAATACTGTTTTTGATCCACAGTTGGTTGAATCTACAGATTAAATAAAAGACTAATAGTGAGTCAATATAGAAAAGATCCATTTATCCAAAGAAAACAAAAACACTAATTCAGAAAGATATATGACCTCCATGTTCAATGAAACAAATAGGATAGCAAAGGTATAGAAACAATCTGTCATCAATAGCTAATTAAAGAAAATGTGACATTATATGTACACAATGGAATTTTATATTAAGCTATAAAAATGAAAATCTTGCTATTTGCAACAGTGTGGATTAATTTTGAGAACATTATGCTAAGTGAATTAAGTCATAAAGAGAAAGTACTATCATATGACATCATTTATATGTGAAATCTAAAATGAAAATAAAGAAAAGGTCCATCCTTGCCTTTAAAGAACAAATAACATCACTATGTAGTATACTAGCAAAAGTTTTGTATAGTTTAAATTAGTATGTGACATGTTAAACTCAAAACAAATGCTCAAACAAGCCAAACTTTAATTCATGTTTCAAACATTACCTTTTTACAAATATTATTCATCACATGAAATTTATATTGATTATTAGTAGTTAAATGGTTTTATGAGTATACACCTGTATGGATCTGAAAAATGTATAAAAGCTATAAACTTGAGAATTTTATCGTTAGACTCATTTCACTTCTATGCCTCTGGAGCTGGTTCAGGAAATAGAAATGAAAACCAAAATATAGTCCTATTGTTCTTAGGAAATTTTGAAAAAGTTACATTTATGAGTCACTTATGAAATTACAAGGGTTTTTAGGAACTGGCCAGGAGCCTGGAGAAAGACCACTCTATATATATTTCTTACTAGTGGCCCAGTGCACGAAATTTGTTCACTTTAAAAGTGAATTAATAAGAGGAAATATTTTAATATGGCTATTTGCCCTTTCTCTATAAAAGAAATGTCAGAGATGAAAGAACATTAGTAAAATATATATGAAAATCTTCCTCCTGTCAGAGACTGGGGCATGCTGCGGGACCTAGAGTCAAGTCTTCACCCACCACCCACACACGCTTTGAAAGCACAGGAGACCCAGACCCAGCTGTCCCCACCCATATTGGGTGAGACCCAGACCCGGCCAGCCCTGCCCCTGTCAAGCCCCTACAGGCTGGGGGCACAGCCTCAGGTCCCCCAGCCCCGTGTCAGGCGAGGTGTGTGGCCTGAGGTCTCCTGTTAAGCCCTGCTGGGTAGGGACGTTGCCTGAGGTCTCCCATAAAGCCCTTCTGGACAGGGAGCATACCCTGAGGTCCACCATCAAGCCCCATGGAGTGGAGGGCATGGCCTGAGGTCCCTAGCCATAGCCAGGCACCGTTCAGCCTCAGGTCCCTGCTGTTCAGTTGTGACATTATGGCATCCTGGCTAATTTGTATATTCCTCTATTATTATATAGGACTAGAGGCTCGGTGCACAAAAATTTGTGCACTCAGGGGAAAAGGGGAGTCCCTCAGCCTGGCTTGTGCCCTCTCACAGTCTGGGACCCCTCGGGAGATAACGCCCTGCTGGCTTAGGCCTGCTCCCGGGTGGCAGAGGGCAGGCCCAATCCCTAGGTGCAGCCCCTGGTCGGGCTCAGAGCACGGCCGATTGGGGAGTTGGGGTGCCGTCCCCTCTCATGCACAGAGCAGGGCGGATTGGGAGGTTTGATGCCACCCTCAGTCACACTCAGGGTAGGGCCGATTGGGGGGTTGGGGCACTGCCCCCTGTCACACTCAAGGCAGGGGCGAGGGGGAGGTGGCGGCGCCACC
>NW_006294243.1:1737463-1744792 GCF_000327345.1 Myotis davidii
GCAAGGCCGGCGGGGAATGTTGATTTCCTCTGTCACTGAAGCAAGCAAGCCTCATGTTAGTTTCAAGCTGCCTGGCTGCTGGCCGCCATCTTGGCTGGCAGTTAATTTGCATATCTCCCTGATTAGCCAATGGGAAGGGTAGCGGTCGTATGCTAATTACCATGTTTCTCTTTTATTAGATAAGGATTATATCATAGTATCACAGTAGAATAAGTTCCAAGCAATCCAATGATAAGTTTGAAGAAAGGCTGATGAATTAAAGAGTTTATTTCCTTCGAAAAGATTGAAGACCACAGGAATATTTGATTTCAATTCCCTAGGCTAAGGATTCTTATAAAACAAAGAAACAACATTTACCTCTGAGATAATGCTTGTTATGTAGTATTTGCAAAGCCTATTATTTTCTCAACATTCTAATTTGTTTGTCACTAAGTTTGAGATTTATTATTCACACAAGTTAAAACAAGGGTAGAAGTTTGATGAGAATGTCAAAAGCATCTCCACATAGTGAACACTCTGCATCTAGTGGCCATGAAGAACATAATGTGGGAGGCCTGCCCTACTTTTCTGGGACCTGGAGTGTGAGGAGCAGGGAGGCCTTTCTCAGAGCAGACTTATTTCCCAGCCTTACACAGATATTACCAAAAAATAAAAAATAAAATAAAGGAAAATAGACAGAAACCTCTACCCTTATTCCCTCCTCCAATTTCTTCCCCATTGCTTTTTCTTCTCCCTTATTTTTGCTTCTTACTCATCACTCATCACTCTCTACTCTCCACATTCAACTGCTGATTGGCCTTAAATCATGTCACTCTATTCTGAGATATTAGTTAGTAGGTGGAAAAAACTAACCTGTTATGACCTAGTTTATGGTTTATTACTGAACACCAGCTTAAGAGAAGTGCAATGCCAGTGACGGTGTGAAAACATTAATAGTAATACCTGCATTTTCCTGAGAATGTAGGATATTTGGGAGATAGGATGCCTCTGCAGTGCCTATCTGCAACTTTAACATTGATTCCACTTGGATATCTCACTTTCTGACAATAATGTGCAACCTTCAATCACATTCTTTTTTATTAAGATTCTTACCTATACTGTAACCCATATTTACTTAGTCTGTTCAGAAGATGAGTCATCATAAAAGAGCTATAATGATCATAGAAACATAAAATACTTTAAATTTTACACTGACATAAAACATTCCTCCAAAATTTTGTGAAAAATTAAAAATTCATTTTTATATTCTATTAGTAAAACCAAAAATCTAATGTTTACTTGAGAAAAAGTCAAAAGAAAATTCACTTAAAATAAAGACAATTTATTTTTACTCAGTTTTGGGTTTTACATTTGGCTAATTAAACTTTGTCATGTGTTTTGTTATATACTTGCATGTGTGTTTGGTAATTTGTATATTTACAACTTCCTTAATAAAGCTAATCAATAGATAGAATGTCCCCAGTCTCTCATTATAAAAACAGGGCACTAAAACTACAGGAAGGCCAAAAAAGTTTGGCAAAGTATTTTACTTATTTCAGGGTCATTTCAGTTCAGGCTATGGGCCAAGATTCAGGCCAGTTCTTATTTTATCCAAACTAGTGCATCTAATCATAATGCTAGCAACCAGCTGTGTTGATTCACTTGCTTCTCTTCTAGTACTTGCTTTTATTGTGCTGCTGACAAAAAAAAAAAAAAAAACCTTTATCTTATTTTTTGCTCAAAGGTATGTTCCATCAGAAACAACATAAGATTATCTGATTTTTGCCAAGTTCCAAAGATACTTATGAATGATTAAACACAAAATAGTTGCCTTTTATGTTAGCCCATGACTAATTTAAAATAAACATTTTCCCTTTCTTGTATATGAAAATAGAAGTATTTAATCCAATATTTATTATATCATTTATAATATACTAGTGGCCCAGTGCACAAAATTCATGCACATTAAAAGGGAATTAATTAGAGGAAATATTTTAATATTGCTATTTGCCCTTTCTGTATAATAGAAGTGTGAGAGATGAAAGAAAATTAGTAAAATGTGTATAAAAATAATTTATAAATGTATTAATAAAGAAACAGTAACAAAAGAATATAACAACAGAGGCATAATATAAAAACTACAAAAACATGACATGAAAACAACAAAAACATGATATAAAAACAACAGTGATGCAAAAAATGAATGATAAAGTGATTAAACTTATTCTAACATCTTCTTGTACACCACATTAAGAGTTAAAAGACTTTCAGAGTGCTTGACTAATTTCCCTTGTGATGAAGTATTTAGAACTTTAACTTTAACATCACATACTCTTCAAACTCAAGAGAAAGCAGCATATAACTGACCATGTGTAAAAACGGGTTCAGGTAGGAATATGCCTACTCTGTCTAGAGTTTGTCCTTGTGATTTATTAATAGTCATTGCAAATGCTGGCATCAAAGGAATCTGTCATCAAATTAATTTAAATGGGAGGCCAGTGTCAGATGGGGACAAATCAATTCTTGGAATCAGAACAACCTCTCCCTCTGCAGATCCTGTTAATACTTCAGCTTTGATACTGTTAGTCGTAACCTTTTGATAATAAATCTGGTACAATTACAAAGACCCTATTTACTATTAAGATTTATCAATAACATGATGATTTCACCCACTTTCAATTTTAATTTATGACATGACATTCCCAAAAGAGTAATACTATTAAGAAATTTGATGGCAAAATTTTCCTTTTCAGCATCATCTGTTGAATCAATGGAATCATCACTCAAATATGTGTGAAAATCTCCATCAAATATACCCAAAATTTCTTTATTTAATTTATGAACGTGCTCATTTTCTGGACAAAGAATCGCACGTTTAGATATATTTTTTAATATTATCTGTAGATATACTATTTCCAAAAGTTTCTTCCATAATAGATTTGTTACAACACATTTCACGTGGGATTTTAATAATATTCATTCCTAAATGCAAACTGCTATCAAGTTTGCCATCTCCAAGTTTTACTAACCATCCACTATAAGCAGAATCCTGTGATCTCATATTTGTTGTAAGAGACAACTTTCTGAAACATCCCCAAATATTACAGTGCTTTAAACTTGTTTGTACTATGGTTGATCACATAGCATGTGGTAAAATACTGAGATATTGTCGAAAATCCCCTCCAAGAAGGAGAACTTTCCCACCAAATACAACATCCAAATTTCTCTTAGTAATAGTTTCTTCAATAATAGATTTGTTACAAAACATTTCACGTGGGATTTTAATAATATTCATTCCTAAATGCAAACTGCTATCAAGTTTGCCATCTCCAAGTTTTACTAACCATTCGCTATAAGCAGAACCCTCTGATCTCATATTTGTTTTAAGGGACAAGTTTCTGAAACATCCCCAAACATCACAGTACTTTAAACTCGTTTGTACTATGGCCGATCGCATAGCATGCTGCTCAATACTGAGACATTGTCAAAAATCCCCTCCGAGAAGGAGAACTTTCCCACCAAATGCAACATTCAAATTCATAATTTCTCTTAGTAATCTATCTATGGCGTTTATAGCATGACTGGATAACATGGTGCATTCATCAATAATAAGGAGTTGGTCCTTTTTAATGGTTTTAGCAACTTCACTCTTTACATTGAGTCTAGAAATTGAAGCTTCTTTTAATGGAATTAGTAATTTATATTGGGAATGAACTCTAATATAATGTATTAAAACTTTATAAAGATATACCTCCATGCACCGAGGGCTGTTTCCTGCCTCAAACCTCGCCCTTGTGGGAACCAGCTCTCCGGGAGGGCGCAGCCATTGCCAAGACTGCCAAGATGATCCAGGACTCAGTGCCTCCACACTCTGAGGGATGGTTCCTGCCTCAAACCTCGCTCTCCCGAGAAACAGCTTGGGGAGGGCACAGCAATTTCCAAGATGACCCAGGACTCAGTGCCTCCACACTCTGAAGGCAGGTTCCTGCCTCAAACCTTGCCCTCATGGGAAATAGCTCAGGGAAGGCACAGCTGTTGCCAAGGAAACCCCTGCAAGACTGATTTCCTTCTGGTTGGTCGAGCCTCAGACGTGATGGGTGTCACACCCAGGGTTTATATATAAATAGAGAGGTAACAGCCTTTACATTGTCAATGGTTGGTGGGATTTACTGAAAAATGCCCCAAACCACATCAGATGTGCATATAAAGCTTTCTGTCCTATTATTTTTTTATTTATGTACATTCAAGAAAATTTAATGTAAATGTGGGTACTGACAAAGTCCCTATATATCATATTTTTCACTTTTATAAACACACACAAACACACACACACACACACACAAATTCAGCATTAGTTTAGTATCAATTTGTTTCTACATTATTATGAAGGGAATTCACTTTCAAATTCACTTCATAAAATAAATTCATCCGCTTTAGATCTTTTGAAAATAAGACAGAGTATAGTGAGCCTAGTAATTGAAAATATCCCCTAATATTTTAAGTCACTATCACTAGTCCCATATAACAAAAGCCTAATATGCTAAGTGTCCGGTTGTCTGGCCAGTCATTCAACCAATCAAAGTGTAATATGATAATGATATGCTAAGGCTGCTCAACTGCTTACTATGACATGCACTGATCACCAGGGGGCAGATGCTTCAACCAGTAGGTTAGCTTGCTGCTGGGATCTGGTCAATTGGGACTGAGCGATATGAGCGAAACACACTCTGAAGTCCTCTCATGGTCCCTCTCCAGCTGGCTAATCTCTTGCGTCACTCCCTGGCCCCAATTGTGCACTAGTGGGGGTCTCTCGGCCTGGCCTGTGCCCTCTGGCAATCCGGGACCCCTTGGGGGATGTTGGAGAGACGGTTTGGGCATGACAGCAGAATGACCAGTCACTATGACACGCACTGACCACAAGAGGGCAGATGCTCAATGCAGGAGCTGTCCCCTGGTTGTCAGAGCACTCCCACAGGGGGAATACTGTTCAGTCAGAAGCTGGCCTCACAGCTGGCAAGTGCAGTGGCAGTAGTGGGAGCCTCTCCTGTCTCCGTTGCAATGTTACGGACATCTGACTAACAGCTTTGGCCTGCTCCCCATGGGCTGAGGGCTCCCAGACTGCGAGAGGATGCAGGCCGGGCTGAGGGACTTTCCCCCACCCCCCTGCAGTGCACAAGTTTTGTGCACCAGGCCTCTAGTATACTATATGTAGCAAAAGATATTTTATTAACCATGATATGTAGGACTGCACTGAACAAAATACTTCAATGTTGTTCTAAAATTGTTTTGTTTGAATACATTTCAGAAACATCAGTGAACCTACATTTAATTTCCATTTTCTCTTTATAAGCAAATGATGCCTATTGTAATAATATGTAATGCAGCATTTTAGCATGAAAACAACACTGTTTTGACAAAAAATGGTTAGAACTCATAGGAGAGATAATATAAAAATAATAAGGAGTAAAACAGCATATCATATTTTGAACAGTCTCAACTTATGTGCCAATAAAATTATTCATTTAAATTATAAATTTATTAAATAAATCAATATTTAGAAAGCAGTTTTGTCAGTACATATACATAATTCCAATTCCATTTTTCTCCTCATTCTCTGTCCTAAAATCTGTGGTCAGTAAAGGGCAATTCCAGTAGGTGGAGTAATAGTAAAGCAAATGCTCTATGTGACTCTATAATTTTGTGCTTCTATTGCATTTTGCCCAGAAATTAGCATAAATCAGATGAGGTTAATAAGGATAGAAGTAAAGAGCATACACGTAGATAAATGCATTGCTTTACAGAGTAAATGTATTGCTGTAGAACAAAAACATACTCCCTTTGGTCTTCAATTTTCTCCATATTTTTTCTTTTCAATTTAAAAGGTTTCTTGAAACATTTAATACAAAAGTTGGAGAGACTAGCATATTATCAACAGCACCAAATTTGACAGAACACTCCTGAGTATTGTTGTGGCAGAAATCAGGAGCACAGACAGGCAAATCCAACATTGGTATTCAGGTCTTGTGAGATTTCAGAAAGAGTTTTCTAAGAAGGTCATGGCCTTGCCAACTCACTCTTATTTAGCCTGGTCAGAACTTCCACTGTCCTGAGCAGAGGCATGATGGAGATAACTTTTCCAAGGAGAGAAACAAAGAGAGAGAGAGAGAGAGAGAGAGAGAGAGAGAGAGAGAGAGAGAGAGAATAGTAATGGATGTTCTTAACACATCTAACACTATTTCCCCTAGGGATCATATTGAGCTTTCATCAGCAAAAGTTTAGCTACTAAGTATATATGTTTATCTACCAAATATGTATATGTAAAAAAAGGTAAGTAATATTAATTTATTCTATCAATATCCATATCCAGTAGCCCCCTTATCTGGAGGGATTTTCCCCCCCAAGATTCTGAATGCCTGAAGTTACAGATAATACCCCACTATTTATATATATTGTTGTTTTTTATACACAAATACCTATGAAAAAGCTTAAATTACAAATTAGGCACTATAAGAGATTAACAACAACTAATAATAACATAGAACAAATATCCTATATAATAAAAGCCCAGTGACCAAAACAGTGAAATGACCAGAACGACCAGAGACCAGAACACCTTGGTTCCTCACCCTGGCTGGCCCAGCCCCTGAGGGAGCGGTTAGGGGTGATCAGGCAGGCAGGTGTGCAGTTAGGAGCAATGAGGCAAGCAGGCAGAGGCAGTCAAGTGGTTAGGGGTTCTCAGGCAGGCAGTCTAGAAGGTAGGAGCCAGCAGTCCCAGATTGTGAGAGGGATGTCTGACTGCCGTTTTAGCCCCATCCTGATCCCTGTGGATCAGGCCTAAACTAGCAGTCAGACATCCCCCGAAATGTCCTGGATTGCGAGAGGGTGCAGGCTGGGCTGAGGAAGCCCTCCCACCCCCATGCACAAATTTTGTGCACTGGGCCTCTAGTAATAATATATTGTGATAAAAGTTGTGCAAATAGCCATGATTAAATAAAATAAGTTTTACTTAAACATAGCACTGCAATACCTGAAGGTTAATCTGATAACCCAGAGGACTACTATGTGACTCATGAGTGGGTAGTATGTACAGTTTAGATACACTGAACAAAGGGATAATTCATGTCTCAGGTGGGACAGAATGACATAGCATGAGATTTCATCATACTACTCAGAATGGCATACATTTTAATTTTAAATTTATGTATTATTTATTTTGGGGATATTTTATTTAATATTTTGTACTGCTGTTGTTCACAAATAACTGGACTTGTGGAAAGTAAAAGCATGAATAAGGAAGGATTACAAACTCTGTCATCCATCAATCATCTCTCTCTCTCTCTCTCTCTCTCT
>NW_006294243.1:1744882-1746264 GCF_000327345.1 Myotis davidii
AAATAAACCCTTATTGGATGTAACATTGGCAAATATTTTGTCCTGTGTAGTGGGCTCTCTTGTTTTGTTGTTGGTTTCTTCTGTGGTACAGAAGCTTTTCATTTTGATGTAGTCCCATTTGTTTATTTTCTCTGTAGTTTCCATTGTCCTGGGAGATGTATCAATAAAGATATTGCTACAAAATGTGTCTGATATTTTGCTGCCTATGGATTCTTCTAAATTTTCTGTTCAACTATCTTAAAGAGAATAGTTAATAGGCAGTAACAATATAGTAGAATTTAGGATTCATAGTTTACATTATTTCTCATTCATGCATATTGATAAAAAAAGTATCTATATCATGTTGATAAAGAAGGTGAGATATGACACAAATAAGCAAGTTTTAGTCAAAGGAAATGTGTTATTTCAATTGTTTTTAATTGATTATATGTAGTATTTTGAAATAAGAAAGTGATTAAAGGAGCTATTTGTTTCTGTATATCACTGCAGATGTATATGTTGTCTAGATTTCAAGGTATCAGCTATATGACAGTCCAAAGAGAAAACAAAAAAAATTAGCTACCCTTATATAACCACTAGAGGCCTGATGCTGGCAGTCAGACATCACTCTCACAATCCGGGACTGCTGGCTCCCAACCACTTGCCTGCAAGCCAGCCTGATCACCCCCTAACCACTCCCCTCCCATCCTGATCGATGCCTAACTACTCCCCTGCAGGCCCAGTCCCCCCAACTTCCCTCCCCTGCAAGCATGTCCCTCCCAAATGCCCTCCTCTGCCAGCCATCTTGTGCCCACATGGGGGCAGCCATCTTGTGTGAGGGCATGATGGTCAATTTGCATATCACCTCTTTATTATATAGGATGAGTCTAAACTCTAATATCTTAGCATCCTGAGGTAATTTCTAAAGTTATCCACAAGTGGTAGAAAACACTGATAAAGAACATCTATGAATTTCTATCCATTCCCAGAGGTTTTTTTCTAGAAATTTGTCAATTTCATTCACATTGTTGGCATATACTTGCTCATATTTTCTTACAATCCTTTGTTTTTATGTGGTGTCAGTTGTTACTTCTCTGCTTTTGTTTCTGTTTTTATCCTGGTCCTCTCTCTTTGTTTCTTTCTTTTTAAAAATCTTTATTGTTGAAAGTATTAATTATGTCCCCCTTTTTCCTGCCATCTACCCATCCAGCCCACTCCCTCTCCCCACCCCAGGCCCTCACCAACCTATTGTCTGTGTCCATGGGTTATGCATAAATGTATACAAGTTCATTGATTGATTGGTCAAGCTCCTCCTAAACTTAGCAGCTGCCACTATTTCTAGGATCTGGCAATCACAATACCTTGAGTCCCAACTGTGGGAATTTGGGCAAGGCACCTGAGGC
>NW_006294243.1:1746578-1747192 GCF_000327345.1 Myotis davidii
TCTTTTTAAAAAAATAAATCTTTATTGTTGAAAGTATTACATATGTACCCTTTCCCCCCATTAACCCCCTCCAGCCCAGCCCACCCCCACTCCAGGCCTTCAACACCCTATTGTCTGTGTTCATGGGATTATGCATATATGCATACAGGTCTTTGGTTGATTACCTCCCACCCATCCACCTCCCCTGATTTTCCTCTGAGATTCCATACTCTGTTCCATGCTTCCAGCATCATAAACATTTTTAAAATGACTGACTACTAAATAAAATACAAATACTTAAATCCATCCTCTAAATTCCAAAAACCCAAAAGCACCTAATAATGATAATTTTCATTAGCATAATTAAATATCACAGAGTTAATAATAAAAAAAATTTTAAGATCTAAACAAAAGTGAATCTTTAGTCAAGACTAATCTTGATACTTTCCATAAATCTTAAATGAGAAGAAAAATTAGTGTTATGCTGTAAATGTTTTCCACCTCATAATCAACTCTGTATTTTGGTAATATTTCTATTTCTTATAATTCTGTATACTTACAAGTAGATAAACCTTCCTTCCTTCCTTCCTTCCTTCCTTCCTTCCTTCCTTCCTTCTTTCCTTCCTTCCTTCCTT
>NW_006294243.1:1751522-1752213 GCF_000327345.1 Myotis davidii
TTCTGCACATTGTTGGCATATACTTGCTCATATTTTCTTACAATCCTTTGTTTTTATGTGGTGTCAGTTGTTACTTCTCTGCTTTTGTTTCTGTTTTTATCCTGGTCCTCTCTCTTTGTTTCTTTCTTTTTAAAAATCTTTATTGTTGAAAGTATTAATTATGTCCCCCTTTTTCCTGCCATCTACCCATCCAGCCCACTCCCTCTCCCCACCCCAGGCCCTCACCAACCTATTGTCTGTGTCCATGGATTATGCATATATGCATACAGGTCTTTGGTTGATTACCTCCCACCCATCCACCTCCCCTGATTTTCCTCTGAGATTCCATACTCTGTTCCATGCTTCCAGCATCACAAACATTTTTAAAATGACTGACTACTAAATAAAATACAAATACTTAAATCCATCCTCTAAATTCCAAAAACCCAAAAGCACCTAATAATGATAATTTTCATTAGCATAATTAAATATCACAGAGTTAATAATAAAAAAAATTTTAAGATCTAAACAAAAGTGAATCTTTAGTCAAGACTAATCTTGATACTTTCCATAAATCTTAAATGAGAAGAAAAATTAGTGTTATGCTGTAAATGTTTTCCACCTCATAATCAACTCTGTATTTTGGTAATATTTCTATTTCTTATAATTCTGTATACTTACAAGTAGATAAACCTTCCTTCCTTCCTTCCTT
>NW_006294243.1:1752236-1763249 GCF_000327345.1 Myotis davidii
CCTCTCTTTGTCCCCCCTCTCTCTCTCTCTCTCTCTCTCTCTCTCTCTCTCTCTCTCTCTCTCTCTCTTCTTTTCTTTTTTAACAGAAGACCTACAGAATCCCTAAGGATGCATGGATACTTTCCCCTCATCATTTTGAAGGGATGGAAAACTAATAAGTCACCACCAGGAGGATAAATGTATCTTATCAGGGAATAGCCAGTCAATTAAGTGAAATGCATTTTATTAGAATATGTTATGTTGACAAGAATACCCCCTTTCGCAGACATCACATTTTCAGATGAAGATGTAATTGTGTTAGAATACAACCCCTTGCTACATTCCTTATCTTTTATTTCTCTCTTGTTGGTGAGTAAGAAGAAACTGTCTAGTTCATTTTCCTGACTTTGTAGAATTAAAACCCCGAAAGTTTAATTTCTGGTTATTCACTCTACATTGACCCATCTCAATCCTGAAGAGCCAGGAGTGGTCTTGAAAAGTCAAATTGCTTTGCCGACATAGCCTTTCCCTGGGGTGGGGGGTTCTGAGGAATTTACAAGTATAGGAAAATAAGGTGATGTAGCGTAAAGAATAATAGTGAATCCCTTAAGACACAAATCTAAAGAGACTTTCTATATGTTGCTTTTAGCAACAATTTCCATATCCACCTGGTTGTCTCTTTCATTTTATTTTTCATATTATTTCTAAATCATGAGGGAAAGAAAGGAATATTATATACTGACACCCTTAATCCTCAAAATATGTCTAAGATATTCTGAGAACGCTTGTCAATATAATTACACTAAATGTTACCAACTTTGAAATACCTTGCAGCTCACCTAAAATGATGACAACAATTGTATGTATCATCATGGTATTTTATATAATGAATACTGTCTTCTAACATTATCTATAGCCAGGAGTTAGTTGTAAAATAACAATGAAAAATTCTGAGGATGTGACAATTTATTCTTTGATGAAGCAGCTTTTTTAGAGGTAGGGTCTTTATGTTGAATCTCTGTAGCATTAACATAACATGTTGGATCTTTCTTAAGAAGTTTTAGTTATTGGATCATGAAATGAACCTTATTATAAACCATCTCAGTAGAATGTATGAAATAGAAAGAGTTCATTTTGCCAATATGTATTGTTGGAGCTCCTTATCCATAAAGCTTTAATTTGCTAAAATGCCCCAATGAAAGTATAGATAACATAAATATTATATAAAATTATATCAACTGTTCATAAGTTGGGATGATACATTAAAATGAGACTGAATACAATTGAAAGAGTACCTTTTAATATGTAGCTCAAACTTCTGTAAAGTTTTTCACTTCAAACTGATATGACATATAGATTATTGTATAACCTCCTTTAGAGACATAGATGCACTTTCCATTCATTTTATAACCTTCATTTAAAGACATCAGTAGTCTTAAATTTGAGGTAAATATTAAAACTAGAAAAATAATTTGGTAATGTTTCCAATGATATATGAAGGCACAAAAACCAGGAGAATCATTCAACAATAAGGCAAATGAAATAAAGAAAGGAAGTAAAAAAAACACATCTGTAAGTCTATAGGTTTTTGTTCAAGGACAGACTTTTTCCATAAAAATGTAAAATATTAATGGAATTGTGGATGGGAATGCATTTTTAGACACACCTCCTAATCTCTCTGACATACAGACACACACTTGTACAATTTTAAAGGCATAACATGATTTAAAATAGAATGTTGTATATGGCACATTGTGACTTGAAAATTATGTGTCTGGTATGAATGTAATATTAGCAGAAATAAAGTACAATTCGGAGAAGGAAAAAATCATTATGCAGTAAGATCCATCTTATCTAGATGGCAAAAGAGGTCATGCCAGTCATGAAGGACAATTCCAAACTATCTCAGAGAACACAATTCCATTATAAACCATCTCAATATAACATCTCAATATGCATAGATTCAATTTTACAGAGTCATCAAATCATGACCTCATTTTGATAGTGATATATAACATTATAGTAGATTTGGTTTCACTACTAACTAGTTGTGCAGTCTTTGATTGACACTTCCCCTTTTTGAGTGCTATTCTCTCCATATACAGTATAAAATGTGAGGACTAGAATAGATGATCTCTAAAGTTTACTGCAGAGTGAGCATTCTGTGTTTGTTTCCATAAATACACAAAGAGAATGTAACATGAATGCTACTCTGGCTTTTCAGTGTCAGTACTCTTAAATGAGATTATGTTGCATTCTAAATGATGAATAAAAAATTTCAGTTAAGCTACATGAATCAATTCTCTAGAAATATGAATGAATTGCTAAGCTGCTCTTGGAAGAGAAAAGTTACTCATAATTGATTTACTTACTATAAAGGTAATTTTTTTTTTATATTTGGGAACCTTCAAATTCAAATTCAGCCCTTTATGAACTACTAGTTGTCATGACACCTACATTACATGCTAAAAATATGGGCATATAACAATGTGTGGTTAACATTTCAGATATATTCTGGAATTACAATTCAACAATCTATAGTCTGAAGTCAGTAAATGTTTTAGCATATACAATTAAGTTGTAGTGTCATGAAATAATCTATTGCAGGGTTTTCCAACCTTAGCACAGCTCACATTATAGGCTGAATACTTCTTTGGTGTGGGGGCTATACTATGCGCTGAGGAATATTTAGAAACACCTTTGGCTGCTAGATGCTAGTATAAACCTCTACTAAAAGCTGCAACAACCAAAAGTGTCTCCTAAGAGTCAAATGTGTTCTGGGGGCAAAATGGCTCCTGATTGAAAAACACTGGTTCATTGCAATGCTATTTATGTATGCATGTGGTCAGGAAAGTTCTAATTATTTTCCATAAAAGGTAAAATCTTAATGCTTCAGAAGGAAGTGCTTCATTTAATTCTAAACATTTGTAATCACATTTAGTGTGGACTGCTAGAAGTAAAACACACATACACACACACACACACACACACACACACACCTTACAAACCTATTTTAGCTAGTGTTGTTTTACTAAAACTTAAAATAAAATTGTAGTGAAGCTACATGGAAACATAAAGTTTACAACTGCCAATGTATGAAAAAAAAATCTGAATTTCCTCCAACACATGAATGAATAAGTAAAATATGGCATACATATGCCATGGAATATTACTTAGCCATAAAAGAAGGAAATATTGTCATTTGTGACAGCACAGATGAAATTGGAGGGCATTATGCTACATGAAATAAGCCAGAGACAGAAAGAAAAATGCAATATGGTATCCAATACAGTATCACTTATATGTGTATCTAAAAACAAATCCAAACAAATAATGCTTGCTAGGGAATGGGGCAGGACGGGGGTATAATAAGTGAAAGGGTACAATTTTTTAATATAAGAAGAATATGTTCTGAGGATCTAATATACAGCATGGTGACTATACTATATAATAAAGAGTTAATATGCAAATTGACCATCATGCCCTTGCACAAGATGGCCACTCTGATTTGGTCACAAGACGACCACTACAAGATGGCCATCGGGGAGGACATTTGGTGGGGAGCAGGCTAGCAGGGGAGGGTAGTTATGGAGGGGACCAGGACTGCAGGGGATGGTAGTTGGTGGTGACTGGGCCAGCAGGGGAGGGCAATTAGGGATGACCAGGCTGGCTGGGGAGTGGTTAGGGGCAATCAGACAGGCAGGCAGGCGAGCAGTTGGGAGCCAGAAGTCCTGGATTGTGAGAGGGATGTCTGACTGCCGGCAGTCAGATATCCCCAGAGAGGTCCTAGATTGGAGAGGGTGCAGGCTGGGCTGAGGGACACCCCACACACACACCAGTGCACGAATTTTGTGCATCAGGCTGCTAGTAGTTAATGATACCGTATTGTATCCTTGAAAGTTGCTGAGAGTAGACCTTAAATTTTCTCGTGACACACACAAAAGAGTTAACTCTGTAAACTGATATATGTGGTAATTATCTTGATTTTGCTAATCATTGCACCAATTTATATGTGTATGTCAAATCATCACATTGTGCACTTGAAACATATACAATTGTATTTGTCAATTGTTCTTCAAAAAATTGGGGGAAGCCCTGACTGTTTTGGCTCAGTAGTTAAAGTATTGGCCTATGTGTCAAAGAGTCATGGGTTTGATTTCTTTCAAGGGAATGGGCAGGTACCTCGGTTATAGTTGGATCCTGGCCTTGGTCAGAGGTATTCAGGAGGCAACCATTTGATGTCTCTCTAGCATTGATGTTTCTTTCTCTCTCTCTCTTTCTCTCTCTCTCCTCACCTTCCTCACTCTCTTCCATTCTCTCTAAGAATCAATGGAAAAAATATCCTCCAGTGAGCATTAAAAAAATTAGGGGACAAGCCCCACAAATAAAGATATTGCTGGGGAAACTGAGTTTGGCAAATGTGCTTTCATCAGCATGGAATCTCCTCATTATCCGACAAATACCTTTAAGTTCCTGTGTGTTATATTACTGAGGAGAAGCAGATTCAATTCTGTGTCCTTTTCTATGACCTCTGTGCTCAAAACATTTTATTATGCTAGCAAAAACCAAAAACAACAACAAAAAAACACCAAACCAAAATCACTCTTTTTATTACTGTTTTTGAGCCAACACATTTGTTGGTTCCTAATGAAAACACTATCTACCAAGAGTTTTGTTTCAGTTTTCCCTTTCTTGTGGATCTGTGATACTCCCATTATTATTCATTTGCATATATTGAGGATTATTTCACATATTTATTACTTTAAAAGTAGGTGTGATTAAAGCCACCATGTATCTGTGCCCTGGGGCATTATGCTGAGGCAAAATTGTAACTGACTTTAAGCCCGGAGAGAATGTTATTCACTTAGAGCATGGCCACCTAGTGACTTCAATCAGGTTTAGTTTTCAAGTGCTAAATGGATTGAGTGACTCCAAAGGTTTTGGAACCTTTCCAAAACTAAAGTAGTGCAGTTTTTGTTGTAAGTTTAGGTTCTGTGGTTTAAATGGGAGAATCCTTAATAGGAAGCAAATAAGTATAATATTTTTTTAATTAGGAAAATTAGGTTGTCATTTATTGAGCTATTATTGAAACATGTTTAATCTAAAAAAAGGACATGAACATTTTTCTTCTAAGCATAAAAAGTACAAGCAATGTTATTCAAATTATAGTCAGTTGTAAGTGTGAAAGAGGGGACTCAATCAAATAGTTCTATTTTCTTTAACAATAATGCTTTTTTCCATCATTATTTACTTACTATTAACCTACTAAAAAGTCTTTCAAATAATGTATTTTGCAATAAAATGTATAAAAATCCTACTGAATAAATTTAATTGTCATATTCATTCTTATAAGAAAAATCATTAAAAATAGAAAAAGAATTTAATTACCGTAATCTAATATAAAAAGTGCACTGAAATAATACTCTACAGACTTAACTTTTAATATATATATATTATATATTTTTAGAGAGAGAGGAAAGGAGAGAGCTAGAGAGATAGAACCACTGATGACAGAGGAAATCATTGATCCACTGCTTCCTTCACGCCCTCCATTGGGGATCGAGCCCACAACCTAGTCATGTGCCCTGACTAATGGATCCTGCAGCCTCTTGATTCCTGGATCACTCATTCAGCCACTAAGCCACAACAGCCGGCTACAGACTTAACTTTTATTCTTTCCACTGTTCAATCACATAGTAAGTTGAAGTCAGACTTGCCAATTTATCTCAGCTACCATTTACATTAAAATTCCAAATGTATTTCTATTTCCCATTCAAATATACATATTTTAATCATCCTAAAAATAAGACAAAATAAATAGGTTTTTAATTTTAGCTAAGAAAAAATTCTACTTTGAAATTTACTTCTATATCCACATAATTTAAGATATACAAAACAGAGGCTTGATCAAATATTCAGTATAATTAGGTAATAGAGATAAATAATATAGTGAATTCATGTTTAAATGTTGAAGTTGTATAGCATATGGAGAATATCTCACTTGTTCTCTATCAATATATTTAGTAAAAGGTAACAGTATTACAAAGGGCTTCTAGCTCTAAAGTTGGCAGACCATGTTTATCTTCTCACATCTGTTTTCTACCCCTTGATAATTTATTTAAGTTCTCTGTGCCTCAGTTTCACTATCTTACTCCATTTCTAACTCTACACATGGATTGAATTCTGTGCCATCTAAATTAAATTAGACAGTAAAGATAATAGCATTTTGATAGGTGAGCATCACAGTAAGGTTTCAGTAAGCATTAGCCTTCATTAGTGTGTAGTTCCCACTTGATGGAAATTATAAAACTATCAATTCACCCTCACACAGGGGTAGTGAAATGATGAAATATTTTATGTAAGGAAGGATCATGCACTATTGTGAATTTTATTCAGAATATAAATCCCTTTATGTAGTTCAACATAATTCATATTAATATTTCTCCTCTATGAAGAGTAAAAATATCCTACCTAATAAAAGAGTAATATGCAAATTGACCACCACTCCAACACACAAGATGGCTGCCTCCATGTGTACACAAGATGGCCGGCAGGAGAGGGAAGCTGGGGGTGACCAGGCCTGTAGGGGAGGGCAGTTGGGGGAGCACTCAGATCAAGAGAGGAAGGCAGTTATGGGTGATCAGGCTTGCAGGGGAGGTCAGTTGGGGGCAATCAGGCTGGCAGTGGAGCAGTTAGGCATTGATCAGGCTGGCAGGAGAGTGGTTAGGGACAATCAGGCAGGCAGGCGAGCAGTTGGGAGCCATCAGTCTTGTATTGTGGAGGGATGTCCAACTGCAGTCAGATATCCTTCAAGGAGTCCCAGATTGGAGAGGGTGCAGGCTGAGCTGAGTGAATTTCATGCACTGGGCCTCTAGTTATAAAAATAAAAATAAATAATTCCATATTTATTTTTTTAATTCTTTAAAAAACATGGAAATAAATTTTTTAAGACCACTTCCATATATAGGTATGATCTCTCCACCCATTTCTAACTAATATACATAAGTAATTGTTGGCAGCTATTGCATTGCTTCTGCTTTCCTGGAACATTGTATGTATTTTTAAATTTAATCCTCATAATGACCTTGTGATTTAGGTATTACTACCATAATTTATCATATGAAATGCAGAATGCATGGGTTTAGAAGGTCTGTGATTTCAAATTAAGTCCATGACTCCTATAGCCTGAGTGAAATGATAGCCTTGAGCTTCCAGAAACCTCTCACTTGAACACAAGTATTTGCTTGAAGACTTGATTTTTGGAAAGAAGCCAGAGTAAGATAAATTGCACTTTAAAATATAATTATCCCCAATTCTTTTGCCATATAGAAGAAAAGTAAAATTATCGCAGGGTGACTCCTGATTTTTTTTTCCTCACCTATTTTTAGCTCACTACTCCAATTTCTCAATACTCTTGTCTCAAATGAAGATATGAGAGGAATTAAATCTTTGGAAGTAGCTAAGACATGTGCTAGAGGCTGTGTTAGGGATAATATCAAAACTACATGTTACAAAAAGAAAACCTTGGGCACAGGGGAAGAGGTGGAAAGAGGCGGGATTTAAAAAATGAGGAAATGTGCCCAAAGGCATTTCAAGTTGAACTGTTATTTGAATGTGATTTAAAATCTAAAGCCTATACAACTTGGAAGTAAGAATTTGTCCTTTTCATTGAACTAATTCAAGGATCTTATTTTTAAACCACTGAGTATTTTTTGTTTAATTTAATTTTGCTTAATATAGTTTTATGTGTCTTTTATGGTAACTTTAAGAGGGCATGTGTTTTTTAAGTAATTTAATTTTCTGACCCTGTTGATATAGATCCTTATTTTAAATAAAAAATCACCAATAAAAATAATTGTAATTATTTTCTTTTATTCACAGCCACATCCCTGCATTAAACATTAGTGTAACAGATATATTAATTTCTGAATGAGACTCTGATATCCTTAATGAAAACTGAAATAGGTTAAATACTTTTTAAACTATGTTCCTACTTACTGTCATAAAACAACTTAAAAATGAATTCATGGGAGTATTAAATATCTTAGATATTGATAGTTTAAAAATTTAATGAAAAAAGATCATTGCTTTGTTTAATACAAAACATGAAATAACTGTTACTTTTAATATATATATATTTAATTGATTTCAGAGAGGAAGGAAGAGAGAGATAGAAACATCAATGATGAGAGGGAATCATTGATTGGCTGCCTCCTGCACACCCTGTACTGGGGATCAAGCCTGAAATCCAGGCATGTGCTCTTGTTCAGAATCAAACCTGGGACCCTTCAGTCCACAGGCCAACACTATATCCACTGAGCCGAACCAGCTAGGGCATGTATTAGTTTTGAAGAAGATAGGTTAAAACATTATCAGTGAAATGAATTATTAGGAAGAACAGCTTGCAGTGGAAGACTAAGGATAAAAATTGCTCTCATGAAGGATTTGAAGTAAAAAGTTGGGTTATTTCTTAGCTCAGTACAATAAAGTTGCAGTAAGACATGAACTTGTATGAATAGCCTGGATGACTGTGGATAAGGGTTAGCTTAGCACTAATTTACAATTACAAAGTCAGTATTTTAAGGATAGCATTGAGTTCTACTTAATCTACTTCTGGTTTCTAAAAGAGATATAAATATATGAGAGTTTAAAATATAGGACGCCATTATACATGAGTGTACAACAATTTCCCCCATTATACATTCTAAAATAATAATTATATTGTAGCATATACTAAAGCTATAATTTCCCCTTTTCTTTTTAATTTAAGGTGATTCTCCATTATATTTTATGGTTCATCTCTTTATCAAGTGTCAAAAAATTCAAGAGAGGAACCATAATTAAATAATCTACATTATTACTTTAATACATATTTGTAGAATAAATGAGTGAAAAAACTGGTCTCAGACTCTTTAAGGCAATGGTTTTAGATGTAGGTGTTATTTTCAAGGGGAAACTTAAGCTAAAAATCTGCACATAATTTCATTATCTTGGTTAAAATATTGATTTTACAATATTACTTGCTTTCCCATATGCTTTTCTTTTGGCGGTTGGGGGGGAGAATAACAAAATTAAACTTAATAAATCAGAAATAATGTAGCACCCTGCATTTGCTCATGAGAAGAGAGGCCACGTATCTTTTTATTTTGTGACATTTCCCCCTCTACCTAGCTAAGTAAGGCAGCTTATCATTTACTTAAAGCTGAAAGAAAGTTCAGCAAATTTTAGTTAAGGAAAACAGAGGGATGATATATTCTTATGCAAAACCATTTTTGTTCTCCCCAAAATGATTTTTATCATTTTACATAAATTCATTTTTAAAGACCACAGAAATTTCCTTTTACCCACCATCATACTTTGTGAGTAGAAATCCTCTGTATTTAGAAAATGTATGGTGATATTAAGATTTCAATAATATTAACTAAAATTTACTGCCTTCAAAAATTCATTAAATGGATTCCCAGAACTTATCAGAGATAAACTCGTAGTTATAAGGTTCATAATATGTATGAAATTATATAAATAAATTATAAGAAAATTGGAAGAGATTATTGATAAAAAGAACATAAAATGTTGCCATAAAAATAGCAACAATGATGACATGACAAACTAATAGATGAAAGGCAGACTTAACAACAGTGGAAACAAGAGACTGTGGATGACAAGACAAAATACACATTGACCTAAATTTGTTCACTCAACAGAACTATATATATATATGCCTAAGTGACCATCACAACTGAACAGATGACCAAACAGGCTGCGTGAGGTGACCAGGCTGGCAGGGGGGTTAGTGAGGGGCAACCAAACAACTGAGCAGCAGGCTGCGTGGGGCAACCAGGCCCGCAGGGGAGGCGGGTAGGGGCAACCAGGTGGGGAGGGGCAGTTGGGGGAGACTAGGCCGGCAGGGAGGGCAGTTGGGGGCAATCAGGCAAGCAGGCAGATGAACAGTTAGGAGCCAGTGGTCCTGGATAGTGAGAGGGATATCCGACTGCTGGGCTGGGTCCGATCTCCAGGATAGGGCCTAAACCATCAGTCAGACATGCCCCGAAGGAGTCTTAGATTGGAGAGGGTGCAGGCTGGGCTGAGGGGAACCCCCCCCCCCATGCACAATTTTTTTGCACTGGGCCTCTAGTCTATTAATAATTAAGGTAAAATAATGATATTTTCCAATGAACTACAGTGAATTTTACCACAAATAATTCTTTCCCAGTGAAACCTTTAAATGATATGTTTGGGGGGAAATCCCAAAAAGATGGTCTGAGATGCAAGAAAGAATGGGGGGGATGGCATGGGGAGATGATGTGAACATATAGGAAGAATGCCAGGAGAACATAAAGGCACCATCTATAAATCTATTGGGAGTTCTAGGACAGATTCTTAGAAGGTCCTCAGAAGGAACCAACCCTAGGGACACCTTGATTTGGGATTCTAGCCTTCAAGTCTGTGAGACACATGTCACAAAAATGGCATAAATGTATTAAAAT
This sequence comes from Myotis davidii, assembly GCF_000327345.1. Classification (NCBI taxonomy): domain Eukaryota; kingdom Metazoa; phylum Chordata; class Mammalia; order Chiroptera; family Vespertilionidae; genus Myotis; species Myotis davidii. The sequence goes on from NW_006294243.1 coordinate 1,762,703, forward strand.
ATAAATAAAAGTTATCTGTATATAACATCAACAACAATAATATCAATTGTACTTGACTAAGAAGAAAAATATTAAAAGCACAAACAGAATGATCTGCAAAATATATTAAAGTTGACTAAGTGAAAGATTCCTAACGTATTTGAATCATTCATAGGACAGTGGTCAATAGTGAAGGATGCTTGAAAAATGAAGGCCTAAACTCAAAACTCCCTAATTTCACAAGATAAAAATCAATGAAAAGTAGGAAAAACAATATTTTCAACGGACGTGTAAAATAAAAGGAGAAAACTGTCATAAAAACGATGGAGAATCATGGAACACTAAGATGAAGAATGAAGTCCAAATATACAAACATCAAAGGTACTAAATTTATAAATGAAACAAAAACAAAGAAAGTGTAACTAGATAACCAAACAACATTCCACAATGTGCTGTTTACATGAAACATACAACAAAGCATGAAGTCTCAAAAATAAAGGTTAGAGCAGAAAACTGGAGGGGATATATTAATACAGAAAAGTAGGCTTTAGGGCAACTATATATATAT
>NW_006294243.1:1763339-1770344 GCF_000327345.1 Myotis davidii
TTTTATCCCAAGTTCAAAAGCTGTTTACCCATATCTTCAGAAAAAAAATCACTTCTATTGTCGTGGTAAACAACCTGCTTCCCTATTTATAATGGTCTGGCCCTCTAGCAACTTCAGCATGAAATTATAGCTAATTTGCATATATATGTATTAGAAGCCCCTAGAAGCCCAGTTTAGGAATCCATGCACCAGTGAGGTCCCTTGGCCTGGCCAGCATGATCCACTGGCTCTCTGGCATTCCCTGAGGGGTCCCAGATTGCCAGAGGGCACAGGCCCACCCAGGGACTCCACCAGTGCATGGGTGCACGATAGGGGCCAGGGAAAGACGCGGGAGGTTGGCCAGCTGGGGAGGGATCGTGGGAGTGCTCCAGGATGTATCTATCCATCTCACTCAGTCCCTATAGGCTGGACCCCAGCAGCAAGGTAACTTACTGGTCAGAGCATCTGCTCCCTTGTGGTCAGGGCACATCATAGTGAGCAGTTGAGCTGCCTTAGCATATCATTAGTATATTAGGCTTTTATTATGTAGGATATTAGGGAATGTGAGGGTCCCTACATAATGGATGATAAATGCTCAATTATCCAGGGTGATATAGCAATTGTACATTCATTTATACTTAATAAACTATAGTTTTAGGGCTAAATAGAGCAACCTATGTTACAAAATTTAAAACAGCAATGGCTGAGTAGTTTATTATCCTCTCATACATTTTAGTGTTCTCAGAAACTATTCAATGCTGGTATGAGAATTTTGCTCTTCAACTTCTTCAAGGACTGGGCTTCTTCTACTTCATTTCTCAGTCACAATTAGGTAGAGGCCTCATCCTAATGGTCCAAAAAAGTGGCATTTGTATCTCATGCTATGGCTAGACAAGGGTCAAACAAGAGAGCCAAAGATCTCTGCCAATTATCATCCAAAGACTTTTAAAAATGCTACATTACACTGCCTATTTCCCGTTAGCCATGATTCATAGCTAATGATAACATCATGTTTACATGCAAAGAAGACTGACAAAGACTGTCCAGCTGCTGTTACTATTGAAGACACTGAGAAGAGATTTTAGATGACATGCAGTAGCCTCTGCTTTACCACTACCAAAACAGATAGAGTTCAGCTTCCAATTATATTCCCTAAGTTAATATTCCATGCCACTTGGTCAAAGTGACTGGGTATGGCTACTGAGTTTGAAGTAAGCAGAGCGCTCCTTACCAAACAAAATATTCTCAAGTGTCAGCAAAATGTCCAAATCATCTATTTACTTTGATGTGACCTTTAAAAACTTTCCTTTTCAAATCAAGGGCACTTATTTGTTTCAGATTTAAGGATCAAATGAAATATATCCTAATAGATTTATATCATAAATATTTGGTGTCTTAGTAGACCTGAAGAAAGAGTTATCTGTCCTGATCAGTATATCCAGAAGCGATTATGTTCCCATTTAAAATGTCATCTTTGTAGAGCCCATCTCAGTCTCTAGCTTATCAATTCAGAACATTAGAATATCTCTTTAGTTTGCTCATTGATATGTATATCTTTATATATCTTGATAAATATTAATATTAATATTTTTAAATGTGGGGAAATGTCATAAGGCAGTGCTTAAACTAGAGAGTACAGTACTGCAGTGCCAAACATTTGGAGCTTCCCAATTACTATTGGACTCTATTTCCAGCTGGCAACTGTTGGTTATATCACAATACAAATGCCATTTTGAGGCTCAGGTAAGCAGCGTCAATCTATGTGCTGGTTGCAAGATGATTTTGTAGTCCTAGAGGATTGCAAGATATGGATGATGGCTCCTCAGAGGAATAACTGTTGACAGGGCTGGTAAAACAACTCATGAATGATGAACTGAGAAAGCATCCAACTGCTCATGCAGACCTATGAGTGTACCACACCACAACCTTTGGAAGGATTATAGCAATTTCCCCATGTCCTCTTATTTGCCTCTGACCAAGAATGACAGAGATGCACAGCATCACTAGATAAGGTCTGGATGGACATTTTATGTATCATAACCCTTTAATTTCATTGAGTTAAGGAATATCATCAACAAAGTTATCAAAATCTGAGGCTTTCTATTACATCTTCAACAGTTATCAATTTTCTTTGCTGCAAAATCAATGACTAAAAGCAATTTTAATGATGTTTAAAACGAAGGAAGAACTTATCAAAAGTTCAGCAATGCTTAGCCTTCTATTCCCAAGGTTAATAGCAGGTACAATGACTTTGCTTAGGACTCACAACATATAAAACTATTTTTAAAATCAATCTGAGCCTCAATGTAAATTTGTATAAATATATACAGGCTTTGAGTGACTTTCATTGTGGAAAAACTTTTATATAACAATTTAAAATTTAAAGAAAGAGCATAATTTATTCCTGTGATGACAATTCTCTCTCTGGTAACAGTAGCTATACATTTACAAAAGAGAAACTATGATGCAATCAAGATAGGGAATTATATGCACACAGGAAATGGGATCATTCCCTTTTTAACAGAACAATTCCATTCTCTTATGTGTTTGATACATCTTCCACTATAAACTGCTTATCATATTTGCTCACATATCACAACATTATACTTTACTTTAAATTTTAGAAATTAAATAATATAATCAGTATATGAGCAAACTTTTATTTTCCTCTGCACTTACATAATGTGTCACCCATCTTATTTTTCATTTGTTGATGATCTCTTTGCTAGCCATTAATGAGCTACTCCATTCATCTGTATCACTCATTGTCTTCTAATTCTATTATTATCTACACTAATAAAAGACAAAGATGCTAATTGACTATCCCTTTGCTATGCCCAAGCCACGCCCACCAGCCAATCAGAGTGACTATATCCAAATTAAACCAACCAAGATGGTGGCCAGCAGCCATGAAACTGGAGCAAGCAGGAGGCTTGGTTGCCCAGGTGATGGAGAAAGCCAAGCTTCCCTCCTGCTCTGGCTGGCTGTGGCCTCCGCAAAAGGCAACAAAGTTTCAATTATAGAAGCTAAATAGATCCCAAATACCTGCTTCCAACCAGTCTCCACTGGGAGCTTGGGTGGCTGGGGGCTGTGGCCAGCCTGCAAACAGCCATCAGCCCCTCACCCAGGATGGCCAGAGACCCCAGCAGGATGCTCCACCCTGAATGGGGGTGTGGTCAGCCTGAAAAATGGCCCTCAGCCCCTCACCCAGGCTGGCCAGGCACCCCGGGGGACCCCTGACTTGATCTGGGACACCCCTCAGGGCAAACCAGCTGGCCCGCACCCATTCACCAGAACTGTATTCTATATAATAAAAGGGCAATATGCAAATTGACCCTAACAGCACCTGGTAGAGGGATGTCTGACTGCCAGCTTAGGCCCAATCTCCTGGGGAGTGGGCCTAAGCCAGCAGGTGGTCATTCGCCGAAGGGTCCTAGACTGCAAGAGGGCACAGGCCAGGCTGAAGGACCCTTCCGAATGCACACATTTTTGTGCACTGGGCCTCTAGTCTAATATGCAAAATGTCCCCTTGGGAGTTCGACCAGGAGTTTTATTGCTTGCTATGATGTGTGCTGACCACATCACAGTATAGAACAAAGGAAGGCCTTGGCTGGCAGCCAGAAGTCCCCGATTGGACCTGATTACTGGCCAGGCCTAAGGTCCCTACTGTGCACGAATTTAGTGCACTGGGGCTCTAGTTGTTATTATAAGAACATGTTTACCCTTGGAAAATTGTTAACTGCACAACACAGTATGTTAACTGTAGACACAATATTGTGTAGCAGAGCTCTATAACTTCCTCATCTTGCATAATTGCAACTACTTCTTGTTGAATAGCAACTCCCCATATCCCTTCTACTTCCCACTTTGTCTCCATTATTTCCCAGATCACTATGCTGTATTTGCATTTTACCACCTGCCTTGTTCTTTTTGCATTTTAATACTTGACTTCTTACCAAATTCTTTCAACTTTTTCTCACTTTCATTCCCAATTTCCAGATAAAGCTTTGATTCTTTATGTGAACTAGGGGCTCAGTGCACAACTTTGTACACCTTGAAAGGAACTGTAGGCCGTGAGGCTGCGGAGGGCACAGGGTCAGGTCTTGGCCCATCCTCTGTGCCCCTGCCCGGCCCCTCCCACCTTGCCCCTCCCACAGCGGCCCCCTGGTCCCCTCTCTGCCACAGCTCCCATGCGCTGACAGTGTGGAGCGATTGGGGTCGTCGCCAACAGTGGGTGTGAGCAAGGCTGGCACTGTCAGTGGGTGTGAGCAGTGAGTGGCTGCTGCTGCTTCAGTCGGCCCTCAGGAGCAGGGGGAGGTGGAGAAGCCCTCAGGGGAGATTGGGGCCAGCAGCCACTGCTCTACCTGCTGATGATGCTGAGTGATCAGGACCGGCGCTGGGTGCTGGCAGCTAGTGTGAGAGCCGAGTGGGACTGTTGCATGTGGGAGCAAATAAATCATTTTCAGTAACCACCAGAGGCTCATCCTGATGACAGCAACCGACACCCTGCCTTGATCTGGAACCCCCGATCACCCGCCCCACCATCCTGCTTTGGCTGATGCCTGCCATGTTCTGCACAAGCCCTCTGGTGGTCAGCATACATCATAACGACCAGTCATTTGGTTGTTCCACCATTTGGTCTATTTGCATATTAGGGTTTTATATATATAGATATTTAAATTGTCAAAGACTTAAATACTTTAGAAAGAAAAACATAACCTAGTGAAGAGATTTGATTTTTGTGCACATTATATAAACACTTTACAATATCAATTTTATATGAGGCCCTCTCTGCTAAGGAAGAAAGAATATGTTATATTATTTAACATATCTCTTGTCATCCAGCCTGTTAAACTTAGGTTTTTATATGTAAATTAAGTTTTGATTGTTGTTTTTGTTTATTTGTTTTTAATATCTCTCTAGTCCCTCTGTTAATTCAGTCTTTCAATCAAAATGTACTAGCAATGGTTCTAACAAGTAAGAACTAAAAATAAAAAAAAATAAAAAGCATATGGATAAAGAAGACCTAGTGTCCAGCAGGATGAGATAATGAAATGAGAATTGACACAGATGCTCCTCATCAGGAATTGAAATGCTCAGCTCATATTTTGTCTTGTTTCTGAACCAGAGTTTAAAATGGAAGTGAAGCCCAGTTCTCCTCTATTGGTCAATTGGTGATGGTTTTGGTAAATATAATTGATTAGTATTCACCCAAAGTTTGTTTCAAAACTCATTTTATCAGTGATCTTGGTATGTGAGAATACATATTCCCTTATATTTATACTAGAGGCCCAGTGCACAAATTTGTGCATGGGTGGGGTACCTCTGGGTGGCCAGTGGGATGGGCTGAAACCTGCAGTCCAATACCACCTGCAGCTCCTACCTTCCACTCCTGCTCATCCTGGCCCCACTGCACCTGCCACGGGCTCACGCCCAATTAGTCCTAATTGGGAGAGGCTCGCGCTGCCACAACAGCGCTTGCCAGCTGTGAGTTCCACATCTGGCAGAACTCCTAAGAGGAGTGGCTTGTGAGATTGGGCTGAAACTGGCTCTTCGACATCCATGAGGGGTCCTAGATTGTAAGAGGGTACAGGCCAGGCCAAGGGACCCCACTGGTGCACGATTGGGCCAGAAAGGGACTGCAAGAGGGCTCCAGGGTTTGTCCAGCCCGTCTTGCCCAATACTGTTTCGGGCCGATCGGGGCCCATCCGGCCGGGGAGGGACACGGAAGGTCTCCGAGGTGTGTTCAGCTCATCTTGCTCAGTCCCCGATCAGCCTGACCCCAGCAGCAAGCTAACCTACCAGTCGGAGTGTCTGGCCCCTGGGGGGCAGTGCACATCATAGTGACTGGTTGACTGGTCGACTGTCTGCCCCCTGGTGGTCAGTGCACATCATAGCGAGCAGTTGAGTGGCCTTAGAATATCATTAGCATATTACACTTTGGTTGAACAGTCAACTGGTCAGTGGATGACCAGACACTTAGCATATTAGGCTTTTAATATAAAGGATTTAAGTATATTTGAAAGTAACACATAGCTTAAATGTAAGGGGCATTTAAGACCTTAATAGGACAGCTTATTTTTAATTTCCAAAGGAACCATAACCCTTACGTACTACTTAATCCTTGTAAAACATTAAAATGTGCCGCAAAAGCCATTTGATCTACTACCAATTTGAGAGAAAGATTGAATTATACACAGTTGAAAATCAAAGGTCCTGATGACTATAGATATAAGTTCTTATATATATTTATTTATTTTTCTTGGTATTGAATTTATTGATGTGACGCTGGTTAATAAAATTATGCAGGTTTCAGGTGTAGAATTCCACAACACATCATTTGTACACTGTATTGTGTGTTTACCACTCCAAGTCAAATCTCCATTATCACCATTTATCCCCTCTCTACCCTCCTCCATCTTCTCCTACCCACTTCTGCCTGGCAATCCCCATACTGTTGTCAGTGTCCCTGAGTTTCTTCTATTTTTTCTCCTTAAATCCTTCCACGTTCCCCACCCAGTCCCCAAAGCCCCATTGACAGATGCCAGCCTTCTTTCTATCTATGGTCTGTCTCTATTTTGCTTGATAGTTCATTAGATTCCACATATGAGTGAAATCATATGGTACTTATCTTCCTCTGACTGGCTTATTTCACTTAGCAAATGCTCTCCAGGTCCACCCACACTGGCACAAAGGGTAAAATTTCCTTCCTTCTTTTTTATAGAGAGTTGTATACTACTTTTGGTGGGAATGTAGATTGGAGCAGCCACTGTGGAAAGCAGTATGGAGTTACCTCAAAACATTGAAAATGGGACTGTCTTAAGACCATGCAATTACATTTCTGGGAATATATCCAAAGAAACCCGAAGCACTCAAAAGAATATATGTACTCCTTTGTTTATTGCAGCATTATTAACAATAGCCAAGATTTGGAGGTAGTCCAAGTGTCCATCAGTAGGATGAGTGGATAAAAATATATTTCTTGAATATCATCTTCTAGTTACCTTTTAAGAATTTTCCTCTTTC
>NW_006294243.1:1770361-1774742 GCF_000327345.1 Myotis davidii
CTGACATCCCATTTTAACATGATATTTTAAGAAAATAGGATATCCAGGCTAAGTGACTTATTTAGAAAGTGATTTACCATGATAATATATTAGTCCTCATATAATTAGATATATATATATATATTATGCTCTAAGATCTCTACTTAGAAATCCATGTTCCTCAATATTTATTAAAATTTATTTCTCCATGGATTGTGATCACTTTATGATCTATTTAATAATTAATAGTGATAAACAGACTTAATCATTCTCAAGTACCCATTTAGTAAATTGAATACAATACACAATTACAAAAATAATGCATTAGTCAAAAATATTTTTTTTCTGTAACACTGTATGATCGGGTTACTATGTATGCTTCTAGCAAACATCAAGTGCCAAATTAAGGAAATTTAAAACATACTTATATGTGTTAGAAAAACAATGATCTTTAAGTATATGCAATTAAAGAAATTTAAATAAGTATACTTTATCATAGTATAACATATAATAGTTTGGCTATAATTATCAGGTACATATAGAAAATGAAAATAATTATCATAAATAAATTGTAATCATCTCTTTGCTTGTGAAAGTTTAGTGGTTCATGATAGCACAATTTTTTTTATGATTATAAACAATTTCATTTGCAAAATGAACAGAATTTAAGTAGAGAAAACATCTTATGGTTTAAATGTTGGAAAATATGTCCCCTTAAGGTTGTAAAAATCTGCTTGGAAAAACTATGAATTTTGAGGTCAAAGAAGCACTTTTCTAAATCTCCGATATGATACTTACATGTAATGTGATTTTGAGTCAAATTGTTAGCTTCAACATCCTCCTTTTTAGGCAGTCATAATATGTCGTGTAGATTTTTATGAGAGTTACATGAAAAAAACTTCAGTTTAAGGACCCAGATTGTATCTGGTTAACAATGGTATCTCTACAAATATTAGCAAATTTTCCTCCTTGCTTTATCATAACTGCAGATAATTAACAGTCTAGAATTTTTCCTCCATACTAAAAAAACAAAAAAAACAAAAAAAAAACAACAAAAATGTGGGAAATACAAATACCATAAAATTGACCAATTTAACCTTTTGAGAAAAAAACTGATAAAATATACTTTATTTTATCCATATTACCATTGCTGGTACTCTTCATTCTTTAGGTAGATATAAATTTCTATCAACATAATTTCCTTCTGGCTGAAGCAGTTGCTATAATAAATTTAGTAGTGCAATTTAGTGGTGATGAATTTTTACTACTATTTTCTGTCTGGAAAAAAGTCATCATTTGGCCTCTTAAACACACACACACAAAACAAAACAAAACAAAACAAAACAAAACAAAACAAAACCAAAAACCTTGTTTTCTCTGGCTATAGAATTCAAATACAATGTGTCTTTTTTCTCTAACTTCTTATGAGATTTTTGCCATTGTCACTGGTGTTCGGCAATATGATTATGGTGTGTCTTAGTGTGGTTTATTTATATTGCTTCTATTTGGGATTTTTGAACTTATTGGTTTTTGACATTAAAAAGTAAATCACATATCTCTCTGTCCCCAGCCCCTGGTAACCACTATTTTATTTTAGGTCTCAATGAATTTGATTATTTTATTTAGCTCATATAAGTAAAATCATTATATATATAGCTATCCTAATGAATATGAAATGTTATATCATTTCATATTGGTTGTTGAGTTTTAGGAACTCTCTATGTACTCTGAATATTAAACTCATCATATATATTATTTGCAAGTATTTTTGTCCATTTTGTGGATTGCTTTTTCACTCTGTTAGTGGTGTCTGTTGATGCAAAGAAAACACCTTTTCATTCCGATGAAATCCACTTTATGTGGTATTTTTTTTCTTTCCTTGTCCATGTTTTTAATGTCATATTCCAGAAATCATTACTGACTCTAATGAATCCTTTACCCTATGTTTCCTCCTATTAGTTTTATAGTTTTAGCTCTTATGTTAAGGTCCTTGACCTATTTTGAGTTAATTTTTGTATGTTCTGTGAGGTAAGGGTCCAATTTTTTTGGTACATGAATATGCATTCTTCCCAGAACTATTTGATGAAGCACCTTTTTTCCCCTTGTTGAATGGTCTTAGCAACATTGTTAAAGACCATTTAGTCATATTTGTAAGAATTAATTTCTCGCCGAAACCGGTTTGGCTCAGTGGATAGAGCGTCGGCTTGCGGACTGAAAGGTCCCAGGTTCGATTCCGGTCAAGGGCATGTACCTGGGTTGCGGGCACATCCCCCGTATGTTTCTAACTCTCTATCTCTCTCCTTTCCTCTCTGTAAAAAAATCAATAAAATATATTTTAAAAAAAAGAATTAACTTCTGAGCTCTCTATTCAATTCCATTGGTCTGTATGTCTACCTTTATTCCAGTTCTGCACTCTTTTGATTACTGATACTAAGTAAGTTTTAAAATTAAGCCATGTGAATCCTTCAACTCTGCTCTTTTTCAAGATTTTTCTGTCTACATGCAGTCTCTTGAAATAAAAATTAAAATAGTATGGGGTTTTCTATTTCAGCAAAAGATAACAATTTTAAATATTGAGCTGATTTTTGCCTTTCAATAAATTTATATAGGTATAGGAGCACATAAATTTTTAAGGCTTCATATTTCTTATATAGTTAAATGTGTAAATTAAAACATTTTCCTTTATAAGAGTAAACTGTTAAAAAGTAAGCATTTAAAAATATTTTAATGGAGTTCATAGAAATGCTCAATTATATGAATTCTGCAGAAATTCCTTCTATTAGGACACTCATGGCTTAGTGTGTTTCTAAAAATAAGTTCAGAATGCTGAAGAATAAGCTAATTTTAACTATTTTTTTTTTAATCCACTCAGCAAATGTGTTTTAAACTCATCATTTGTAACAGAGAACAGTTATGAGAACACTTTCTTTGTCAGGCAAGAGAAAGCAAAATTGTATTTAATGAACAAAAAGAACATAATCATGTTATGAAATTGTCCTAGAGATTAAATGTCCTAGAGAATATAATCATAAGGAAAGGGTAAGTTTATTGTATATAAAGTAAAAATATGTACTTGAAAATGGTAGAAATAGAGGTTACTCTAAGAGTCTCAAATTAGATTTTTAGATGAATTTAATATTTTTAAATGCTACTTACAATAATGAAGGTGTCATAAGGGACATCTAAAATGTTATTCAAGACAGTGAATAGAATTTACTGTTGCAATATATGTGGAAATTATGCAGGGAAATGCCTTTATCAGCTCCCTTAATTGCTTTTTTATTTTTCTGTGTTCTTAATAGACTCCTATACACTTGTCCTCAAAATAGGGGCTACTCAAATACTTTCTGGTCATCCATAAAATGAGATCCAGTTATAAGATTACTTTTATTTTCAGGTCATGCAAGCACCCCACTGTTACCAGTGTCATCAGCTCCATTCCTAAAATTTCATCCTCACAAGTGAAATTCATTGCTTATGATAAAAGTGTTTTTACAATAAGGGAGACAGTAAATTTAATTTCCTGAGTAACAAAATATTGACCTTATTTTCTATTTGCTAAAATTTTGTTATAAACATATATCTATATCTGTTATAAATAATTATAGATATTTGTTATAAATAATTTATAAATTCTAAAAATATGTCTATATATGTTATAAATGATTATAAATATTTGTTATAAAATGATTTATAAATTGTATTTATGTCATAAAATAATTTATTTCAAGTCTGCATGACTAAGACAATTAAAGAGCAAGTTTATGAACATTTTTAATCATGTAACTCATGATATCAGCCACCCTATATCCAATACACTTATTAACATTTGTGAATTCCAAGGATCATATATATTTACTAGAGGCCTGGTGCACAAAATTCGTGCACAGAAGGGTGGTCCCTCAGCCCGGCCAGCACCGTCTCCAATCCAGGGCCCTTTGGGGAATGTCCGACTGCCTCTTGCAATCTGGGACCACTGGCTCCTAACTGCTCACATGCCTGCCTGCCTGATAACCCCTAACCCCTCTGCCTACCTGCCTGATCACTTCTAACTGCTCCCCTACTGACCTGATTGCCCTTAACTGCTCCCCTGCTGGCCTGATAGGCCCTAACCGCATCTGCATCTCCCCATACCCGAGACCCAGGATTCCCTCCTCCAGCTGGTCACAGGCATCTGGGACCTGGGCTTCCATCACTCTGGTCAGCCGCAGGTACCCAGGACCCGGGCCTGCTTCTTGTGGACCCAGAATGGCCACAGCTGCAGGGGACCATGGGTGGGCAGCTTTGCCCGGACCACAGCCACAGGTGCCCGGACCACAGGGTGGGCAGCTTGACCCTCTCCCAGGCTGCAGCCACAGGCACTGGCACCTGGGACTAGAGGGTGGGTGGCTTGTCCCTCTCC
>NW_006294243.1:1774808-1775624 GCF_000327345.1 Myotis davidii
CAGGCTGCAGCACAGGCACTGGCACCTGGGACTAGAGGGTGGGTGGCTTGTCCCTCTCCTGGGCTGCAGCCCCAGCTGCTGGCACCCAGGATCATGGGGTGGGTATCTTGTCCTCTCCCAGGCCACAGGCACAAGTGCAGCTGCTGGTGCCCAGGACCATGGGGCTGGTGGCTTATCCCTCTCCCTGACCACAGCCTAGCTGGTCCCCATTCCTCTCTCATGAGCTCATTTATTCCTGGCTGGTCCCCTTTCCTCTCTCCCCAGAGTTGAGTGTTTGAGCAGTTACAGAGCAATGGTGTGATAGCATGATGACCATTTGCATATTAGCTCTTCTTTATTATATACTAGTGGCCCAGTGCATGAAATTTGTGCACAGGGGAGGGTGTGTTCCTCAGCCTGACTTGCACCCTCTCCAATTTGGGACCCCTTGAAAAATGTCCTGCCAGTTTACAGGGACCGGGCCTAAATCAGCAGTCAGACATCCCTCTCGTAATCCGGAACTCTTGGCTCCTAACCACTCACCTGCCTGCCTGATTTCCTCTAACCACTCTGCCAGCTGGCCTGCTCGCCCCCAACTGATGCCCCCCGCTGCTTGCCTGGTTGCCCCCAAGTGCCCCCCTGCCAGCCTGATCACCCCCAACTGTCTCCCCTGCTGGCCTGCTGGCCCCTACTTTCCTTCCCCACTGGCCTGCTCATCCCCAACTGCCCCCCTGCTGGCCTTCTCACTCCAAACTGCCCCCTACTGTCCTGATAACCCCCACGGATGGCTTGCTTGCCCCCAACTGGACCCCCGCTGGTCTCCTCACCCCCAAAGGC
>NW_006294243.1:1775664-1778053 GCF_000327345.1 Myotis davidii
TCTACCTTCTATTGACAGACATTTACCCTGGGAGAGAAATGATATGAAACTCTCTTTCTTTTCATTGTAAAAAGCATTTGAATTCCTAAGTTATGATAAGGCCACCCAGCCATCCACAGTCAAGGTACACATTTTCATGGAGGATGCTCCCACACTTGAATAAATTAAAACAATTTTTTCTTTTAATTTAAACTTTTTTATATAATGTTTTCTTGTTACTTAAAAGCTAGTTTTTTTCTGAAACTGCTTCCAAAGCTTTTCAAGCTGTATATGTCCTTGGAATTAATTTATAAATAAGAATTGAGCCCGGCGGGTGTGACTCAGTGGTTTAGCATTGACCTATGAACCTGAAGTCACAGTTTAATTCCAGGTCAGGCCACATGCCCGGGTTGTGGGCTTGATCCCCAGTACAGGGTGAGTAGGAGGTAGCCGATCAATGACTCTCATCATTGGTGTTTCTATCTCTCTCTCTCTCCCTTCCTCTCTGAATCAGTAAGAATATATTTTAAAGAGAGAGAGAGAGAGAGAGAGAGAGAGGAGTATATATGTTTGTAAATAAGAAAACATGTATTTGATGCTCTTAGAAAGTCTTATTTTCTTTCATTAAAACTTGTGCAGTATAGTGAACTCCATAGATTCTCTTAATTTGAGGAAAGTTAGAGGGAAAGGTACTAATTCAGAGTTCCTTGGGAAAATGTGTCACTTATATATTTTTTATGTTTATTTTTTTAAATCAAAAACTGAAATATTTTCTTTTCAGAAAATATATTTGGATCTAAATATCTTCTATAATTTTAACCCTAAAATATCAATTTAAATATTTTAAAGATGGTTTGGATCTTTGTTTTTTAAATAAGTTAGGCTACTGGAGTTCTACATGTTACTGGATCACCTGGGGTAATTTTCTGATTAGAGAATTAAGAATTATAGGACGAGGGGAGGACATGAGAATTTTTAAAGAACATATTCAATTTACTTTAGAAGCCGAACCTCTTATCATGTGACTTGTTTTGTATGTTTGTTAAACTATATTATCACATAAGCATTGCTGCTATTGGGACAAACAGTGACAGTTGATTCGGGTCATCTGAATGTCCACTGTCTGTTTTCATTTGTATGTTCCTTTTGACTCTGTCATATGCTCAATCTTCAGTGGAAGTCATGAGAACATATTATTTGTGCCTTCTCCCTACTTTACTTTGGAAATATTCTTTTTTACCCAGACCGACCTTAACTTTGATGTAAGGGATTATTTCTGTTGCCAACTCTTTTCTTCCTTGCCAAGTAAGAGATTGTTGTGAACTCTTCAGTGATGCCTTCCCCAGGATATTTGCAGATGTAGTTGGGAAAAGTCATTTCATCCCCGACCTTTGCATGTCAAGTGCTGGAGTGCCCGGGTGCCGCCTGGTCTGCTGCCCAGCTGATGGTGATCACCGGCTGGGGGGTGGGCAAAGGCGGCCTCTGTCCACCCCCCAGCTCTTGCCTGCCGCCTGGGTTTCCGATTACCGTTCTTCCGTCTTTCCCCTTTCGCCTCCCATCATTGCGTGTATGCAATTGCCGTGGGGATCACTCAGCCAGCCTGCACCTGGGCTCCCGCTGGCCCCCATCCAGTGGGGATCATGAAGCCCGCCTGCATCAGGGCTCCTGCTTGCCCCGATTGCCGTGGGGATCACGGGGTGAGTCTGTGCCCGGGCTCCAGCTCCTCCCGATTGCGGCGGGGATCACGGGGCCTGCAACCGGGCTGCTGGCCCCCATTTCCGAGGATCATGGGACCAGCCTGCAACTGAGAACCGCTTGCCGGCATTGCTGTGGGGATCATGCAGCCAGCCTGCACTGGGGCTCCCGCTTGCCCTATCAGCGCAGGGATCATGTGGCCTGCACTGGGGCTCCTGCTCGCCCCCATTGCTGCTTGGATCATGGCCACAGGCCAGCCCGACTTTTTGATGGCCACCTTTGCCTGCCCCCAAGCTCTTGCCTGCTGCCTGGGTTTCTGATCACCATTGTTCTATCCTTCCCCTTTCACCTCCCATCATTGCAGGATATGCAAATTAATCGCCATCATTGTTGGTGGTTAACTGCCATCTTGGTTGGCAGTTAATTTGCATATCTCCCTGATTAGCCAATGGGAACCCTGTCAGAGGTATGGTTAATACCATGTTTCTCTTTTATTAGATACGATAGGCCTGGAGCACTGGTGGGGGCCGGCTGGGTTGCCCCTTTGGCCCCCACCCATGAACCAGGCCTCTATCCTATATAATAAAAGGGGAATATGCAAACTGACCCCAACAGCAGAATGACTAGGAATGACTGGTCACTGTGACACACACTAACTACCAGGGGGCAGAAGCTCAATGCAGGAGCTACACCCTGGTGGTCTACCAGTAGAGAC
>NW_006294243.1:1787280-1797911 GCF_000327345.1 Myotis davidii
AGCCAGCCCACTCCTGGGCTCCCACTCGCCCCCATTGCCGTGGGGATCACTCAGCCAGCCTGCACCTGGGCTCCCGCTGGCCCCCATCCAGTGGGGATCATGAAGCCCGCCTGCATCAGGGCTCCTGCTTGCCCCGATTGCCGTGGGGATCACGGGGTGAGTCTGTGCCCGGGCTCCAGCTCCTCCCGATTGCGGCGGGGATCACGGGGCCTGCAACCGGGCTGCTGGCCCCCATTTCCGAGGATCATGGGACCAGCCTGCAACTGAGAACCGCTTGCCGGCATTGCTGTGGGGATCATGCAGCCAGCCTGCACTGGGGCTCCCGCTTGCCCTATCAGCGCAGGGATCATGTGGCCTGCACTGGGGCTCCTGCTCACCCCCATTGCTACTTGGATCATGGCCACAGGCCAGCCCGACTTTCTGATGGCCACCTTTGCCTGCCCCCAAGCTCTTGCCTGCTGCCTGGGTTTCTGATCACCATTGTTCTATCCTTCCCCTTTCACCTCCCATCATTGCAGGATATGCAAATTAATCGCCATCATTGTTGGTGGTTAACTGCCATCTTGGTTGGCAGTTAATTTGCATATCTCCCTGATTAGCCAATGGGAACCCTGTCAGAGGTATGGTTAATTACCATGTTTGTCTATTATTAGATAGGAGGATTTCCCTCATGATCTAATTTCCATGTTTGACTTGACTTATTTTCCTTTTTTTATTTATACTTTTCCCTATCTTCACACTACACATTTCAGATTTACAGTTTCATTAGAAATGTATCTATTTAGTTTAAAAATTATTTGATTCATATATTACACAACTAGTGTTCTGTATTGGATCAATTTATATATATATATATACACTAGGGGCCCGATGTATGAAATTCGTGCAAGAGGCTCGGCCCTCACAGCCCCAGCTTCACCTGGAAGGACATCCAGAAGGTCGTTCAGCTGCCTTGTCTTATTAGCATATTATGCTTTTATTATTACAGATTTCTTAAGTATCAGAACAAAAGCTAAAATAATGCTGTAATCACCATTCTTTCTTTTCCTCTTAAAAACTCCCAGAATATAGAAACCTATATGATAAATAAGATATTTATCCTGAATACTTTATTAGTATTGATATCTTTGCAATTAACCTAGTTTATTAGTAACTGGAAAGGAGAAAAGGAAAGGACAAATAACATTGGCATGTTATTTGTGCAGCTTTGCCAGGGAGCTGTAGTTTAACACTACCCCGTTCTATTCCTTGCAGATCACTGGGCGCAGGGACTGGACAGGGAAAGAACAGCTGCATGCACAATAAAGTCTGGGTGGCATAGGGAAGCGACTTGGCGACTGTCAGTCACACCTGGGGACAGATTGTTGGCCAGAGTAGGCATGCCCATGGCAAGTATGGGAAAATTTAAGGTACTTAATCTCCTAAACAAAGGAGTTTTGTTGCTTGTGCTCTTGCCTCTTGGTTCCCGCTCCTGGCTGTGAGCTAAGCTCCTGCATTTGCCCACATGGGCCACAGCCATGTGGACCTCACACAATGAACTGATGGACTTTGACTAGCCTAATGCTGTACCAGACCGAGCTCCACCATGGAATGAAAATGTTGGACACTGGTGTTGCTTCTAGCTCTATTGAATCCCCAGCTGCACATCTTTTAGGACTGGATTAAGGAAAACGGGACTTTAGAAATACAGGGGTGTAAGTCCATAAAACTAAAGCTTCCTACCACATCTCATCCTCCTTTCGGAGCCTCCAAAAATGCTTATTCTCACGGCTCCCCAGGGACTCCACTCCCACTAGCAAGGGGGAAAGACCATCCATGCATTACTCCACAGTATGAGGTGCCAAATTTCTATTTTAGAATTTAACAACCTAGTCAATAAAACCTCGATTTTGGTTTAAAATTTATTATACACTTTTAACATTTTGGTAAATATTTATTAGACATAAACAAATTAATAGTAAAAATGTCTTTTTCCTTGGGCTGTGCAATCTAATTTCACATAACATTTTTTTTTTTTTTTTGTCCAGGAACTGAAAAAATACTAATGGTACTGATTCATCTTCATGAGTTCTAAGACTGTTCTTAGAGCATAGCCCCAAAGCTAAATTCTCACCAATGTCCCATGATTTATATATATCACTGTCTGCACACTTGCTACGACCTTCTCTGGAATATACTACCTCACTGTCTTTCCTTTGTTCCTATTTGTTCTTCAAATTTTACAAAAATTTATCTTCTTCCACAATATTTCTCCCAATATTCCTCTAGTTATAACTGTCCTGTGCCCTCATTCGATGGTGATCATTGGTAGCAGGGATTATGTCATTTATTTCTTTACCCCAATGCTTTGCTTAGTACCTGATACTCAATAAAGTTATAGTGTAAATGATTTTTTCAAATCACATATTTACCTTTCTTTTGTCTTCAATTAAATTACATATTAATTTGTTTACATAATTAATTACATATTATTTCAATGCTGAAGCTGATTAAAAATATATTCTAGATGTAATTCTTACTACTTATACATTACAAAGGGACAATAAAAGGAAACAAAAAGTCTGGTGGGAGATTTGGTTGGGAAGAAAATAGTGGCTTTCCTTAGTTTTTGACATAGTTAACAGTAGAGCCCAAAACTTGCTTCTGGAGTTTCCTGAAAAAGTAGATTCTGCGGCAACACCATATTCCATGATTCCTTCCTTCCTTCCTTCCTTCCTTCCTTCCTTCCTTCCTTCTTTCCTTCTTTTCTTTCCTCTCTTCCTCCCTCCTTCCTTCCTTCCTTCCTTCCTTCATTCCTTCCTTCCTTCCTATGATAAAATTAGGCAAAACTTCTTTCTTTCTTTCTTTCTTTCTTTCTTTCTTTCTTTTTTATTCTAGCCAGTAATGGAATTTAGCCTTCATTATTTGGGTTTTAAATATTTTAGATTGAGCATTTGAGGGTTCTCTAAAGGTAAGTATATGATAACAGCCATTTAAAGAGGTGTGAGGTATCTCATTGTAGTTTTGATTTGCATTTCCCTACCAGCTAGTGAAGTTGAGAATCTTGTCATATATCCTTTGGCCCTTTGTATGTCTTCTTGGGAGAGGTGTCTGTTCAGGTCATCTGCCCATTTTAATTGGATTGTTTGTTAGGTGTTGAGTTACATGAGTTCTTTATACAGCTTGGATATTAACCCTTTTTCTGAGCTGTTGTTTGCAAATATATTCTCCCATTCAGAGGTTGCCTTTTTGTTATGTTGGTGGTTTCTTTTGCTGTGCAGAAGCTTTTTAGTTTAATATAGTACCATTCGTTTATTTTTGCATTTACTTCCCTTATTTTTAAGGTCAAATTCATAAAATCCTCTCTAAGACCAATATTCATAAGTGTAGTACTTTGTTTTATTCTATGCAATTTATTGTTTCAGATAATATATTTAGATCTTTGATCTATTTTGACTTTGTTTTTGTATATGGGGAAAAACAGTAGTCTGGTTTCATTCTTTTGCATATGACTTGCCAATTTTGCCTGCACCACTTATTAAAGAGGCTTCATTTTTCCTCTCCATTAAACATTTGTTTGCTACATTGTCAAAAATTATTTGCCCATACACATGTGAGTTTATGTATTGATTACACAAATCAAAACTACAATGAGATACCTCACACCTGTTTAAATGGCTGTTATATACTTACCTTTAGAGAACTCTCAAATGCTCAATCTAAAATATTTACAACCCAATAGACCAATTATCTTCCATTGGTCTATTCTTCTGCCAATACCATGCTCTCTTGATTATAGTCACTTTGTAATATAATTTAAAGTCAGCGATTGGCATACCTCTGGCTTCATTCCTTTTTCTTAAGATTTTTTTTTTTTTTTGGCTGTTCAGGTTTTTTGCTGCTGCTGCTGTTGTTGTTGTTGTTGTTGTTGTTGTGTGTGTGTGTGTGTGTGTTTCTATAAAAATCTTATGTTTTTGTTAGTTTGTTATATTTCTTTAAAAAATGCTATTGGGATTTTGGTGGGGATTGCATTAAATCTGTATGTTTTGGGGGGCAATGGCCATTTTAACAAGACAAATAATAACAAGTGTTGGAGACACTATGAGGGAAAAACAAGAAAACAAGACCCTCATTCACTGCTGGTAGGAATATAAACTGCTACAGCCACTATGGAAAACAGTATGGAGTTTCCTCAAAAAATTAAGAATAGAGTTACCATATGACCCAGCCACCCCTCTTCTACGTACCTACCCCCACAATTTGAAAACATTTATTCACAAAGAAATATACACTCTTATGTTCACTGAAGTTTATTCATGGTGGCCAAGACATGGAAACAACCAAAGTGTCCTTTGATAGATAATTGGATGAAGAAGATGTGGCACACATCAACAATGGGATATGACTCAGATATAAGAAAAGATGAAATACTGCCATTTATGACAACTTGAATAGATCTTGAGAATATTATGCTAAGTGAAATAAGTCAGATAGAAAAAAAGTCAAGATCCATATGATTTCACTTATATGAGGGCTATACACAGAAAGCAACTAATGAACAAACAAGAAAAACAGACAAAAACCCATAGACCCAGACAAAAGTGTGGCGGTTATCAGAGGGAAGGCAGTGGGGTAGTAAAGAGTAAAGAGGGTCAAATATATGGTAACAGAAGAAAATTTGACTTTGGATGGTGGGCACACAATGCAATATACAGATGATGTATCATAGAATTGTATACTTGAAACCTATATACTTCTATTAACAAATGTCATCCCAATAAATTTAACTTAAAATATAAGTATATGCATTTCAGAGTTGTCCCCATACTTTTTTTATTGATTTCAGAGAGGAAGGGAAAGGGAGAGAGAGAGAGAGAGAGAGAGAGAGAGGAGAGAGAGAGAGAGACAGAGAGAGAGAGAGAGAGAGAGAAACATCAATAATGACAGAGAATCATTGATCAGGTACCTCCTGCAGGTCCCCCACTGGGGATCGAGCCCACAACCCAGGCATGTGCCCTGCGCGGGAATGGAATCGTGACCTTTTGGTTTCATAGGTTGACGCTCAACCACTAAGCCACTCCAGCCGGGCATCCACATACTTTTCATGAAGTTGGTTTTGCTATCAGCACAGCCACAACCTCAGAGTAATCCTTTTGGGCTTTCTGAAAATCCTATGTAGCTAAGATAAGCCACATTCACTACTTCTATCATGTAATGTCTATGAAAACACGTATTTAATAAATGTCATAATTAATTACACTAGATTCCATGTCTCATGGCCCTATGTGAACAAATAAGACATTAATTTCCCTAGGAGAAAGCTAAACTCCCAAGGTATAGCTCAAAGCCATTTTCAATTATCATAATTTCTGGAATTCTTTCAGTCATGAGTGAATAATAATGCCTTTTGATTTTCAGTGCCATATTTGGACAGTTTTAATTCCACCACACCACTTTTTGAAAATGTTTGGGAGAATATTTAACCAATTAAATGTGTAAATTTTAAAAACTCTGAATTTACTACAAATCTTACTTGTGTCTATGAAAGATTAGATTTCATGCCAATTTCTGGTGAGATTCAAATATTTTTAAATATTTCTTTACCAAGAAAATACCTACTATTCATTAATTATTATCTGTGATTTAGTTTCCCTGATACTACTTATAAATCCACAATTATTATATCAATAAATTCTAAAGCAATCATATTACACCAAACTTACAGAGCATACAATATCCAGTTGACCTACTAAATTAATTATGATATATCTATCATAAGGTAAGTGTTACCTTGTCATAAGACCTGGTGAATTTTAGCTCATGTTTAATGGCATCTGTATACCTAGTTGGGACTTGAATGATCACCTTGCTATGGTAGGCTGTGAAGGCTAAACATGTACCTCTTCACTCCATTTTAGTTCTGTAGAGAATGCTAGAAAACAAAATTCTATCACAATTGAAATAGTAATTTTCTTCTCCTTTATTCCTCTTTGTGTGAACATTCTAAAGCTGCTAGAATCATAGGTTCTTTAAATATAGTCATTTGCCATAATGTAACATTTCAGTCAATGATGAATTGCATATGTGACAGTGGCCACATCTATCCTATCTAATAAAAGAGAAAGATGCAAATTGACTGTGGTCCCAAATGCTTCCCATTGACTAATCAGGGAGATATGCAAATTAACTGCCAACCAAGATGGCGGCCGGCAGCCAGGCACCTGAAGCGAACAGGAGGCTTGCTAGCTCCAGTGACGGAGGAAGCCAAGGTTCCCCACCTGCTACTGCCGGCCTCTGAGCTGCAACTCTAAGAAACATTGTTGCAAATATAGAAGGTAAACATTCCCAGAAGCCTGCTTTCAGCTGGCCGGGCTTCAGCCAGCAAGATCACAACAGTGTTACAATTATAGAACCCAAACAACCCCCTGCTTTCAGCATCAGAGGTCTCATAGCTGGAGCCGAGCCTCAGAGTTAAAACCAGCTCTCAGCTCCAGTGACAGCCATAGAAGGTAAATAAATTCTGGAATTAAAAAGAAAAGAGAAAAAAAGGAGTGGTTGAGAGCCTCAGTTACCTGCCAGCCTGAAAACAGCCACCATCCCCTCACCCAGACTGGCCAGGCACCCCAGTGGGGACCTCCACCCTGAAGGGGGTGTGACCAGATGAAAACAGCCATCATCCCCTCATCCACCCTGGTCAGGCACCCCAGTGGGGACGCCCACCCTGAAGCAACAAGATGGCAGCTAATTTGCACACTGAAGGCAGGCGGCAGCGGGAAAGGCTGTCTACAGTCCGGGACCTAGATCTGTGACCCTGCTGGGCAGGGGGCAGTGCTTGAGGCTGTCCGCAGTCCATGACCCAGATCTGTGACCCTGCTGGACGGGGGCCAGTGCTTGAGGCTGTCCGCGGTCTGGGACCCGGATCTGTGACCTGGCAGGCGGCGGGGAGCACTTGAGGCTGTCGGCGGTCTGGGACCCGGATCCATGTCCTGGCAGGCAGGGGGCAGCGCTTGAGGCTGTCTGTGGTTCTGGGACCTGGATCTGTGACCCTGCCAGGCAGAGGGCAGTGCTTGAGGCTGTCCACGGGACCAAGACATGGGTCTGTGACCCTGCCAGGCAGGAGGCAGTGCTTGAGACTGTCCATGGGACCAAGTCACGGATCTGTGACCCTGCCAGGTGGGGGACAGTGCTTGAGGCTGTCCGTGGTCCCGGGACCTGGATCCGTAACCCTGCCAGGCGGGGTGAAGTACTTGAGGCTGTCCATGGGACCAAAGCACGGATCTGTGACCCTGCTGGGTGCGGGGGCAGTGCTTGAGACTGTCCGCGGTCCCGGGACCCGGATCTGTGACCCTTCTCGGCAGGGTGGCAGCTGGCACAGGGATGGATCGGCCGGGGTTGGGCAGGGCAGGACGTCTGGCTTCCACCCAGCCCCAGTCAAGGGTGTGTGACCAGCTGCAAACAGCCATCATCCCCTCATCCAGGCTGGCCAGGCACCCCAGTGGGGACCCCCACCCTGATTCAGGACACCCTTCAGGGCAAACCAGCTGGCCCCCAACCATGCACCAGGCCTCTATTCTATGTAATAAAAGGGTAATATGTCTGCCACCCGGGAGCAGGCCTAAGCCAGCAGGTCGTTATCTCCTGAGGGGTCCCAGACTTCGAGAGGGCTCAGGCCGAGCTGAGGGACCCCCCTCCCCGCGAGTGCACAAATTTTTGTGCACTGCGCCTCTAGTATATATATAAAAGCCTAAGCGACCATTACAACCAAACAACCGAAACGACCAGAATGGGTGACCAGCTAATAGCTATGATGCACACACCCAGGCCTTGTTGCTGAGGCCCTGACAGCTCCAAATCTGGTTCACCTGCACCCCAGACTCAGACAGGAGGAAGGAGGGAATATTTCTGAAGACCAGCAATTGGCACACATAACTCTGAAGCCGAAAGAAAGCAGGATCATCAACAGAATATGTCTGAAGACCAACTATTGACACAATATACCTCTGAAGCCAAAAGAAGCAGCATCATCAACAGAATATGTCTGAAGAACAGTCATCAACAAGTACTATCAATCTCATGCAATCACAGGATTAGCTATTCATTTGCCAAATGACTAGAATTTGCACTTTCATACCGATGATTTTGCTGAAGTTTTAGATAGGGCTAAAAGACATAACTCAACTTTGATGGCTTGGTTCTTATTGGATAGAGAAGATTCTGAGACGTGTAATTATTATTATCGGGAGATTCCACAGCATTATGTGTTTAATAATTCTTCATGGAGAAAATGCCAAATGGGTGGTAATAAAGTTTCAGGTAGACTGTTCATTGTGAGCTTTAGAGAACTAGAACGATATTACCTTAAACTTTTGCTTCTGCATGTAAAAGGTGCGATAAGTTTTGCTGATCTGCGAACTGTAGGAGGTCTAATTTATGATACATTTCATGAAGATGCTAAACATAGAGGATTATTAATTGACAATACTATCTGGAAAGATATGATTGATGGTGCAATCATCCTTAATATGCCCAAACAACTACTGCAACTTTTTGCATTTATATGCGTGTCTGGATGTCCTTCTGATGCAGACAAATTATGGAATGAGAATCAATCTCATTTTATTGAAGATTTTTGTTGGAAATTACACAGAAGAGAAGGTGCCTGTGTGAACTGTAAAATGCATGCCCTTAATGAAATTCAAGAAGTATTCACATTGCATGGAATGAAGTGCTCAGATTTCAAACTTCCAGACTATCCTTTATTAAAAGATACAAATACATGTGATGAATCATACTAGCAACAACAGTCAGAGGTTTTGATAAATTCTCTGAATGATGGACAGTTGGCAGCTTTTCAGACTATAAGTTTCACCATCAAAGATCAAATTGTACACCCCAAATGTTTTTTCTTGGATGGTCCAGGTGGTAGTGAAAAAACATATCTTTATAAAGTTTTGATACATTATATTAGAGGTCGTAGTGGTACTATTTTACCCACAGTGTCTACAGGAATTGCTGCAAATTTACTTCTTGGTGGAAGAACCTTTCATTCCTAATATAAATTACCACATTTATTAAATGAAACTTCAATTTCTAGACTCAATATAAAGAGTGAAGTTGCTAAAACCATTAAAAAGGCCCAACTTCTCATTATTGATGAATGCACCATGGCATCCAGTCATGCTATAAACGCCATAGATAGATTACGAACAGAAATTATGAATTTAAATGTTGCATTTGGTGGGAAAGTTCTTCTCAGAGGGGATTTTTGACAATGTCTCAGTGCTGTACAGCATGCTATGTGATTGGCCATAGTACAAACGAGTTTAAAGTACTGTAATGTTTGGGGATGTTTCAGAAAGTTGTCTCAAAACAAATATGAGATCAGAAGATTCTACTTATAGTGAATGGTTAGTAAAACTTGGAGATGGCAAACTTGATAGTAGTTTTCATTTAGTAATGGATATCATTGAAATCACACATTAAATGATTTGTAATGGATCTATTAGTGTAGCTACCTTTACAAATACTATAGCCATAGAAAATATTAAAATATATCTAAACACACGATTCTTTGTCCAAAAAAATGAGCACGTTCAAAAATTAAATGAAGAAATTTTGGATATACTTGGTGGAGATTTTCACACATATTTGAGTGATGATTCCATTGACTCAACAAATGATGCCGAAAAATTTTCCCATCGAATTTCTTAATAGTATTACTCCTGCCGAAACCGGTTTGCGTCAGTGGATAGAGCGTCGGCCTGCGGACTGAAAGGTCCCAGGTTCGAGTCCGGTCAAGGGCATGTACCTGGGTTGTGGGCACATCCCCAGTAAGAGATGTGCAGGAGGCGGCTGATCGATGTTTCTCTCCCATCGATGTTTCTAATTCTCTATCTCTCTCCCTTTCTCTCTGTAAAAAATCAATAAAATATATTTAAAAAAATAGTATTACTCCTTCAGAAATGCCATGTCATAAATTAAAATTGAAAGGAGGTGCAATCATCATGCTACTGAGAAATCTTAATAGTAAATGGGGTCTTTGTAGTGGTACTAGATTTATTATCAAAAGATTGTGACCTAACATAATAGAAGCTGAAGTATTAACAGGATCTGCGGAAGGAACTCTGATTCCAAGAATTGATTTGTCCCCATCTGACACTGGACTCCCACTTAAATTAATTTGAATACAGTTTCCTGTGATGCCAGCATTTGTTATAACTATTAATAAATTGCAAGGATAAACTCTAGACAGAGTAGGAATATCCCTACCTGAACCAGTTTTCGGACAGGGTCAGTTATATGTTGCTTTCTCTCAAGTTCGGTGAGCATGTGATGTTAAAGTTAAAGTTGTAAATACTTCATCACAAGGAAAATTAGTCAAACACTTTAAAAGTGTTTTTACTCTTAATGTGGTATACAAGGAGATATTAGAATAAGTTTAATCAATTTATCAGGCATTGTATCAGTGTTTTATATCATGTCTTTGTTGTTGTTATATTATGTTGTTATGATTTATTAAGAGATTTATATATTATTTTCATACACATTTTACTAATTTTCTTTCATCTCTCACGCTTTTATTATAGAGAAAGGGAAAATAGCAATATTATAATATTTCCTCTAATTAATTCCCTTTTAATATGCACAATGGA